>NC_135866.1:7988325-8338325 GCF_031162955.1 Sander vitreus
AATTGTTTTATGTTTTAGCAACGTTTTTATTGTTACAAGAAAGCCTTCTTGTCACAATGACATTTTATTCATGATTAACAAACGTATTTAATGCTAACGAGACACTTTCCTCATAACAAAATGTTTATTCATTGCTATGAGGAAAAAGTAAAAAAAAAAAAGATAATACTAAGAATAATAAACATTCTTTACAAATTCAAACCAATGCTTGTGTTCTCATTCACCTCTATAGAGTCATGAATTGAATTCAATTAACTCAGTGGTGAGGAGTTTGATGTGTTGTAATGGGCCTCCCACCAAGGTTCTATTCATTGCTTAGTAAATCTCAGACGAATGCGAATTAGAGCAAATTAGTAATCTTGGTATAATGGAATCTCAATTTGCCATAGCCTAAACATAGATAACGACAAACGTGCCTATGTGTTTATCTTTAACAAAAAAATCTTTGAACTTTTCACCGTAAAATACCGTTTATTTTCCATATCCTGTCACAGTGTCATCCATGTCCTGCATGGATGATCCATGAAATGATCAAATGATCGCCTGTTGAAGCCCTTCATGTCACGTCACCACTTCCAGAGCACAACTCACGCGAGATTTAGATGTAGGAAGTTCCACGTCAGTATCCAGTGCTCTGTTCACTGAAGTCGCAACATTTGGACCCTGATTGCAACTATACGCAACTAATTTATCCGATTTTATTGTGACAACACGGGGATAGAACATGGTAAGAGACATTTAAAATATTTCCCAGCTTGTTTTGTTTCCGTACAGGTCATCCGACAGGACAGTAAAACTGTCAAATAATAATGCATCATTGTAAATAGTTTAGCTAACAACTCGGCTAACGTTAACTAGCTTGAGTTAGCATGAGAGCTTATAGCTAAAGGCTATTGACATTTATAACAATGGCTGTATGTAAGCTTTAGTTATATGTGCTTACATTTGTTTTGAGTCAGTTGTCAAATTAATTATTATAGGATGTATGCGTTTAGGATTATTGGAATCATTGAAATACAACGTTATCAGGCTCAATGTTAGCATGCTAACGGCATTTTGGCTTACCAGCTAGCTACCTGTCCTATTATTCCGGGTCTTTACTCGTACGGGTCTTTTTTCAAAGCATTAAATGCTCATGTAAAGTCATTCATATTGAGAGTTTGAACGGCGTAGGAAAAGACCCCGATGTCTTCTGTCTTTTCAGCCTCTGAGGCTGGACATCAAGCGGAGGCTGACAGCCAGGTCAGACCGAGTGAAGAGTGTGGACCTTCACCCAACTGAGCCATGGATGCTGGCCAGTCTGTACAACGGCAGTGTCTGTGTGTGGAACCACGAAACACAGGTGTGATCACAAATCAATGGGCCCGCCGATACAAAGTTGCACTTCCGAACACTGATGACTTAACATCCATGCTTGAATATGTTATTTTATAGTCAAATAAGAATGACTTGACGAACACATAAAAGCAGTGATGATGCTGCTGCAAACCTTAACTGAATCAGCAATGTTCTTTTTTTCTAGACTCTGGTCAAGACCTTTGAAGTGTGTGACCTCCCTGTCAGAGCTTCTAAGTTTGTGGCGAGGAAGAACTGGGTCATTACAGGAGCGGTGAGTTACATCCATTATTTGTGTTGGGATCACGACTCTGACAGTTGTCATCCACAACAACACCAGTGGCTTTACAAACTAGTAGCATAAACCTGAAAGTCTGAGCTTAAATATGTTTCATTTGGTGTGTTTTAAGTGTGATGTGGGCATGTGCATTAAAACCCTGAACAGTGATGTCACATCACAGTGTATGCATTCAGGCTTTAAGTCTGATTATGTTGCCATACATTTTTCTCATTGTGATAGACTCAAATAGCATGTACCAACTGCTTATTTTGTAATATATTTAGCTCTTGTGTCTATGTTTGTGTCTTTTGACTTCATAAGCTCAAATTCAAACTTTTTTTTTCTCCCTGCGCAGGATGACATGCAGATCCGAGTGTTCAACTACAACACTTTGGAGCGTGTCCACATGTTTGAGGCCCACTCGGACTACATTCGTTGCATCGCTGTCCATCCGACCCAGCCCTATATCCTCACTAGCAGTGGTATGCTAGCAAACTTATGACTTGATTGGTAGCATATTCTTCTAACATGTTGATTTGATAAAGTCAAAGGTCTCTTTTTACCAGTGTCCTGAAATGCATTGTTTATTTGCATGCACACTAGCATGAATGAATAATGTACTTCTGCGCAGATGACATGTTGATCAAGCTATGGGACTGGGACAAGAAGTGGTCGTGCAGCCAGGTGTTTGAGGGTCACACTCACTATGTCATGCAGATTGTCATCAACCCCAAGGACAACAACCAGTTTGCCAGTGCCTCCCTGGACAGGACAATTAAGGTAGGAACGGCTTGCTGTAGCTGTTGTCCCCTTTACTGCTGCTCATTTTCTCTTGTCATTGGGTGAGTACTGTGGGACACCCAGATCCTGCTGAAGCTTCTTTAGTGACTATATTTTAAGTACATTTGTGCCTTAAATATACATATATAATTAAAGAAGGTCTCTGAAATGTATTCAGCGATTCTTTGCCATGTCTTTTGGGTTGTTTCAGGTTTGGCAGCTAGGCTCTTCATCTCCCAATTTCACTTTGGAGGGTCACGAGAAAGGAGTCAATTGTATTGACTACTACAGTGGAGGAGACAAGCCCTACCTCATTTCAGGGGCTGACGACCGCCAAGTGAAGATCTGGGACTACCAGGTTAGAATACCTTTTCAGTCACTTCCTTCACAGGAAGGTGAGAGTAAGCCACAGGACGCTGATCATGGATATAGTAAGAATTTAAGTAGAGCACAGGCTAATCTGTCTGCTGAAAAATTGTCTTTTGTAACATTAAGTTTAATTAAAACGATTATGCGATTATAGCTTACTGAAAGAGTTGATGTATGTTTTCCTCATTGTTCTGCTACATCCTTTCTGTGAGCATCCTTTAGCATTGTATATGTATAATCGATGTTTAACTGTCCTCTGTGTGTTTATAGAACAAAACCTGTGTTCAGACTCTGGAGGGTCACGCCCAGAACGTCTCTTGCGTCAGCTTCCACCCCGAGTTGCCCATCATCATCACTGGATCAGAGGACGGTGAGCAAGGGATCACACTCATGCTCACCCCTGTTCACAAACACCCCAGACTGCATCTCACCTTATGGCCTCACCGGTCATTGCTTTATGCAACTTTGCCTTCTCTCTCTCTCTGTAGGTACGGTGCGGATCTGGCACTCGAGCACTTACCGCCTGGAGAGCACTCTGAACTATGGCATGGAGAGAGTGTGGTGTGTGTGCGGCCTCAGGGGCTCCAACAATGTGGCGCTAGGCTACGACGAAGGCAGCATCATTATCAAGGTGAGCGCAAAGGGAGAGTAATTCTCAAAAATGTATCACTTAGAGACGGAGAGCGGAATAGATAAGCACATAAGAAGCTGGGTCCAAACTAGCTTAATGATAACCAGACAGATTCTTTTAAGAGGGTGGAGGAACGAAGGGGTGCCATCAATCCAAGAGTGCTGCTTTTGAGATGGCTAGGGTGGCGGCGTTTTGAAAAGATGTCCTATAAACGGTTTGCCAGATTGGATGTCTACACTAGAAAATGGGGAAAGTACCTGAGCTTTCTGGAGGGCTCCTAGGAAGCTTTGTCCTGGGGGAGAGATGTGTATGATGGGCCTATGGTGTTGTCATTTATACATATGTTTATGTGGTTTATACTTGTCTATTTTGTTGTATGGTCTTGAATATTGTAGTTACTGTGTCATCTTTTCTTGATTTTTGTCTGGGGGGGTGGTGATGGCGAAGGCTGGGGGAGGTTTAAGTTCATGTTGCAAATTGTATGTTTTGTGTGTTGTGTTAAAGTTCAATAAAAATTGTCAGTCATAAAAAAATGTATTACTTAGTATATGCACTTACATACTGCGTTATACAGAAGAAAAGTTGTGCAGAAAAAACCCAAGTGGCTTACAAAAGAATTTAATCTATAAAGGACATCAAAATGAAATATATTATGGATATATAGTCAAATATTTTTGTCTCCCTGTGCTGTGTAGGTGGGTCGGGAGGAGCCGGCAATGTCTATGGACACAAACGGAAAAATCATCTGGGCTAAACACAGTGAAATACAGCAAGCCAACCTGAAGGCCATGGGTGATGCCGAGATCAAGGACGGAGAGCGGCTGCCGTTGGCTGTCAAAGACATGGGCAGCTGTGAGATTTACCCCCAAACCATCCAGCATAACCCCAATGGAAGGTACGCGTGCACTCCCCCCAGCCAGATTAGAGGTGAACTTGCAGTCAGATCTCTGTCACTCATTTATGCATTTTTGTGTGCACCAGGTTTGTTGTGGTGTGCGGAGATGGAGAGTATATCATCTATACTGCCGTGGCTTTGAGGAACAAGAGCTTCGGCTCAGCGCAGGAGTTTGCCTGGGCACATGACTCATCTGAGTAAGTATGCTGTTTGGAACATGTGCGATACTCCCCTGCTGTTTACCTCTGTATCAGAGAGTTAACTGCTGCTATTTTTTTTTTTTTTTTTTTAAACAGATATGCCATCCGAGAAAGCAACAGCATCGTCAAAATCTTCAAAAATTTCAAAGAAAAAAAATCTTTTAAACCTGACTTTGGAGCTGAAGGTAATGTGAACATTTTTATATAGTAAACTTGTGGTTTTGGAAGTGGCTAGTTCCCACTGTCTTCCTTAATGAATGTGTCTTCCATGCAGGGATCTATGGAGGCTTCTTGCTTGGGGTTAGGTCAGTGAATGGACTGGCTTTTTATGACTGGGAGAACACAGAGCTGGTCCGCCGCATCGAGATCCAGCCCAAACATGTAAGACTGACTTACTTTTTTATTTTCGTTAGAGGTGTGACGAGATCTCGTCCCCACGAGATCGCGCAAGATTATACGTGACAAGATTTCTCGTCAAGGTAAAAAAAAGTGTCTCGCGATATCCGTACACAAGTGCAGAGCAGCAGCCTTGAAATGGACCTTTTTCACAGCAGACATTTTGACTTGTCATAGTAGGAAAAGCACAGCTGAAACTGATAACCTTAACGATGGCTCAATTCCATCAAGTGTCCCAGTGAGCTATTTCAGTGAGTCGGCATGCACAACACCAGGGCCTCTCCTAAGTGGAATGCAGCCATCAGTAATGGTTTTGAATACACCTGTGCTTTTCCTACTATGACATGTCAACACGTCTGCCGTGAAAAAGGTCTATTAGCATAAAAGATCCCCCGACCATTCTCCAAAGTTGACTGAGTTTACTTTTGCAGAACGATAGCGTTCTGCAAAAAAAGCTGTCTGTAAAACCCAGCGTTGAAATGTTAGAGTACTCTTTTCTCTCTCTCTCTCTCTCTCTCTCTCTCTCTCGGCCGAGACACACACTCATTTTAACAGTAGTTTCTCTGTTAAAATGAGTCGGGAAGCGGGCAGCATAACCTAACTTTACTTTTAATGATAATAAACAAAGAGAAATGTTCTCTGTTGGTGCCATAATGGTCATAAATCAATACTAGGGTAGCCTATTTCCTTGGTTATTGCTGCAATTAATAAAATGCAGATGAGGAGAAAAGAGCATCTGTCTTCAGAAAAATCATCTGTTGAGTGTTTGATGGTCATTTTATTTGTGCTTTAGAACGTAATCACTGTGAAACAATGGTAAGATAAGCTTTATTTCTCTCTGTCTACTGTACAATGACAAATTCAAGTACAAAACATTTGGTCTCAACTGCTGCCAGAAAACGCTTAGTTATGTTGTAACCTTGGTTCTTTGAGTGAAGAGACTCTCTCTCTCCACCATATGTATGCAATAAGTAACTGTCAGTTATACAGGAGAGAAGCCAGTTATCTGAGTTTGTGGCAAAACCTTTCAGTGCTCTGTTTTCATTTTGGGACTTTCGATTTTAATAAAGGACTATTTTTTTCTTAAGTCTTATTTCTTCCTTGTAGTTTTCTGTAAAATAGTGTAGGGGCTTTCCGACCGGAGGGATTTTTGCAGTTCTTAGAACTAAACGTTCCTAGAACACTTTTTTTGTCGTGTTCCGACAGAAAAAATTGGGGTTTTTTAAGTTCCTCTGGCCTCAGTAGTGTACTTTTTTTAGCTCCTACTTCAGTCGGTCTTTTCCTTTTTCCCTTTTCCTAGGTGTACTTCATTGGTCGAACTTATAAGTCACGCCCACTGCAACAACGGGACATTTGTAACAATTTTCACCATCTTATTCATCACTAATTTCACTTCTGACAACGTTTTAGGCTAGAAATTAACTGTTTAGATTTTGAATATAGGCAGTCTTGCGAAAATTGATGCCGAATTGACAATTTGCTTCAAAGTTTTCGGAGTTCAGAAGCTCCATGAAGTGAGGCGCCTGCCCCGGCTTCTAGCTCATCGCTTGGCCAGTCATGCTCAGAGACCCCGCTGTGAGCTGGAGGTCTCTCAGACCTCTCTCGTAAATAAGAGGCTTTTATTTCGCCGTTGACGGTTCCTTTGTTTAATCACAACACATGTCCATCATAAGATTAACGGGAACCTGTGGTTAACTGTCTTTTCGGAGTTAAACTCCACAAGCGTGTCCTGCGGCTCGCCGGCCCCCACACACACACACACACACACACACACACAGCAGGCAGAGGCGGGGTCTGTTCCGAGTATAATAAAGCCCCGTCTGTGTTGAGCAAAACATTACGTGAATTACTACGAGAATGGACGTGCATTTAATATAGGAAAAGTGCACAAGTATTAGCATCATTTGTTGTTGTTGTATGTGGCGCTAAGGTCTAGTGACGATGCTATAAAGACCGTTGCCGTGCTTGCGAACTACTAAAAAGTACAAGTACTATCTGGTCGGAAAAGCACCTAATCTCGTGTCTCGTCTCCTCTCGTGAGCTGGGTGTCTCGTCACACCCCTAATTTTCGTTTTAGGTCCTGGTCTCGGTTAGTAGCTACAAAGCAGTTTTGAGCTTCTATATCTTCAACAGCACAGTATGTAAATCATTTCTTAAAGGCCTAGAGAGGCTGTTGTCCAGTAATTTTAGTAACTCTTTGTTTCTGTCTCATTCTCTCCTGTACCCTTTTTTTTTTTTTTTTCTTTTTTAATAATTCGTCCAGATCTTCTGGTCAGACTCTGGTGAACTGGTCTGCATCGCTACAGAAGAGTCTTTCTTCATTCTGCGTTATATGTCAGAGAAAGTAGCTGCTTCTCAAGAGAACAATGAAGGAGTGACCGAGGATGGTATTGAAGATGCCTTCGAGGTGGGTGCTTTTGACTTTCAGTGCTTAAAAAATACTCTTTAGTTTCAATGTATGTCCTAATGAATCTTGTCTATACCAAAGCATAGCTTCAACTCAATGCTTTACATTTAGTAAGTGTTTTTCTTCACTGTAAAACTATACCTTACATTCATCACCT
Source organism: Sander vitreus (assembly GCF_031162955.1). Lineage (NCBI taxonomy): Eukaryota > Metazoa > Chordata > Actinopteri > Perciformes > Percidae > Sander > Sander vitreus. The sequence goes on from NC_135866.1 coordinate 7,995,776, forward strand.
TTGTGTGCTGGTATGTCCAGGTCCAGGGAGAGATCCAGGAGATTGTGAAGACTGGGCTCTGGGTAGGAGACTGCTTCATCTACACCAGCTCTGTGAACAGACTCAACTACTATGTAGGAGGAGAGATCGTCACCATTGCTCACCTGGACAGGTACAAATCCAGATAGTTTAGCTTGAATTTAAGTGGGTATATTAGCCTGGTTGACACCAGACCCTTTTCAGTTGTAACTGAGAGTGGGTCCTGGGCAAGCTTCATTCACAGCTCATTTCCAAAGGGGCGTCATCAACGGACGCCGCTCAAATGCCTCTGGGCGCAATCGGATAGTCCTTCAACCAATCAGACCACCGATCCGGGTGACGTAGCAGCGACAGCGGCATCAGCGGGTTGCTGCGCTTCGGTGGCCGTCATGTTGAATGTAAACAAAAAGCTGCTTTCCGTCGCTGCGCTATCGTCATCGTGTAAAGCCCTCCTCAACGGTTGTGATTGGTGCCTCGATTTGGAAAAATTGGAAATGGACTTGAATGGGCTCTTGGCCAGACTGACTTGCAGAGCAAATCTCAAATTTGCCGGAAGTTCGTCAGGGTTTTCCCAGGCTACGGGTATATGGTTTGCTGAACAAAATGTAATACCTGCCTCTTTGAAGACTGCGTGCACTGTGTGTATTTGTCAAGCAACTTTCTTATAAGAATAATACTGTAAACCACTCACAGTTGCATAGAAAGTCAAGACAAATAGCTCTAAAAAGTTGTATTGATTGCTGTGACGTTTGCTGCATCTTTTTTTGACTACTGTAGTCAAAACTGCCTTCTCTCCCTGCAGAACCATGTACCTGCTGGGTTACATACCAAAAGATGACCGCCTGTACCTGGGAGACAAGGAGCTCAACATTGTCAGCTACTCCCTGCTGGTCTCCGTCCTGGAGTACCAGACTGCCGTAATGAGGAGGGACTTTGGAATGGCTGACAAAGTGCTTCCCACAATTCCTAAAGAGCAGCGGACCAGGGTGGCCCATTTCCTGGAGAAACAGGTAAGGATATACAGGATAGGACATCCCGACCTACAAACCTTATCTACAGAAAACATCTTTGTCTGGTACAGATCCTCGCAAAAATCACACTCTAATCATTTTATTTTTCCAATCAATGTCAATGAAAATGAGAATGACACAAACATGATCATTCCCTCCAATATCGTGAATCCTATCGCAATCGCAATATCAGTCAAAATAATCGCAATTAGATATTTACCTCATATCGTGCAGCCTTACCCAGAAAGGATGTACACTTTGTGCTAGTAGGATGCTGATGGGTTTTGTTTCGTTGTCTCTTCAGGGCTTCAAGCAGCAGGCGCTGGCTGTGTCCACAGACCCGGAGCACCGGTTTGAGCTGGGGTTGCAGCTGGGAGAGTTGAAGATAGCTTACCAGCTGGCTGTGGAGGCAGAGGTAAGAGCCTACTTTCTGGCTTTTGAAACTGAGGCAAACGCTTATTACATATCACGTCTGCTCAGCTTCTAAAAAAACATTACCAGATAATTCACGATGGCTCACAAGAGTTGGTCGGTTGTTGTCATTTCACGTCATCACTGGTGGGGTTCTCCGTCCAGTACATTTCTAACGCGTGTCCTCCTAACCCCGGCAGTCGGAGCAGAAGTGGAAGCAGTTAGCGGAGCTGGCTATCAGTAAGTGCCAATTCAGCCTTGCCCAGGAGTGCCTGCACCACGCCCAGGATTATGGTGGCCTGCTGCTCCTGGCCACAGCCTCCGGTAACGCCACTATGGTGGGCAAGCTGGCTGAGGGGGCAGAGAGGGACGGCAAGAACAATGTGGCCTTCATGACCTACTTCCTGCAGGGCAAGTGAGTACCAGAGGAACGTGACATTGGTGGACAAATTAGGGAATGGATATGTATTGACCACATTGAATACGTGGTAACTGTTTGTCTTTTCTCCACAGTCTGGATCAGTGTTTGGAGCTTCTGATCAGGACAAACCGACTGCCTGAAGCCGCCTTCCTGGCTCGCACCTACCTGCCCAGTCAGGTGTCCCGTGTGGTTAAATTGTGGAGGGAGAACCTGGCTAAAGTTAACCAGAAGGTCAGTTCTGATATCAGGATTATTCTTTATTTGAAAAAAATATTGGTACAGCAGAATTTTAAACCCTAAGATTTAGAAAACAATCAGCATCAATCTAGGTGGACAAAAATACAGTTTAAATTATAAGGATGTTAGATTCTTAAGAGAAGAGGGAAAAGAGAACATGACACATCGTACTGGATCTTCATTACAGGCGGCCGAGTCTCTAGCAGACCCCACAGAGTATGAGAATCTGTTCCCCGGGCTGAAAGAAGCCTTTGCAGCTGAGCATTACCTCCGTGAGTCCTGCTTGGGCACCTCTAGGCCTGCCAAAGATTATCCTCTCGTCACGGTGAGTTGCCAGAGTTTTAAATTGACATATGATGTAGTTGTGTTGTGCGCAGACAATATTTCTATAGTTGTATCTCAATCCTCCCTCCTGTATTGTAACATACACACTATATATATATATATATATATATATATATATATATATATATATATATATATATATATATATATATATATATATATATATATATTTATTTATTTTTTAGCTCAACGAAGACAGGAATATTCTTGAGGAGGCTCAGGGATACGAGCCCAAAGGAACCTTCATTCCTGCTGTCCCCAAGGTTTGTCTGTCAGTTTGTCTCCAACATTTTTTTTTTTTCTGAGCCACTTTTTTTTCTAGTAACCTGATTCCATACAATTAGCAGCTTGTCGCACCGGATTTGGTTACCCTCTGCTAGGGCTGTGCTCATTTTAATCGCGATTACGATTTTGGCTCCTAACGATAGCAAAAGCCGAAGGTAATCATGAAAAACGATTATTTTGCACATTACGTTTTGCAAGTAGACTCTTATTTTGTCTTGTTCTGAATGGGGGGGGGGGAGAAAAAAAAAGTTCAAAAGGGAACAAGTATTAAGGGAAATTTTACAGTGCAAGGTGTTTTCACTTAACTGCTTCACTGTTGTTTAAGTTCAATCAATGCAACATCTTTCTAAAATTCCATGAGTAATCATGTTTGACAATCGTGATTTCAATATTGACCAAAATAATCGATTGATTTTTTTTCTTCTTCCATAATCGAGCAGCCCTACGCTCTGCACCCCCTGTAATCAGTAATAATGGGATTTCACAAAAGGTTCAATCATAATTGGAGGAAACAATGCTCCGTGATCTTCAAACCCTGTCAAACTTTATTTGACTTTTTCCAGCAGACACAGGATAGTGAGGAGTCGGTGGCAGCAGCTCCCGTCGCTGCAGCCGTAGCAGCTGTGACATCGTCACAGCCTGAACCTGCTGCTGCTACAGCAGTGGACAAAGAGGAGGAGGAGGAGGAGGAGGAAGACATTCCAGAGTACTCGCAGTCACAGAAAGACAAGGTTGGACTTGTTTTTCTTCTTTTTTTTTTTTTTTTTTTTAATCTTTTGATTATAGTGTTTCTGTCTCACCGTGAAGAGATTCGTATTGATTGCACAATGGTTGGTGTTGCTCAATCTAAATAAATGAATAGTCTATCAAATATTGTTTATTGCAATTCTTGATGTCTTAAGTTGTATTTGTAACACTGTAACACAGAAATAAAATACAGTTCCAAGTGGTTCACGTAGACTCTAAAAAGAAACATGATTCAGAGATACAATCTACATGAATAAATAATTGGAACACTCAAAGAGAAGAAGAATTCCAATAACAATAAATTCTCCTTTGTGTCTTTTATGTAGAGTCTGGATGAGCTGGATGTGGACCTGGACAACATGGAGCTGGATGACATCGACACCACAGACGTTAACCTCGATGATGACTTTCTAGATGACTGAGACCTGACACCACTCTGCTGCCCTGCAGCACTCTTCAGAGCTTATTTAAATAAAAAGAAGAAAGAGACCAAACTCCCTTTCACCCCTTTTTTGTATTTGTACGTAAAAAATATTATATTGCCGCTGAAAGCTTAGAACCTAGGTTGATGATGATGATGATGATAATATCAGTAATGTTTTATTCTCAGAAGAACAGTAGACGCACCATGTCTATTTCAGACTCTCCATTTTGTACATCATCTATTGATTGTTTCAGAAACTTTAACTAACTGTCCATTGAGCGCTATGGTATAATCTTTCCTTTGTGTTGTCTGTAATGGCAAATCAAAGTTCATTCAGTCCAATAAACTGTGGTTGCTGTACATATTCACATGTGACATGAGAGTGTCTGTACTAGATGCTAAAACACTGATACTACAGTTGCATAGTTTCAATATGTAGACTTATGAGAGAAGCCTATGATTGAAGGGGAATGAATGTTGCATCTTCCGGTTAACCAAATACTAACATGTTACTAGTTGCAATCATGCCATCCATCTGAATGTTGCTAATTGGAGGTGACCCGTTAATTTGTCCGCTTGTGTAATTGGTATTGTGCAAATATCGGAATTAGCGACAGTATGTGAATGCTTATAAAACTCATAAATGATGTGCTTTGACTCGCTGATATTGATTGATGCCAAATGGGCTTGAAAAATAGGTAATTCAGACTTTTAAAATCAATCAGAGACCAACACAGGTGTTTTCACTTACTCACCTCTGCTCAGTTTGGGTGGAGATATATGAATTGTGAGAAATTACCCAAAAAAAAATCAATATACTAAGATAAATAGTAAAGTTTGTTTGGAATTTGTCTGCTGTAACAGGTGCAAGAAAACTGAGAAAAGACTGAGTTAGATGTCACCCTGTACATGCCTATAGGGTCCTGAGAAGAGGTCATAATAAGCCATAATTTAAAACCCTTGTGTGGGTGTACCAGCTGTGTGTAAGTGTCTTGGATTTATTACAGTGGCTCTTAAAATGCACGAGGACATTTACATTATGCTCTCTTGGCTGTTCTCAGTATTTCCTCAATATTTTTATTGAGGAAATACTGAGAACAGCCAACCAATATCTTACAAAACAAACATGTAGACTTGTCCCTAATGCATACTGAGATAGGCTGTAGCCCTCCTGTAACCATAGTGTGTATAGAGGAAAGGATGATTTTGGGGACCTATAGTGACTTTTTCTCAGCAACATTTCTGTTTTCAAATTAGCAAATCTCTGAGCCATTAATTCCACATCATATAATTTACTGTCCAGAATGCAGGTGGCCCCTCTGCATGGGGACTATGGCCGCCTCTGTTAACACACGCACTGCAGCAGGAATAATGTCCAGTAAGGTCCACGGAAAGCTGTCACTCTCCTCCTCTCCTATGGATGGCGCCCCTCCGAGACAGGCTTGGACGATTTTGTGAAGGTTCGTGTGCAACAAAGTACTACCGAGCTTGGCAGCTAGCGAGAAGAGAAACCCGACCCCTCAGAGATTGTTTATCTTCACTGCGTTTTCAAACTGTTTTTCAGTTATTTCTAAGCTTTCAGCGGCACATAGGAAGTTTAATACAAACGGGAACTAACGCTGTTCAATACTCGGACTGTGTTAGGTCGCTTTGCGGAGGAGCAAGGTGCTTTTTTGTAATAGAAAGGCAGGCGTAACGTTAGCGAGCTGGCGTAAAAAAAGAGAGCACCAGGGCTACGCAGCGAGTCAGTCAGCCAGGGAGAGCCGGGAGGACCACGGCAAAGCCGCCGCCAGCGCCACAGGGAGTCGGGGCCCGAGAGGGAGCCTGCCAGGCCCTCGGCTTGATGCACCCTGCCTGCCTCGCCTTAGCCGCAGTCCGAGATGGGGGAGACCAAAATTATCTACCACCTCGACGACCAGGAGACACCATATCTGGTGAAACTGTCGGTGCCGGCGGACAAAGTCACTCTGGCAGACTTCAAAAATGTCCTCAAGAAACCAAATTACAAATACTTCTTCAAATCTATGGACGATGACTTCGGGTAACTGTTAAATGTTTATTGTGTTTAACATTGAATGAGCATAACAGTCATGGGGTTTCTCTAGCTACGTTAGTTTAGCTAGCTAGATTAACATTAACTTAGTTGGTACCTCTCCCAGCTGGCTTGTCATCAGTGTTAACGTTACCTGGCTGTCGATCATTAGCTAGCTACTTGCATTGCAGTTCCTTTGTTAGCTGCTAGCGACGAGCTCGCAGCGCTAGCAGGTCTGTTCAGCGTCCCGACCCCGTTTGTTTACATTGCTTGTGTGGCTGCCTTAGCTATGCGTTCTGTGCCTTGACTTTGTCAGACCAAGTTTGGTATTTGTCAGTTTCACGAACACAAGTGAATGTCCTGAATGACATTTTAACTTATCTTAGGTAAAGTGGGAAAACGGGTAACGTTAGTTGTCAACACTGATAATAACCTGACGTTTCTTGCTAATGTGTGAATGTAAACGGCCAGTTTCGGTTAGTCAGCGAGTCTAGCAGGCCCCTGCTGTTGTTGTCTATTAGCCTGAGGAATTTAGAGTTGGACACAGGAATGCCCTGTTCATCACTCTGGCAGCTTTATGAGCATGTCCTTTTGTGTTAAAACATGGCTGGAATAGTAGACGTTTTATGTTCCTCCAGACAGTGCCTTCTACAGAGTTAAAAAGGGGCCGGGGGATGTACTATTTTTTTCAATATTTCAGCCAGGTTTCCAAAAAGTTGTTTTTTGGCTAAACTCAAACTAGGGTGGGGCAACAACTTCTGAACCTTTGCAAGTGGGAAAGACATGTTTTGAAAGGACCCACAGCTATTTCATGTTGTGAAGACTGAAGGGATATTCTGTAAATTCTGAAACCTTTACTCCAGAGAGACTGGAATAGAGACTGGTGCCCATATTTACCAAGACTCTCACAGAACGTCTCACTGGCCATCACTATTACCTCTATTACTGTTCTCTGATAGGCACAGCTAATCTGGTCATCACCAGTAGTCTGAGGCACTTGCTAGTAAATGCATGCTAGATTTGTTCTTGATCTTTGCAAGCAAGCAGTCTCTTGAAGATTGATTGACTGGAAAGGTTTGCATTGGTTAAAAAAAGCACAGGCAGAACCGTGTTTGCACAGAAAATCTTTACATGTCTTCTTGTTCATTTGTGAGCCAAGACTTTTTTTCTTTCTTTTTTTAGCAGCCTTTGATGTACAGACACTTCTTATATGTAATGCCTGAACACATTCATTTTAAACTTGCCCTCTTTTGACTGGTTTTCCATGTCTGGAAGCCTCAGTGATGTTGGCTGTCCCCCTGAGATTCTGGGATTTTGTTTTCAACAGTTCTAAGCTGTACGGTAACATTCACAAATGTTGCTCTTCTTCTTCAACTAGCTAATGCTGATATCGGCTACAAAGCATCAAGGAGCAGGTTTATCTTTGCAGAAAGGTTTAGGGAATACATTTGAATTGTTGACCTAGCTTTATGACACAATACTCAGCTCTGACATTTTCTACAGGTAATATTGATTATGTCTGCCTGGCAGTGTGTAACAACCGTGTAGTGAGTACACTATTACATCAGCATTGGTTTTTCCCAGTTGTCAGTGTCTGTCATGGAAGTATTGCTCATCTCCAGCCTCATGTTTATTGCCCCGAGAGTGCTTTGTGTTGGGTTAAGGTTGACTGAAACAGAGCTTTGTTCTCTTTACAGGGTGGTAAAGGAGGAAATATCTGACGACAACGCTAAACTGCCCTGTTTTAATGGACGTGTGGTGTCATGGGTAGGTTCAAAATACATCCTGGAGTCATTTTCTGCCTTGTTTATTTTGTTGTTGTGTGCTTGTCTTTGTTAACTGTATTTGTGTGGTTAAGTGGCAACTATGTGCGTGTATGTATAACAATGATTCCCATCTGTTGGCCTGCGACCACAATCATACTCCTTCTCTCGGGAGATGCCCTAGACATCTGCGTCATAATATCATTATCACATAATGATCCCAGGAGCAACAGACGCATGCAAACACCCTGTTCTCTTTCTGTTCTCTTATGTTTTTAAGCACTTTTTAAGAACATTTGCTGCAATGGTTTTAAAGTCATTTCATATAAGTCCTCACACATGATAGTCACCACACACAACACATACATACATGTACTTGCATGCGGCATCTCATTTAGAGACTCTGAGCAATAATTCTCCTGTCTCTACAACACAAGAGACATCTGGTGCCCATCCTTTCCCCTCAACATTGAAATTGGGTTAGGACAAGTGAAATCACAGGATGGGATGAGAGGAAAATACCCCATAACAAAGGACCTCACTGCATGTCCTCTAACAAGAAGATTGAATCTCACAGGGTGGGGAGAATAAAGTTGAGAGAAAGAGTGCTCTGTTTCTTGATGTGAAAGGCTGATGCATTCGGTTAATTTATGACAGTGTGGTTATAATTATAGGTTTTCCTTGAGAGTCATCAACAGTGTTATCGCTGGATGTTTTAATCCATTGTGCCCGTCCTGATGTCTCTCTCTGTTGTGATCATTTTCATTAGACTGTGTGGAGGTTTGGTTGGCTGTTGTTCAAAGCCAACGTGTGTGTGTGTGTGTGTGTGTGTGTGTGTGTGTGTGTGTGTGTGTGTGTGTTTGAAATGTTCCATGTACAATGAAATGTTATCTCTGTCAGAGTGTGTCCATTTGTTTGTCTCCACCGTTCATCTGTTGTTTCAATGATGTGATTGATTGTTCTCTGGGGTCCAAGGGCCTGGCTCACTATCATCACATCAACAGGCCGGCACCCTCGATCTGGCCTGTTATACTTTATTGCCAACAGTTTTTTTTTGTTTTTTTTCTATGACATTATTTTTCACACCTTATCTTAGTGCACCTTCTGCACACCATCGTGTCCTCCTTGTATACTGAAAATAAAACCGTACAAACACCGTATATAGGTATTATAATGGATAAACGGGAAAACAAAATGAGTAGTAGGGCTCATGTTCCTAATTCCTTTATCGGTTTACCTCTATTATGTCTGTACAAGTGACTGTACAAGTCAAAAAAGTGAAGTCTTTCTACTGTGAATGGTAGAGCTGAAATCGATTAAAACATTCTATGGCTCCACCCCAAATGTGATTTGATTAACTGTTTCCCTTTTGATGTAAAGTCTAGGAAATGAAACATAATTTGTGTTTTTGACTTGTGGTCTCATAAAAATAAGACATTTGAAGACCTCACCTTGGGCTGTGGGAAATTGTGATGGGCACTTCTCTTGCAATTATCTGACTTTTTATAGTCCAAATGATTAATCAATAAGGAAAGCAAATGTTAGTTAGTTAGCCCTGGTGCATGGTACAGCCGAAAACTATAGAGGGGGAAAAAAAAGATCTTGAGTGAGCAGGACTATGCTCGAACGTGCTGAAAATACGGAAAAAATATGGAAATGTTGACAGCCATATCATTTCCCGTGAAAACACAGTCATGGCCCAATGGATCCCACTTTTTCCCCACACTCTGGTAACTCAGGCAACGCTATCAGGTAGACAAGTCTTGGCACAGGCTCTTTCTTTCACAACTCTTTGAATCCACAGCTGCCTTTTGGATGGCTTTGCTCTGTCAGCAGGACATTGGTTTTTACATTTAATGACATATTGTAGACCCTAAGGGTCCCTAAATGCTGCCAAGCCTTTAGGCAGTGACAATAAAACAGGATATACCACCCAGCCCTTGAATATGGTGTAGTGTAAGCACAGTAGTGCTCTGACGTGGGTCTGCTGCCCACTTGTTGTCTTTCAGTGTATTCTTTCCTCTGAGTGTTTGTCTCATCCCTCTGACTGACCTGACTCTCTGTCTGTTGACAGTTGGTCTCTGGAGACGGGGCCCACACAGACACAGGCTCAGTGGCAGACAGTATAGAGCCGGCACCCCCTTTGGAGAGGACCGGGGGCATTGGAGACTCAAGACCACCTTCTTATCAGTCAGTATATTTAGAAAATACTTTGTGCTGTATTTCTTTTGGTTTACAATAGTGTGTGTGTCTCTCTGTAAAAGAAAGATGCCATGCGTACTTTGTGTTTGGCTCTGTGCGTGTGTCTTGAATGAGTCCTGTGTTTTCTAATAACCGCAGTAACGGAGGAAAAGGCAAATTAAATGGAGAAAGTATGACACCTTGTGACTGCCCAGGAGGAAATAAAAGTACTTTTTTGTTTCTACCAGTTTATCGTTAGGTTATCTTCATTCTGGCAATGAATCAGACATGTAGAGCACCAATTTCTCTTGTTTACGTTTTGTGTTGCCACTCGTTTAGTTCTTCAATATATTAGTTAAACAGTGGATAGTATAGTCGTTGCCAGTTTTCACATAATGTAAGTGCAGTCTGGTTCATCTGCAAATAAAGCAAAGTGTGTAGAAGACGCATGATAGTAATCTATAGTAATAGATTGCCAGAGACACTGAGCCAGAGAAGGTGTTCTACTCACCACAGTTTGTAATGTGATTATAACAAGAAGCGTTTAATACAAACGTGTGGAAGTGGCTGTTAAATGAGCTTGACCACCTTGACAATGACGCAGTGTAATTCTCTCTTTTTCACACCAACAATGATTTCTGTGCACCGTCTCTGTCTCAAGTGGGAAAGCAGCAAGCGGTCGGGACAGTTTGGACAATGACACAGAGACTGGCTCCATGGTGTCGCAAAGGAGAGAGAGGGAGAGGCCGCGACGGAAACACGCCAACGACCATGGTCAGAAAGATCTTTCTGCTACGTAGTCTTTTAGTTTGTCTTGTGGAACCGCATGTCTCTCCCAGCTCACCAATGCCATTTATTTGGTGGGTGAGAATCAAGTGTTTTCCCATACATGGGAGTTGTTTGCCTCGCCACAATGAGTCGCCGCAGCTAAAAAGCTAACCCTAAAGTGTATGCACAGTGACTTTAGAGGTCTCCAGCCTGCTGCCATCACACATGCTATAAACCCGTACACATGTGAGGCCTGTGCAGAGGTTTAACGGCCGTGGTTTGACTAACCAAAGGAGGATGTTGCAGAAAAGCCATGTTATCACATAGTCAGAGTAACATGTAGGAGCTATACAGGCACCAAGATGTATTGACCGTTATAAATAGGCTATGATGATTGCGGGAGTTGTATTAAAGGAAAAATTGCGACAAAGTAGAGATTCATCTGTTGTAATTTGACAACAGTTTGACTTTAGATAGATAGATACTTACTTACTTTATTGATCCCCAAGGGGAAATTCAAGGTCCCAGTAGCGTAAAGACATATCACAAGTCACAAACAGAATGCTAAAATAACAAATCCACATGAATAGCAACTTTTCATTTGCTGCTGATCAATAAGGAACCAGCATTGTTTGAAAAGAGTTAGTTTGTAAACGGTGACACGGTGGTTAGATAAGCATAAAGAGCAGAATCTGGCCGACTGACAACAAAACAAAACGCCTGTATTTGAATGTGCCTTGTGTATACATGTCTCATCCTGATCATAATGCTGCCCCACTGCAGGCGGAAGGCAGAACGGCTACTCGTCGCGTGCAGTGGGACGCGGGGGCCCCGAGTACGACAGCTGCTCGTCCTTCATGAGCAGCGAGCTGGAGTCTACTTCCTGTTTTGATTCAGAGGATGACGACGCAACCAGCAGGTCAGATGTTGTGTGTAGCTCGTCGTTCATGAGTGCGGTTCCCAATGAGAACATTGGTTTGGAGGAATGCATCTGGAGTTCCAGATGATGGGGTTTTGGCAGAGATTAGCACAGTCTAATTGTCTGGTGGTTTTTGTGGTTACCCCCGGGTTCTCCTCCAGGAGTCGTAGAAATATCTGCAACCCACTGTAGGGACGCTGTTCTCAGTCTTTAGGCGTCTCCCAGGATCTTTTCTTTATTCCTGTTAATGCAGATCTGGATATCGGCTTCGTCAGGTTACACATTTCCACGTAAAGAAATTGATTTTTGCCGAACCAAAATTTCTGAATATTGGTCCAGGTCATGACTTCTAAATAAAGTGGGTTGGATGCCGTTTTACAAACAGTTAAAGCTGGTCTGGACTCCTGGCAAGCACCACGTTCATTATGGAAACAGTGTTTAAAGGGCTTTTCATTATGTAGCTGGCATTAAGAATTTAATTAGATGTTTAAACAAGTTAAATGGGGTGACTAGCTTCTTCTTCTAGCCTGGTATTTTTCCGTTCCAGACTGTGTGTGTGTGTGTGTGTGTGTGTGTGTGTGTTAATTCAGGTTATATTTTTATTTTCTGATGACTGAATTTATATGCTGTACTTCCCAAGTAGTCATGTTAGCAATAACTATTTGGTCATCTATCACAACCTTTCCGTATGTGTGTATAGTCTCTAAAAAGACTTTTCTCGTATTTAGATTTAGCAGCTCCACCGAGCAGAGCTCCTCTCGTCTAATGAGACGCCACCGCCGTCGCCGACGGAAACCTAAGGCCTCCAATATAGACAGGGTGAGACGACGTGCTTAGACGTACAGGACTGTAAATCAGCCCCAGACTTCATTCATTCAAATTGTGTTCCAGTTTGCGACTTTTGATTCTTCTTCTCACATTGTTTTTCTTTCCTCCCAATTTTCGTCATTCTTCCCCTCCAGTCTTCGTCATTCAGCAGCATCACAGACTCCACCATGTCTCTGAACATCATCACTGTCACTCTCAACATGGGTAAGTGACTTGGCCATGTGGATTCTGCACACAGAATTGGATAAAAATTTTAAAAAAAAGTCAGATTTTATGCACACTTAAAACACAACTTGGTAGTGCGAAGTTGGCACTAGCAAGTTAACTAGCAGTTAAGAAATAGATTGTACATGTATAGCCTATTTTTCTTCTACAATGCAAAAATGTTTTTTTATTAAGTTTTTTTGTTTTAATATTGTTTTTAACTACTTTTTTAGTATTAATCGATCAAAAATGTTTATTGTGGGTTAATAATTAAACGGTTAATCATTAACATCCCTAGAATAAGGCCTTCTTATACAATCACACACTGAGCCTCACAAGAGGGAAAATATGCCAGTGTAACCTATGTGTTCTATATTGATGCAGGTCATGAATGATCATCTTTTCGGCCCTTGCTTTACTTTACTTACTTCCCTGCTGCTTCACGTCAGTCTTGAATCAACATTGTCCGTTCCCTTCCTCTCCACAGAGAAGTACAACTTCTTGGGCATCAGTATCGTGGGTCAGAGTAATGAGAGGGGAGATGGAGGAATCTACATCGGCTCTATCATGAAGGGAGGAGCTGTGGCTGCAGATGGACGCATAGAGCCTGGGGACATGCTGTTGCAGGTGTGTGTGTGTCTGTATGTGTGTGTACGACACAAGATAGAGAGACAGGGTGTGTGTGTGCTTGTGTCCGTCCCCATTGTGTTTAGTGCCAGTAATGTGAGACCAATGAAAGCCCACATGCATATGTGTGAAAATACAAAAACAACACATTTCTGAACTGTGATCAATGCATGTGGCTACATCATTACTATTCCTCTTTTCCTATAATTCTCCTTAACTTTTCTCAATCATATTGTAATATACTGTAACTGTGTAAGTGTCCCCTTGTAAGGCGAGATGTATCAGTCAGCTGTGTTTATGGCTCTAATGAACATGAACATTTTCCATTTTCACTTCCAGATTTTAAGATGGCACGCCACGTTCAACACTGCCAGTCCCACTAATGGCTTTGTGTAGTGGTATTTATTTGAATAACTGTAACTCTGTGAGAGTTTTATGTCTCGTTATATAGGAATATAGCAATTGGTGTAAGGCCCATCCTTTATTCTCATAATGAACCGCATTTTTGTTCAAATGTATATTTACAACCTGAGAGATTTTATAATTTGTATCCCTGTAGGTGAACGACATAAACTTTGAGAACATGAGCAATGACGATGCAGTTCGAGTACTGAGGGACATAGTGCACAAGCCGGGGTAAGCAGCAAAAAGGCACACATACAATTACATTCTTTAACAGCAATAAATACAAATATTCTTCCATAAAACACCGGCGCAAAACAAGGACACGACTGAATTCTAGTTCAGTTGAAGCTGATACTATTGTTTGTCTCTTGTTTGTTTTTCACCAGCCCCATAACACTGACTGTGGCCAAGTGCTGGGACCCAAACCCTCGGAGCTGCTTTGCTCTGCCCAGGAGTGAGCGTTTTGTCTTTCTTGTTCCTTCTTTCATTTTCATTTCAATAAAATGAATAACAATAATCAATACAAATACGTGCAGACTCATCTGTTTTGGTAACCGCTTACTCTGCTTACATTGAATTCAACAGGCGAGCCAATCCGGCCCATCGACCCAGCTGCGTGGGTGTCCCACACGGCGGCTATGACCGGGGTATACCCTGCGTATGGCATGAGCCCTTCCATGAGCACCGTCACCTCCACCAGCTCCTCCATCAGCAGCTCTATCCCCGAGACTGAACGTGAGTCACATCACCCCTCTGCAGCTGCCTGTTATGGCCCATTCTCAAGGCACTTTTATTCAAAACAACTTGCATCCTGCCGTAACTCCATTCACTTTTTCTTTTGTCTCTACGTAAAATGTTTGCTCACATGCTTCCTTCTTATTGATTTTGCAATGTACTTCTTTTTACTGTCGGTCTTTAAAAAAATGTTTTACAGTATATACTATGTTTTCTGTTGGCTTTTTGATAAGATACATTTGACCGTTGACACTTATGATACGAGGCATAAAGTCCTTCAGGATTGTTGCTATTTCAGGATTTCACTTTTTTTAAACATTCAGCTCTGGCTTTGGAGCCCCCCCTACCCTCCAACCCTCAAAAGCGCACTAATATCAGTGTCTTTCTCAGAAGTGTTAGCAGATCTCGGTGTTGAGCGTGGCCCTGCCCTCTCAATGCATTCCTGCGACTACTCTCTGTTCCTGCTTTTACTGTGCTCAGCCTCACAACTTCCATCTGCTCAATAACTCTTGTCAAAACTAAGCCATAACTCTCAACTTTCATCTTCCCTGTAAACGGGGATGTTTTTCTTACTTTCTGGAGGGAAAAAAAACGTTCCTCTCTCGACACACTTTCTTAACCAAATTGATACACTTCAGATTTCTGGATCAGACAGAACATACATACATTTCACGTGATCACATGCTTAAAGTGCCCATATTATGAAAAAAAAATCACTTTTTCTGGTATTTGGGGTGTTATTTTGTGTCTCTGGTGCTTCCACACGCATACAAACTTGGCACAAAAATCATCCATGCTGTTTTGAGTGAGATACGGGTTTCTGAATGTGTCCTGCTTTCAGTCTCCAGGTGAGCTGTTCAAATCGGCAGGACTTTTTACGTCACTAGCCGAAATGAGGTGGCTAACCGTAGCATGCTAGCTCGTTCTGAATGGCAAAACACTGCTACAACACACATTAGTTCACCATAATCTACTAAAGAACTACTTACATGTCCCTGTTCTGCAGGTATTCCACGCAAAGTTGGAAGTGTGCCCTCGTTTAGAAGAAGTCTCCCGGCTAATCCTGCCTTGTACTACTAAAGTTGTAGAAACAAACAGCTAGCTAGCTGATGTGATCTTACCTAGCTACTGCGCATGTGCGACTGCCAACAAAGATGTTACAGCAGCGAGAGGTCTCACTCTGTAGCTAAAACAGAGACCTGAACACAGGGTGAAAAGAGGAGCTGCAGCAGTGTGCAGTACAACAAAAATATGGTGTTTTTTGAAAATTAAACCATGTAAACCTATTCTGGTACCACCTCAAAATACAATTATGAACCTGAAAATGAGCACAATATGGCCACTTTAAACCTTGCATTTCTGGCTACTATTTCTGGTTTATTGGTGCATTTCTCATATACTTACGATAATTGGTCAGCTCACGTATAAAGTTGCCGTTGGAGTTATATCAAGTGCAGCTACAGTGACGTTTTAGAAGGAGAAAGAAATTCTGCTATCTAAAATATCAGTGTGAGAGTTCAGTTGGTGCCTCAAAATCAAAGCAATGTCATGCGACTATTGTTAATGTGCACTGACAACAGCTTGCACTACTCTGAAACATCAAAGGAAAGTTGAGTTTATGTTGATATTTTTCAACCGAGAGCAAAAATGTTGCTGTTTGGGAATGCTAGAATCGTTTAAACTAGAGGTTATGAAAAATGACTTTTTAAATACTGAATATGTTTGAAATATTCTCTCCTAATATATAATATAATATTCTGTCATATGAACAAACCCCCCGAAGCATGATGTTCACACCCTTTTCATTGGGGATGGTCAAAAGGCATTCTGAGAAATAAAGGAAAGCAGTAATAGATTAGACAGGTGGAGGGGAAGTGCGAACATCAAAAGGTAAATAATAGGGCTGTCTAACGATTATTATTTTTTTTAATTGCGATTAATTGCTGAACTTCTATAGTTAAGCGCGATTAATCGCATGTTTTATCACATGATTAAAATTCTATTATTTTGCATTTCAGAACAGTTTTTAAGTACATATTTACAATGGAAAGCCATTCTTACCAGTGTATCTTGACTAGGAATCCCATGAATGCAAAGAAAGTTACTTTATGAACTTGATTTTAAGATTTGTATTTGTTTATTATTCATTTCTTAACTGTAAACAAAAGGAAAATGTGTGAATCTAGTCACACATTTTAATCTAGAGTCAGTATAGCGTGCAGTAACTCCTAAATAATTTTGATTACTTACTGACGTCCAGTGATCACCTTGCATCACTTTGCAGCAGTTCCAGTTCGGCTGCTTTCTCCGTGTCGTACAGGCTGTGTATGCGTGGGTGAAACTACTGTCCCCCTCGACGACGACGTATAAGACGGGTCGGAACATGCTAACCGCAGTCTTTAAGACCCGAGTCTTCTACGATGCTGACAGGTGTGCAGTTAGTTGCCACCCATTTCGCAAGAGCTGTAGTAATTTTTTGGGATTTGGTTTCATCCGCAGGTCGGCAACTAGCACTCTCCAAAATAGTGCTTTGCCTGAGCCCGCTAGCATCAACCTGAGTCACGTTAACTGTACTACTAAGCTTAGCTCGTAGGTGGTAGCTCAAGCTTGACGTGCTTCGGTGATATTTTCATTCGGCTTCACACAATGTGCATGTGGCTTTCGACCCGTCCGGGAGTTTTGGAAAATAAAAAGCGCCATTCAAAATTTCGTTGCTGCTGTCTTTCTCCATCATGTCTGTAGCAGCAGGATGTGTTGTTACGAGGAAGTATGGCAAAGGGTCAAAATAGTAGCCTGTTAGGCACGACGCAAAGCTGAGTGAAGTGAAAATAAATTAATAAATGGCGGCACGTGATTAAAACGGCATGCGATTAACGCGTTATGCTCGGCCCTTAATCGCATCGCGATTAACCCGTTAATGCTGACAGCCCTAGTAAATAGCAACACTTCCTATCTTGCAATGCAGCAAACCTCAGTGAGATGATATGTGACTGTTGTTCTAGGGAGCACATTTCATTCATCATGATCGGGCTTTTGTGAAGACCTGCTCAGTTGTTGTCCAATTCAAACAAAGATCCAGCCTAATATATCTTACTCATGACCAAGACATAGCAGGGGTCGCATTACAGTCCAGACCACAGGAAAGCAAATATTATTTAAGGCAAATTCCAAAACAGACCAACCTTTTTGGAGTTGTTAGGGATGCAGTAACAGCACGCAGCTGTGCTTTCATTACATTACACACAATCAAAATGCACCAACAGATTTGGTATCTGTATGAGATGAATTTCTTTGTCCTCTAAAACAGTGGTTCTCAAACATTTTTCAATAATGTACCCCCTGACCAATACAAAACTTTTTTGGGTAGGAAAAAAAGCCTAGCTACAGTATATAAAGAGGCACAATGCAGAAACACTTAAATGCTAGATTTCAAATGTTTAGAATCACTAAATGCATTTTTTATTATTATAGTGTATAATTATTCTAGGAATTATGCATAACTGATATTTTTTTTTAATTAACATTTAAAAAGGAATTATGTGTGGCCGGGTTGGCTCAGTGGGTAGAGCAGGCGCACATGTTCTTCGAGGTTTATGCCTCGACGCCGAGGTCCAGGGTTCGAATCCGACCTGTGACAATTTCCTGCGTGTCTTCCCCCTCTCTCCCTTTTCTCACCCAGATGTCCTGTCAAAAATTAAAGGCGGAAAAGCCCCCAAAAAATAATCTTTAAAAAGGAATTACGTGTGGCCGGGTTAGCTCAGTTGGTAGAGCAGGCACGCATATATAGAGGTGTATGCCTCGACGCAGAGGGTCCAGGATTTGATTCCGACCTGTGACGAGTTCCTGCATTGTCTTCCCCCTCTCTCCCCTTTCATATCTAGCCGTCCTTTCCATTAAAGGCTGAAATGCCCCAAAGAATTAAAAAAAAAGAAAAAAGAAACACTGCTCTAAAACAGGTTCAGTGGTTAAACATAAAAATCAACAACAACAAAAATGTCAACTCTGACAGGAGGACGTGGTTCCGCTCCTGTGATAACATGTCCTCTGATCTTTCCCAGGATTCGATGACTTCCACCTCTCCATCCACAGCGACATGGCAACAGTTGCTAAGGCCATGGCCTGCCCAGAGTCAGGTCTGGAGGTGCGGGACAGGATGTGGCTCAAGATTACCATCGCTAACGCCTTTATCGGTATGTCGGTCAAAGCCGAGGGCGTGGTCCTGCATTTATTATTTCCTTCCTCAGTACGCACACCCACCTCTGTGCTTTGTTTGTTCACTTCAGTTTGTAGATTTCTGTCAGTGTCTTAGTGAAAGCCACTTGTCTCAATTCAGAATGAATAAGCATCCCAATAATCCAGTAATGTAGTTTTCCTTTGTAACTCCAAGTCATAGCAGTAATGTCATCCAGTAAAAAATATTCTATAATAATACATTTATTTCAAAAGCACTTTACAAAAGGTACAAAGTGCTAACTGTACAATTTTAAAAGAAAAGACAATTAATAAACCGTATAAAAAATATGATTAAAAAAACACCAACAGTAAAATCAATAAAAAAGAAAGTCTCAAGTAGTGAGTTTTTAATATTGAGTTTTTTTTTTAAAAGTGACTTAAAAGAAGACAATGTGTTAGCTTCCCTGATCTCCACCGGCAGGTCATCCCACAACTGAGGGGCCCGAACAGAAAAGGCCCGGTCTCCTTTTAGTTTTCAGGTTTGACCGAGGAATGGCCAGGAATGACCTGCCAGTGGGTCTCAGGTTGCATTCAGGCTCGTAGGGCGTCAGGAGGTCAGCTATATATCCTGAAGCTAAACCCCTATGAGCCTTAAAAATGATCATTCAATTGTTAAAAATCCACTGGGAGCCAATGAAGTGATTTTTAAACCAGCGTGGTGTGATCTCTCCTGCTGAACCTGGTTATGAGTCTGGCTGCAGCAGCATTTTGAATCCGCTGAAGTTTACTGATAAACTACAAGTGTTCATTAACAACTGCCTCCGATACATACTGAGGATTTGGTGGCCCAACAAGATATCAAATGTAGACCTGCGGAGACGCATGAACCAGGAGCAAATCCGCATTGAAATCAAATCCAGAGAGTGGGGATGGATCGGTCATACACTTAGGAAGGATCCGAGGAACATAGCAAGACAAGCTCTGGACTATAATCCCCAAGGCAAGAGGAAGCTAGGGAGACCGAAATCCAACTGGAGGCGGTCCACGCTTGATGAACTGACCAAGACGGGGACCTCCTGGCAAGAAGTAGCGCAGAGGAGAGTGAGGTGGAGATCCATGGTGGATGCCCTATGCTCACAAGGGGGCCAAGAGGATTAAATGGAAAAAATTGAAATGAAGTTTATTGAGGTTTTGTTGCGTGAGGCATGAGAAGAGGCCATTACAGTAATCTGACCGGGATGAAATGAATACTTGGTTTTGTTGCTGACCAAAACAGTTACAAATCCGCTGTGGACAGATAAATGTCACATAAACATAGATGATTCAAATCCTCATCTTGGATATTATTCTATGTCATGAAATAGTCATCAAATGTACTGAGCAAAACTGCACCTAAAATGTGTGTGTGTGTGTGTGTGTGTCTTTGTGTCCTCAGGTTCTGATGTGGTGGACTGGCTCTTCCATCACGTGGAAGGCTTTTCAGATCGCCGAGAAGCTCGTAAATACGCCAGCAACCTGCTGAAGGCCGGCTACATCCGACACACCGTCAACAAGATCACCTTCTCTGAACAGTGCTACTACGTCTTCGGAGACCTCTGTGGCAGTAAGTGGCTAAAGCTGCGTTCAGACCAAAAAAAGCGATCCGGGGGATTAGCTGCAGGGTTGTGCGGTGGTGGGAGTGTCACTGAAACGGCCCATTTGTGTGACGTCTTGTTGTGTTCTTTAACCCCCCCCCCCCAATGTAGCACAGGTAGACTTTATATTTCACAGTTATTGTTTTCCGTCAGATCGTTTATAGATTTCGACGTTTCCGACCGCACTCGAAGGCAGCTTCATTTCACGGAGAAAAAAGAGAGAGGAAAGAGATGAGCGAGACAGATGGACTGTGCTTTATTTGGCATTCAGCTGTTACACAAACTCCTGGGCAGTTGAGTGCTTGTCTTTCATCTTTTAAAACTTTATTGTGGCAGCAACAGAGGCAGTGATGTTTCCTGTTTACTGTACGGGACTCTCACACCGCATCCAAACACACTGACAAGTCTGATCGCCAGTTACATGATTTGACCACCAAAAGTCGGTCTCAACTTTTCCCCGCAGGCCGCTGTGGCACCCCCCCCACGCCCCCCAAAAGCAGCCTAAACGCACTACCCCCATTTAACTCACATTAAAATTAGACCTGCGTTTTTGCCACACCGTCTGACGGCCGACACAGGCTGTGTGAATGCAGACTAAGGTTCAGTTCGTGGTTCAGTTGTATCTGTATCTATACGTGGGGGTGTTACTGTGGAAGTCAAAATTAGTTTTTTTTTTTTTTTTCTCTCCCTCAGACATGACCCATCTGTCTCTCCATGACCACGATGGTTCCAGTGGGGGTGCTTCAGATCAGGACACTCTCCCCCCTCTGCCCCATCCCGGGGCGGCCCCCTGGCCCATGACTCTGCCCTACCAGTTCCCCATTCCACACCCATACGACATGCAACAGCCCTTCCATGGTGGACCAGGCGCTGGCAGTGCAGGAAGCCAGCACAGCGGTGAGTGCCGTTTAAACATACTGTATGTGTTCATCACCAGTATATTCAACACGTATTGGAGAATCGGTAGGGTGGGAAACCAAATGAATGCCACTTTGATGTTGTAATATTAGGTTTAAAACAAACTCACCCCCTATAGACTTAAAATGTGTCTGTTTTCAAGTTTGTAGTTTGCTCCTTCACAAAGAACAGCAACCAGCTAGAAATCGTGTCCGTAACCATAGATTTTGATGATGAAAAGGTTAAATGATGAAAGAAGTATCACAATCTCTGTGGAAACATCTCCAACGCTTGGAGATTCTTCGTCTCCATTATCCTTCTGTATGCTGCAAACACTGTTGCACAGCATGTTGCCAAACAATATCTAAAATATGGCACTTTCGGCAGAGCCACAGAGAGCTTAGAGGAGGGCAGCAAAGAAACCGTGAAACGTTGTCACAGTCATCGTAACTGACATGAATTCATGCTAGCTACAGCTGCATTTCTTGTGACGGAGCAGACTACAGACCTTAACAGCCACTTTTCAAGCCTACAGAGACAGAGATTTTGGCAGAAGTGTCACTTTGCACAGAGAGATATAAAGGTATACTTTGACATTTTTGCTGTGTTTAACATCTTGTTTATGGTCTTACCCAGAGCCAGATGAGAAAATCAACATACCTGTTTATCTCCACACTTTCTTTACACTTGTAGGTCCAGCGCATGTTTAAATCAGCTGACTTCAAAGACTTATAGGAAAGAGCAAAAACGATTCCTTCCAACAGCTCCAAAGCTGCCTTATTCACATAGAAATAGAAAACCAGACATTGTGGTTTTAGGAACTTACGCAATGGAGATATTTACTGAGCAACAACAGCTGGGCCCACTGACTGCACAAAACATCCCAGATGTCCTGTCCTCGTTTTGTGGTTGCACACTACCACTGCTGAATAGTAACCCAGGTTATAAGATACAACATGTGTTTTGTAGTTGCTGTATAGTGTATTTTATTTTATTGCTATTTTATAAGCTTTCTCCTGCCTCCACAGTTGGTGCTAAGCTAGTCCTTGACCTACCTATCTAAAGGACGCAGAGGGATTAACATGTAATTTTTCATCTGTCTTTGGGTTAGATGGCAACAAGCATGCTTCTCAAAATGTCAGAAGGTTCCTTTAGGCGTAGAAACTGTTCGGGTTTTAAATTCATTAGTCTGAAGAACTTGCCTCTAAAGCAAGCAGGCTCTTTGTGGTAATAAAATGAAAACATGTTATTGCCTTCAGTAATGGCTGAGCTGTTTGGCCTGTGAAAAGGCAGTGAATGCTCCGTGTCTGCATTAGTCATGCAGCTTTTCTGAGAGTCTCCCGCAAACTGGGTCAGCACTGCCTGCATCACTTCACTGGCGCCCAGATGGGAGCGAGTGGTTCATGTAGGTCACGCAGATTTAATTAACAAAACGTGATGTGATTGTATATTACACTTAGATATGAATCATAGTCTCTCCTACTCTCTGTCTACAGGAAGCAGTGGCTCCAACTGCAGTAAGAATGAGGGGCGGAAGTCCGGCGGCAGTGGCAGCGAAACTGAGATCAGGAGCCACCGAGCTCCAAGCGAGCGCTCAGTGGCTCCCCCTAGTGAACGAAGCATCCGAAGCTCGGTCAGCCACCGCAGTGCCAACTCTCACTCGATAGCCTATGGTCCGGGCCTCGTCTATGGCCCCCCTGGCCTGCCCCCCCAGCCCCCACATCTGTCTACAGCTGCACCTGGCGCCCCACCAGGCAGAGAGCTCTCCTCTGTGCCCCCTGAGCTCAATGCCTCACGCCAGTCTCTGCGCATGGCGGTGGGCAACGCTGGAGAATTCTTTGTTGATGTGATGTAACGCAGGTTGTAGGCCGATAACAAAGTAGCGGATTTGGCTTTCTCGTGTCATTACAACACTGAGAAGGACAGCATGACGGGACAGGAGGGAGGGAAGATTGCAAAAAGCTATATCCCAAGGTCTTGATTCCACTCTCCTAAAAGAAGAAATGGAACCAACCCTGTTGTGTATGTTGAGAGAAAGTGTTCCTCCTCCATTGTGCTTTTCTTCCTAGTAGTAGTGGCCATACTTTCTTCAGTGAAGAAACCCCCTCGCTCAAGATGGAACCAAAGCGCCTTTCTCAGTTTCCGCTCCTCAGTGGGGAAGAGTTTGCGTAAGGACAAAGAGCAAGAGAGGGAGGGAGGCGGTGGAAACAGAACAGCTGGGGAAGATGACTCAGCCCTTTTTCTACATGGATGTTTTTCATTTGTTCTTCTCTTCACTCTTTGCTCCTCTCTGCCTCCCTTATCTAACATTCTCTGTCCTCCCCCACCCCAGTTCACATCAAAACTGAGAGAAAGAAGCCTCTTCCCTCCTCCTGTTTTTTTTCAATTTTCCCACTTCCTGACCTCTTAACAAGAAAAAAAAACTAAAAGAAAGCTGAAATGATCACTAACTGTTAACCTTATTCAGACTTTTTAAATGTTTGCTTGACTTCAGAGAGAAAGAAATGGAAAAATGTGTATGTAGGGCAAGAGAAATGCAGTCCTTCTTACTGTAAGAATGCATTTGTTTAATTATATACGTAGTTGGTCACAACTAGTTACATTTTTCAACGCTAAACATGAGCATCCAGCTTCAAGAGTCATTTTTACACTACATAACTGCATTTTCATCTGTTAACCAGAGCATTTTCAGACTCTGTCTTGTGATAATGTATAGTGGGGAAAACAATTTCCTACCATGTCTTTCACACTACTCTTTTATCAAGGAAAAAAATGTCTTTTTATTTATAAATATAGTTTTATGACTTAACTTTGCTGTGTTGTATTATGTTTTTTTTGTGTGTGTGTGTGTGTGTGTGTGTGTGTGTGTGCATGCATGCATATGTTTGTGAAGGTTTCATTTGCAATCTAGTTTTTTTTATTTATTTTGTGTGGTACCTGGGGTCATGTTTGGCTTTTAAAGGCGGTGGATTCCAGACTGTCCAAGCTCAGGAATGTGAAGGTTAGGCAATCTGGTGCACAGATGTGTGTGGAGGCTGTGGGTATTTGTAAAAGATCAACCTGTGTACATTTAGATTTGCTTTAGAACTGAATGACCCGATGCAAAATGTTTCCTGTTAGGGGGGGGGGACTCCTGTAGAGAGGTAATTTGATTTCAACTTGGGAAAAAAGTAGAGCTGAATCAGATGGACTCTGCAGGACAAATTAAATCACCACCACCCACACAGCCAATATTTGAAGGACAAACATATATAGGGAATTCAGATTTTTGTGTATCCTATTCACTGAAGGTGGGAGAGCAGCTATCTGCCTCTGGAGCTAGGAAGGAATACCACTGTGTTATTTAAGAACATGCAGCATGGTCCCATTTTTGCTGTATAGTTAAAAACATTAATTAACTATTAATGAAATACCATTAACCAAGGACAGTAGCCTTTGTAGCTTATCACAACAAGGCCTGGGTGCGGTTTACACATCGCTCCAGCCGCGCCTTTTCCTGTCACAACGGAACGGCTGTGCGTAAGGACGGCGGGTCAGCTGACAGCTATCAGAGGACCAGGAGGAAGGAGCGGAATTAGCGGGTGTGTGAACTGGGAACCTACTGGATCCTGACATAAGCTATATCCGAGGCCAAACGGGGAACGAAAGATTGGTGGCGTTCGTGAGAGAACTAGGGTAGGTTCATCTAAGTCGAGTCGGTTACACGTTTCTCGTCAAAATGATCAACTGTAGCCCGATAAGCGTTTCACGAAGCCGGTAAAACGGTTAACGTTACACACTCGGGGGCGATGCAAGCATTAGCAGTGTTAGCTGCCGCTCCGTTAGCTAACGTCAAGCTAGCAGCGGCAAGTAGTATAACGGAATATAGGCGGTTTTTTCCAAAGCATACAGCATGCAATGTATTAAATATTTTATGTTTTGGGGGGGCAGTCGGTGCTATAATTTCAAATTGTTAAGTTGTAAGTTGTCGATAATTAATAGTGTTGCATGTTAAATGGTCGTCAAACTGTCTGATTTTCTTTTCACCGGAAGTCCATTTAGCATTCCGCACAGCTCGACGCTGGATTGCTGAACATCACTGCCAGCTAGCCTGCTATCGTGAGCTAAATTAGCTAGCTACCTCTCACTCGGTCTATTCTCCATCACTTCGATCTTAGCTGAAGGTCAAGCCTTGATCAATCTTGTAGCCACTTAAGAACGCTTCAAATTAAGTGTGTCGAGGCAACATGTCCCTCACTTGTCAAGGAACAAATGAGAAAACATGAAAAATGTATGAACGATAGGAAATGGCCCGAGTGAGCAGACATCTTGACTTCGGCCAATAAACGGCGATCAAGCCCGCTCTGGTCTTGTGCACGGTGTATTCGGTCACGACCCGGCAATGTCCATATGTTTTTTTTACTGATCTTGGGCATATGATTGTGTTGTATACGTCCTCTGGTTACCGTGTGTTTAAGTTGTCTGGCCCCTGTCTTCGAGGAATTTCAAGCATGTCCTTCCAGAAGCTTCATTCTTAAATGACAAACTGCTATGATTTGTTGGTCTAAGCCACAAGCAAGCAACGCTCACAACTGCACTGCCTCTAGATGGATTATGCTGTTTTTAGGGTTTCATCTAACTTTGGATTTCATGTTCAGTCTAACCAGATCCAGACTGCTCTTGGTAGTAAAATGCCACCCAGTAAGAGCAACAGATTTGTAGCTGGCTACTTGGTGGCATCCTGCTTCAAACTGGTGGCTGCTAATCTGCTGTTAATCTTACTGTGGAAGGAAACAAGGATTTGTGTGTGTGTGTGTGTGTGTGTGTGTGCACATGCACGTAACAAATGAGTCAACACAGTGGGGCAGCTGCAGGGTATATTCAATTGGCAATAGAGTGTGAGTGTGTGAGACACACGGAGAAAGCGGATGTGAGGGACAAGTGCTTCCCTGTACTGTTGGTCACTCCCTCACTTTTCACTGCTTTCACTTCTCTTTCACCCATTTTTCCTTTCCCTGTTTCCTTTCTGCAATCTCTGGCTCTTCTCAGGCGGGGTTTGGTTTCACCATGGCCAGTTGGGACTGAGAAGCAGCCACAATGATCGGAGGATTGTTCATCTACAACCACAAGGGGGAGGTCCTCATCTCCAGGGTCTACCGAGATGACATTGGGTACGTTTCAATGGAGCAAAGCTGCTGTAACATTACTACATTTTGGGGGGACTTCATGTCAGTGAGACAGGCATGATCCAGCAGGGGTGGACAGGTTGGGATTGATTCTGAATGGATGAGAGAGGCTTATGGCCCTCTGTCTAGCTAAATAGTTACATTTGTCTGTCTTTTTTTTAATTTATTTTTTTATCTCCTCTAAAATGTGTTTAAAGAGTAGCTAAGCCAGGATTACATTTAGGATAATGTTAACCCTTAAACAAACAACACAATTTAGTAAATTTATATATATATATATTTAAAAAACAAAACAAAACAAAAACACTATTATGCACAATCAGGGAAAAAATAATGTCCAATATTTTTTATGTTGTATGAGGTAAACATTTGGTTCACTCGTGCTTATTAAACCACAGATTAAGTCCAAATGACCTCAGTGTTGATACAAGATGCACATTATTTATTTGTACCATATGGAAATTAGATAATGACAGCTGATATGATAATTAGATAATGACACCTTTTTTTTCTTCTTTCTCTCAATAAAGAAAATGATTTTCTTTGGTTTGGCATGGAGGGATGGGGAATACATAATTGCTTGGTTTAAAAAAAAAAATGTTACAATGTCTCCAAAAAATATATAGTTAGTGGCTCACTTTAAATTTGGAAGTAAAAAGAGACTTAAAACTAACAACTAAACAGAGCTGAGACATGAGCCTTTACAAAGACGCTGAAGATCTAGTGTTCGTGAAAAGGAACTTGTTCCCGCAGCCTAAGATGGACGACTAAAAACATGGCCACATTATATCCAGTGTAGATTATCAACACTGTAAACAATGTGGGTCAAGGTTTGGTACTTCACATGTGTCAGTGGAAAGGCTACATCTGCATAGATCCACATATCAGTGGACTCAGCTGTGTGGACAGAAGAATACGCTAAGTAATAAAATGCAAAGTAATAATAGGCTTAGATCTGACTTGCATACTGTCTGTCTGTCTGTCTTTCTTTCCTCTTCCTTATTTGCTTGTTTGTTTGTGACACGGTGATGTGATTAACCTGTAATGGACATACCACGTCTCCATGCATACACCCAATTATCACTTTCTGTTTTGTGTAAACCCAGCAACATCAAGATTGAAGATTGACTTTATTGTTTGATCTATTGAGTTTGTCTCGGGCACTTAACCCTTGATGCGACCATATACAACATGATACAAATACACTCCAACAAACAATAATCTGACCCTAAATGGTGTGTAATACACAACATGGTGTCACACAGTGCATATATTTTAACATTTCTAAAAAGAAAAAAATCACTTAGAGCTGGGCAAGATATCGTGATATGAGACTAGCTATCGTCTTAGATTTTGGATATAGTAATATCGTACTATGGCATAAGTGTTACTGTTGTTACTGTTGTAACTGTTCTATTATTTGCCTTTACCCACTTAGTCATTATATCTACATTACTGATGATTATTTATCAAAAATCTTATTGTGTAAATATTTTGTGAAAGCACCAATAGTCAACACTACAATATCGTTGTGGTATCGATATCGAGGTATTTGGTCAAAAATATCATGGTATTTGATTTTCTCCATATTGCCCAGCCCTAATAGCACTGCGGTGACAACAACTCTACAAATAAACTATCGGCAACAATAAATAAACGCAAATCACCATCATAAACTGGGCCTGTTCTGGCTTTTATCTGCTGCTATTTAAAAGCTTCAAAGGACACAGGAATAAATGAATTTTTGAATCATTCAGTGGTTGAGTTGAGGGCAGGCGGCTCTGCAGAACAGACACCAGTTCAGTGCCTTTTTAGATTTACACAGGGAGGGTTAGCAAGGTACAGTGAGTCAATTATTTGGGTACACAGCAGCAGTGCTGCGTCAGTAGGTAATTTTTGGTGTAGACCCTTAAGGCATTTTTAAAGATTTTATCTCAGTTTTTGCTGTAGGTGAAGGGTCCGAGGCACAGAGGAGACAGTGGATAAAGGCAGAAATAGTATTATTTTATAGTATATAAAAGAATAGTGTATGCGGAATTTCGGAGCTGTTCAGTGTAAAGCGTTGCATCAGCAGACAGAGACGGCATTAAATAGTCTTGTTTAAATTAGATGAATGCAAGGTCTGCAAGGTTTGGGACAGAATGACCTGTGTGTGCGAGGATCCCTTTCATCTTTTGTCCGGTTTCCAGGCAGCAATCAGTAATGTTATTGTGGTGGCTTCATTTTTGCTTTTTACTTTGTCTAGAAGTAGGCTACTGCCAGAAGCACAAATAATGTACAGCTGCTCGTCTCTGCCTCCTCAAACACAGCACATTGCGTACTGCAGAATAACAATGAATACATACTAAAAGGAAACCAAAATTTAATTCACTCCCCATAGGTGTAAAAAGAGAAAGGAGAAAGAACTGTCATTTTGAGACTTTCTTTAAGACCGCATATATATATATATATATATATATATATATATATATATATATATATATATATATATATATATATATATATATATATATATATATATATATATATATACAGAAAATCCCTTAAGTTTTGTCTGTACTTCTCCACTATGGCCACCTGGCATCAGTTGCTGTTGGTGAAGAGTAAACCAGAGTTATTATGTTGCTGCAGTGTGTGAGCTATAATGTTGTGTTGACATCTATGATCCCAATTGTTTTATATTGCAACAGAGCTTTTAGTTATACTGTAGCTGGAATAGGAATAGATCCACTTGAAATAATTAAGCTGTTATGGAGTGATACAAACGATCAATTTGCACTTGCCATGCTGTCATCACACACAACATAGACTAAAGAGCAGTATAGTGCTGCTGACTTGTTCCCGACATTCCGTTGCAATGATGGCGTCGTAATTAACCCCATGTTACTCATGATGCACGAAAATGTCTCTTGTGCATTTTTGTCTCTCTCCTCTTCTTTTACTTTATCCTATTTTTCCTCTCTATGCTCTGTATCACCATTTTCTTCCATCTGTTCATCTTGGCCCCTGTAGGAATAGGTAAGAGATGCTCCAACCTATCAAGCATGACCGTGTCCCCCCCCCCTTACCCTCTCATGGCCACCGATCAATGTCCCCCCTGAAATCCCCTAACTGCATGCCCATTGATTCCATAGTCAACTTCCTGGAACTTCCTCTAAGCATGAGTCACCTGTCATGACATTACAGTGATAAATAAAGCACCGGATACTACGATCCAACAGCCAGTCCAATCAAAGCCACCAAATGTAGCCACTACCAGAGCCCTTCAGTACTGATGCTCGTAAACAGCTCTACCACTTCTTAAGCATGTAGTCTGAGCATGGGAAATGATGGTTAATTTACTGCTCTCATCCTTTCTGCACTGGTAAGGTGTTCCTTCTTGTTAGTTGTGATATGGAAGCAGTTTCATGGACAAGGACGATATCGCGGCAGTCTCGTAGACCTATTGTACCTTTGTCCTCAGTCAATAGTCTCCACATTGAATTTCTGAACTTGCGAACGCAGATGTTGATGTTTTGATGCTTTGCAGACATGGTTTAAACTGTATCTTTTAAACGTATGTAACATCAACCAAGAAGGCTTCCACCGGTACTGTATGTCTCTAGTCCATTTGTTCTTCATTGTAGCATTTAAAAATGTATTTATTTTTATTTAACCAGGTAGGCCGTTGAGAACAGGTTCTCATTTGCAACGGCGACCTGGCCAAGAAAAGCATAGGCGTGCAAGACAACAAATAGTTTCACATTCAATACAGTACAAGAACATAGAATACACTATATGCATATATACAATATGCTACATAAAGTGCAGAATAAGTGGGCAATTACAAATGCCGGCACGTAGTGAGGTGCAAGTAAGTAGATGGATATGCAATATACATGAACAGAGAGTCTATATCACTGCTGAGATGGTGTAAAGAGTCAATAAACAGTCTGGTGGTCTAGTTAGTGAAGTAGATCAGTTGTAACACAGTGTATATGAATAGACAGTCTAGATAAATGCTGAGGTGTAGTAAAGAGTCAATCTACAGTTAGTGCAAGTTGCGGTCTATTAAGTGATGTAGATCAGTAATAACACAGTAAGCAGTAATCAGTCTATATAAATGCTGAATGTAGAGAAGAGACAATATACAATTAGTGCAAATGGTGGTCTAGGTAGTGAAGTATATCAGTAATAATACAATATGCAAGAATAGACGGTCTGTATGAATGCTGAGATGTAGTAAAGAGTCAATGTACAATTAGTGCAAAGTGTGGTCTAGGTGGTGATGACGATCAGTGATAACACAGTATACAAGAATAGACTATATCAATGCTGAGATGTAGTAAAGAGTCAATATACAGTTAGTGCAGATTGTGGTCTAGATAGGGAAGTAGGTTGGTGAATAGTGCAAATTAGCGTAAATAGATATAATAGTGCAATGCAGGTGAAGATGTGCATCTGTGCAACTATGCAATGGGGCATGACAGAGATAATGGAGTAAGGGTGTGCAAAAACAGTGGATGAAAGACGGGGAGCAGTTAGCACGTACATTGATCGGAAAGGAGCGCAGACAGACATGCTTTGAAGGCAGTTAGTTGGAGAAGGGTTTTGAGTTTCAGGGTTTTTTGTAGTTTCAGGGTTTTTTGTAGTTCATTCCAAAAAAAAATGGGAGCAATCACTAAGAGTGGTTAAATTGTTAACCTGCGGGCTTGGTACTTCTAACATTAATATGTTATTACGTTTTTAGATTTAGATAATGGTAGTCTTTAACATCAGTAAGGTCGACAGTTTGTGCGAGTTTAGACCTCCAGAAGTTCTCAGTAGGATTTGGTATTCCTGTCAGGACGTGCTGCATGCTCTGCACTAAGCCCTGTTCTTTCTAAATCCATATTAATCAGAGCTCCGTTTTCCCGAAGCATCATGGCACTAATGTATACACATTTAAGACAAACGACAGCACTTCAGAATCAGAAAGGGCTTTATTGCTAAGTAAGTTTTTTTAACACATACAAGGAATTTGTTTTGGTGTTGTTGGTGCACATCACACATTCTTTAGATGGAATATTAAACGATATAAGTATAGGTACAAACAATATAAGTATATTTACACAGTATGTATTAAGTTATAAATAAAGATATATAAATAAAAAATAAAGAGCAACTTCACAGACATTTCATCATTTTTATCAGTAGAACTGAATTCAAATGTAACCTTTTTTTTAAACTTTTTAAAATATAGAAAAAGTCCAACTTAAGATCCGATTTGGACCATACACGGTTAAAAGATCTTCATGTTCCCATGGAGTCCAGATGTTTATGATGCTGTTGCCTGGGTGTCAACCTAAACTCTCAGAGCCTACCCTCTCCCTACATAGTAATTATCGCCATTTACACAAAACAACGCTCCTTTTCTCTGTCTAAATGCACCAACTCAATAAATGCACCAACTCAACGGGTCCTTTTCCAGTTGGTTGGAAAATGTTTTGAGTATTGCTTATTCATAAAAAATGGGCGGATATGCTGTTGAGGTCTGGAGGGGTTGTTTATTTTGAGTCCATTGCAGAACAGGATATCAAACTCTGCAATATTTTCACACTATGTCACAGGGCGGGATAGTGTTAACAACGGTCTCACGGTTTGTGTGAAAGTCTAAAACAATTCTCTCCAATCCCAAACTCAAATGTCTCTCTCGTTTTTTTTTGTTTTTTTTTGTCTCCTCCTCCATTTCTCTCATCCTCCCTCCCCATCTCAGGCGTAACGCGGTGGATGCTTTCCGCGTGAACGTGATTCACGCCCGGCAGCAGGTTCGATCCCCGGTGACCAACATTGCCCGAACCAGCTTCTTCCATGTCAAGCGCTCCAACATCTGGTTGGCGGCCGTCACCAAGCAGAATGTCAACGCCGCCATGGTGTTTGAGTTCCTTTACAAGATGTGCGACGTCATGACGGCCTACTTTGGCAAGATCAGCGAGGAGAACATCAAGAACAACTTTGTGCTCATCTACGAGCTGCTGGACGGTAGGAGGCCATAATTGGGATGTTTGTGTGGGTGAAATCAATGGCATCCAAAATCTGAGCTAAATCTGAGGAATGGACTCGTCGTATGCAGTAGATCTTAAAGATGTTCCGATTCCGAGAACAGTATCTGAAAGGCCTCCGATACTGCCTAAAATGCTGGTATCGGAAAATACTGAAGTATATGCACTGATCCGATACCACTTAATTTAGCACGGAAGAAAATCTACTGTAAAGTAGTTTATGTTCTTTTTCCATTATGACTGAAAATGGATAATTAAGTTCTATGGCATTCATTGTTTGTGTTCATGTTTCACAAAAAGTTTAACCTGAGCCAGGCCGTACAACAAATATAGAAATAATATCTCATCCATATAGGGATAGTAGTATACAGATGTTAAAACATAATAAAATATATGACACTCTGGTATTGGATCAGTACTCTGTATCGGCCGATATGCAAGTTCAGGTATTGAAATCAGTATAATGGTATCGGACCATCTCTAGTAGATATTAATAGTGATGTTTTTTTTTTGTGTTTGTCCTTCCAGTAAACATTTTATAAATATAACGTCTCACTCAATCAGCACTGGTTCTTTTCATTGCTACATGTCCTAGTTTTTTCTCCTACCCGTCTTATCTCGTATCGACGGTTATCTGTTTGTGCTCATACAGAGATTCTGGACTTTGGATACCCCCAGAACTCAGAGACCGGAGCTCTGAAGACCTTCATCACCCAGCAGGGCATCAAGGGACAGGTCAGTAAGAAGCCTTTAGTCCCAAATGTAATTTAATTGTGTTGCGAGAACAAGGATATACACTCTACACTATTAGCTACACTTACTATATTACACACTGGCTATGTGGCGTGAGCGTGGCGCTTCTGTTGCGTGTCAGCTGCGTGGATTTTTCTGTGTCTTTACACACCAGAAACGTGTCTGACGCGGCGCTGCTGCTAGCCTTGTCTGTACACATGGATGTTTCCCATTGATTTACTGCACTCAAGCAGTATACTTCATGTTAAACATAAATATAGACTGATTTGATTACAGCAAAGACAACGTCGGCAGTATTGACGGAAAAATAGGCTACAGAATATTTCGTTCTGTATTGACAGGTGCAATATTAGAAAATCAATTTTTTTTTATTACATTTGTATCTGCATTTATATCAAAACCTAGAGACTTTGCCTGGAAACGCTTCCAACACGCTTACGTGTTGCGTGAAAAATAGGCGTTGGTTCTATTTCTAGCATGCACACATTTTTGAGCCTGAGACGTGCGTGTCACGCAGGCAGTGTGCAAGCTCTAACCTGTTAACATGGGAGCCGAAATATAAACGGACACGCCACGCAGCTGACACGCTCACGCCACGCAGCCAGTGTGTAGCCGGCCTTAACATCACAAGGTTGTAATGTTCAGTTTATGTTGAAACCGTTTTAGAGAGGTTTATATTCAACGTTCTGGGGATTTTAGAGACTGTAGTTTGTGTTGCTGTTGCACCATTGTATTGCATCATACTGCGATTTATGTACCTCATTTGTATTGGCGAGGGCAGAATAAACATTAGAAATACCTCTCAGTATATAACTAAGCATCTGGAGAATCATCAATGATAGGTGAGTGATAAATACTGTTTTATGTTTTTATGTAATAACCACACTGACAGTGAGTTAGGTGGAAATAATACAAAACACTGGACACAAACGTTATAGGAAGCCATTAGAGGAAAGCTGTAACGCTGGCATTTAGCTGCCAATCATCTCAACTGAACTGGTAAAAAAGTTAACCCCTAACCCTTTTCTGTTTTGTCTCTCCTTGTTCCCCACAACTGCCATCTTGGACACTTCATAATTCAGCACCAGGTAAACACACACACACACACACACACACACACACACACACTCTCTTAATGATCCCTTTTCATCGCCTGCTTTCATTTATACCACTTCTTTCATTGTCAGGCTGTCAGCCTTCTCCTTTTGTTGGTAGTGATACAGTTCCTCTCTGTGTGTCTCCCAGACAAAAGAGGAGCAGTCTCAGATCACCAGCCAGGTGACGGGGCAGATCGGCTGGCGTCGTGAAGGCATCAAGTATCGCCGCAATGAGCTTTTCCTCGACGTACTGGAGAGTGTCAACCTGCTCATGTCCCCACAAGGTCAGTGTATGTGGCCTCGCCAAACGGGGTGTGGGCTGCTCACATGAATGATTTATTGAAATGGTATCATTCAGGACAACTAGCTACAGACATAAAACCCAAAACTCTCTTAAATGGCGAACTACTCGCTTTGTTAATATTTTACATTTTTGGGTTTTTATATATATATATATATATATATATATATATATATATATATATATATATATATATATATATATCATCGTAGTTGAAAGACAATCTAACTACAAGGTCCATTTAGTAGCCGTTATGATGCTTTCGATCATATCTCACTATCTTCCTCAGCAGATGTGGTTGGAGGGAGTTCACAGTTTCAGCTACAAATGGAGAACATTAAGTGCTTCTCAGTTAAGAATTATTCAAAATACAGGCCTTTTTTTTTTTACTTTTGTGCTTAAAAACATTACTCCTAAAACACTTGAAAGTGAAAACAAATTCCAATTCCAATGATTTTTGGTAGCATTGTTACCGTTTTTGTTGACATTTGGGTCTTCGATTTTAACTTTTTAAACAGAGTCAAGTTTTCAGCAGAGTTAGAGTCCCCCAAAACATCAAGTGGAGGAAAATATGAACTGTAGTCTGGCCAGTTTTAGACTCCCAAAGACACATTATCTCCTGTCCTGTCCAGGCCAGGTCCTGAGCGCCCACGTGTCGGGCCGAGTAGTTATGAAGAGCTACCTGAGCGGAATGCCCGAATGCAAATTTGGCATGAACGACAAGATTGTCATCGACAAGCAGGGCAAGGGAGCAGCATCTGATGACGCAGGGAAGAGGTGAGTGACACAACAAGCAGACCAAATTTGAATATCTGAAAATCAAGCGTATTCTGATAAGTGAGGCTGTTTTTGCAATCCGTTTCTTTGAGAACGGTGCTTTTTTTAAAATGATTATTTCCATCTTGAAAACCCTGACAAGGAAATTCATTGTTGAGTCAAACTTTAAGAGGCCACCATGTCTGTTAGCCCCGTGTCTTTGTTATGAGTGTTGTCTTGCTGTTTACAACAAGGCAGGCTTTACAATTTATTTTTTTTAATTTTTTCTTTCCTTTTGGATGCTTCTCTCCTTTCTTTCCCTCTCTCTTTCTTTTCTATGTGCTGTACCTCAGTGATTTAGGGGGAGGAAGGTACTGTACTGACAAGTATCCTCACCTTCTGTCACTTCAACACATAAACACACACACACACACACCTGTCTTGTCTAAGCCCTTTAGCACGTTTAGAATCATCTCATGCACTCGATACAAATCAAACACGCCTTGTGTACATCTCGGTGGTTGTTTCTTTATTTTGTGGAATGGTTTGTTAGTTTTTGTTACACCACCTAACATCTCACAGGGACTGTTTGTTTCATTGCACAATAGTGTCATTAACCTCCACTGGGTTTTTATATCTTGGTACTAGTCTAGCAGTTCAGTGTCACTATTGCTGTTTTTCCACTACGTGGTACCTGCTCGACTCGCCTTTTTTTGGTTTTCCATTATGAAAAAAAGTCCCTGGTACCTGCCAACAGGTACTTTATTTAGTATCCCCTCTGTCGAGGTTCCAACCGAGCTGAGGCGATACCAAAAGGTGACGTGAAAACCTGCCGACTACTGATTGGTCGGAGAGAATGGTCACTAATCACTGCGTCATCATTGTTAGCGACAGACGAGGGTGTCCTGAACAAACCCGCCATTTTTTTTGTTTTGTTTGTTTTTTTGCTGCCTCCAGCTAGCCTGACAAGCCAGACCCACATCAAGATGTTGGGTCTGGGAACTCACCATTGGCAGGGCTCAATCCGAGGTTGTCTTTCAAATTCCCTCTGCACGCAATAGGATAGCGCTACAACCAGGCAGAGCAACGAAGAAGGTAGAGGAGCTAGTTGATAGGTTAAACTTTTGCCGTATCCAGTCGGCAGAACTCCGAACACATCTTCCTTTCTTAAGAATGATTTCAGTGCCGTTCTTTTCTCAAAGTAAAGCTTAACGCCAAGTCTTCCAGAAGACCGCTGTTCCCAGCAGCAGCAGCCATAAGCCCGCCCACCGACTCTAAACACGATGTGATTGGCCTGACCAGAGTTTGGCCTGAGACATTTGCTTGTCTAGATTTCTAGGCTAGCCTCCAGCTTCTTTTGAAGCGAAATTTTTCTTCAACAACAAGACACCTTCCACGTTCGCTATGACGACCAGCCACGCTCACCTCACGCATGAGGCGGTACTAAATCTGCAATGGAAAATTGGCCGAGTAGAGTCGAGCAGGTACCATGTAATGGAAAAACGCCACAAGTGTGATTTCATATTATTATTATTATTTTTTTTTGTATGGACAGTAATTGAGGGAGAGTGTGTTATATTGGAGAATTGGTATCATATTTATTAGATATAGTTAATGATAAACAGGTGAACTAATGTTGTTTTGTCGTGTGTGTGTGTGTGTGTGTGTGTGTGTTCGTTCCTCTCCCAGCAGTGGGAAGCAGTCCATAGCCATCGACGACTGCACTTTCCACCAGTGTGTGCGCCTCAGTAAGTTTGACTCGGAGCGTAGCATCAGCTTCATCCCCCCCGATGGAGAGTATGAGCTCATGAGGTCAGTAGATGGGTTTTTGAAATCTTTGTAAAATCTTTTGTTTAGGGCTAGATACCGGTTCAGTACTTTTTTAGGCACCGACCCAATTGCCTCCCCTTAGTATCGAAAAATGTCTCTTCATTTAATACCAAAGTTACCTAAGGAGTAAATCTCATCAGCGTCAGTGAGCCAATAAGCATGCAGCATACTTCTACCAAGATCTTTATAAGGCTGCTGATTGGCTGTCTAACGTTACACGTCGTAGAGACACGCAGGAAAACCTCCACATTACACACGTAACGACGGGGCTCACGCAGTAGGAGCTGAAAGATAAATAATTGGGGCTGAAACGATTCATGTTTATGTATGTTTAATGTAGGCCTTAGTGTGAGGTTGATGTCATTTCAGAAAATGTTTTCTTTAAACATTTTTCAATGTAATATGGCACTTAAATGCACTTCATATGTTTAGTTTTTGGAGAGATGATATTGTAAGCAATGTAGGCAACAAAATGTAGCTTTTTACGGAAATTTAACCAAACTATTGTTTATTATTGCTCTTCAATAAAACAAAAGTATTTCTTATCCGATTAATCGATGGAATAATCGGTAGAATACTCGATTACTAAAATAATCGATAGCTGCAGCCCTATAAATAATAAATATAAGATTTTTGCCATAATGCATTTTATTTTTGTGTTAAAATGGATTTTATAAAATTGGTATAGTTCACTAACCGGTATCAAAGTCACGGTATTGGTACCGGTATCAAACAGCCCTACTTTAGTTCATTATTAGGCTGTCCTGACAAGAGCCGGATGTGTACACAGGCACTCAGGGCGTGAGTGAGACTTGTGCAAACCACATTAAAGCCATAGGACATGCGCTAGTTTGTGTCCACATGGGCCATTCTATCTTGAAATAAATAGTTTTAAGAAAGGCATGGATGAACACTGAAACCATGAAATGGTTGTGTACGGTTTATAAAAACATCATTTTGTGACAATGAAACCACTTCTTCCCCTTCTTGCAGGTATCGCACCACTAAAGACATCATCCTGCCGTTCCGAGTTATTCCTCTGGTCAGGGAGGTTGGCCGCACTAAACTGGAGGTTAAGGTGGTCATCAAGTCAAACTTCAAACCCTCGCTGCTGGCCCAGAAGATCGAGGTGAGCTCTTATCAAATTCACGACGCCGATAGATGCAAACTGCCATTCGCAGCACACACACAGCTCCTAATTTACAAATTGGTCCATTTTCCTCTGAGACACTCTGGAACCGTTCTATTAAGTGTCTATTAAGCTCCTAACTGGCCGCAAGTAAAAGGCAGAACAGGCCTGCATGACGATGGAGATTTGGAGATTTGTAATTGTTGTACTTGTGATCTCTCTTTTTTAATTTATTTAATTTATTTTGGGTTTAACTAATGCATTGTATAACACCATGTTGGGTTTTATACACCATCAGGACCATAGTACGGTCTGTGGTATGGTATTGTACAGTATCTGTTGTTTGTTTGTCAGCATGGGTTAAGTGCCCAAGACAAATTTCCCACGATTTGGGACAATAAAGTTTATCTTGAATTCTGAAATGACGTGTGTGAAGTGTGACTGCTTTTTAAGATTTAAAAGTTTTTGCTCCTCTTCATTATCAACTCCTTAGGTGCGTATCCCGACGCCCCTCAACACCAGCGGCGTGCAGGTGATTTGTATGAAGGGAAAAGCCAAGTACAAGGCCAGTGAGAACGCCATTGTCTGGAAGTGAGTAGTAGCTCTGCCCATACGTTCATGACATGCAACCAACATCGCTTGCTGTATGCTCTGTGTCAAGTTACTGATTAACAGCTGTTCTAACCTCTCACCCGTGATTCCATTCTGTTCTGTAAACCTATTTATTGTAAAGGTTTTAAAATGGGGTTCCTTGTTGCTGTGTAGGATCAAACGCATGGCTGGGATGAAGGAGTCTCAGATCAGTGCTGAGATCGAGCTGCTGCCAACCAACGATAAGAAGAAATGGGCCAGGCCTCCCATCTCTATGAACTTTGAGGTCAGAACACATTAATAGTTTAGAGTCTCTGCCCTTCTTAAAGTTTGTTGAATCCAAAACTAAAGTTAGTTGCAACAATGTTTCCTAATAGGGCTTTACTGCCTGCTTAAATCTGAGATATTTAAATGTACAAAAGTTCTGTTCAGCTTTGCATTTAGCATAGTAATAGTAGTATTACTTGTTTGGTTGCATAGTAGCATAGCAACCAAACAAATGGACCATGGATTAAATGTGATCCCAGTATCAGTCATGCAAATCACAACATGCTTGCTGTTTCCTCATATATACACACACACACACACACACACAGACATTTCCTGCTCAGAGCTCGCTTGATTTTCACACCCACTGTAAGAACCGGCGACTTGTGTGGCCTACAGCTCCCAGCCTGCCCCAACACGTCCTAACCCTCCTCTTCTCGTCTCCGCAGGTTCCTTTTGCTCCCTCTGGTCTGAAGGTGCGCTACTTGAAGGTGTTTGAGTCCAAGCTCAACTACAGTGACCACGACGTCATCAAATGGGTGCGGTACATCGGCCGCTCGGGCATCTACGAAACGCGCTGCTGAAGTTGAACTCCCTTCAGGCAGCGAACTGACCACTTTCCTCCCATATTTCCTGTTTTTTCTTCTGCCCCCTTCCTTTGTCTCTCTCTCTCCATCCCTCAGTCCTTATAGCTTCTCTCATACACCCCACACCCACCACCCCCTTCGCACCTTCCTAAGTAGGTGTTGGAGATTGAATTTACATCGTAAAAGTGAATATGATATAATGCACAGATTATATGCAAAATGTGAACCATTGTATCATATATATCTTCGTAGTGATGAGTAAACCTGTAAACCAACTGGTGTCCGAAAGGAAAAAGACAAGTGATGCAGACGTGGACCAGGGGGAGAGGTCTGGAGGCGCCTTTGGTGTCTTGGGGGGGGGGGGTGATCTCTTGTGTTTATTCAGTGTTATTATTCCACTATCTACTCTCAAGTTAGAAGTCCCACAAGTCCTTTAGGTTAATCCCTGGTAAGATGATTTGTTGTGGTTTAAATGAATCCCGCTGTAGTTCCTGTGTATGAACTCCTGTCTCCGTAGAGTCTGCCCTTTAAATCGAGATGCATTGTCTGATTCCGTATTGTAGGCTGACTGATATTTGATCTGTTTTATTCTTTTGGGAACGATCATTTGAATCGAAAGTCTCAATTCCAAGTCTCTTACGGGTAGTTGGTAAAGAGAAGGAATCAATAGTGACCAAGCTGTTTTTGTGCTATCTGCAGAGTTTCTCTCCCTTGCTATTTTTCCACTATTAGTTTTACCAGCATTCACTGAGTAAAGTTAAAGCATAGCGGAACACTCTGTCATCATCCCGTTAAGCTAGTTTGTGACCCAAATGTCCTGTTTCCGAAGCACCAAGATCTTCTTTGTCACACTTATTTGTTTTGTTTCAAAGATGCTTTGGGGAAATGTGGCACTGGGAGAGTGTGTTTGCAGTGAGGTGAGGTCTCCCCCTGGTGTTTGTCTCGTCACTGTCTGCTTCATGTTTGTAGCCCTGGTGACCGTTCTGTCCAATAAAATCTGACTATGTAACCAACCCTCTCTGGTTTTTGGTTTTTGTTTGACTTATATTATTTTCAGTTGTCTTTACTCTATTGTATCCACCATTTCCTCTCGATGTCTAAGATGGAGGGGGGGGTGGTGTAGGAACAATGGATTTGGGGTGTTGTTGGTTAGAGCATGGCTCTGGCTAGTCCCGTTTTTGTCCTGTCCATTCATTTGACAAATATATTGGCTGTCTTTTGAAAGGAAACAAAGCTGACTTGAGTGCTATACGCCAAAACTATAGACTATCCGGGTTTAAACTGACTGAAGGAATGAATACTCAACCCAGGAAAATGCTTTGGCCAACATGTTTAATAGATTTTTCCTGTCTTGCCCCTTCCTCTGCATGTAGGACAATAAACAAAAAAGAATGCCAAACGGTAAAATAACACTATTAAAACACTGTTAACATTTACATTTGCATCTAGTGGCTGTTATTGGGTTGCCACTTGAGTCTTTGCCACCTTGAACTTGTAGACGCGCTCTTACTGAGAAGTTCACACTGATTTAAAAGAAAGATTCCACAAGAATCGTGGCGAGGGTTCCCAAAAAATAGCTTATCAAAATCACAGTTTGATTTGCTCAGCAAATTAAACTGATTTTGCACTTTAAAAATACTAAAAGAAGGAACTGTGGGAATCCTTTTGAGTTATTTCCCAACCTTAAAATCTGATTAGTACCTACAAAAATGGATGTAGTCTCTGCTGCTGTAGCAAATATAGCTTTAAACCACAACTACTTTTTGGGAAACCAAGCCTAGAACAGATCAATCTGACATCTGTCAACATTTATATTAGAGTCATCCAACAGTATTGCATTATAGATCACCTGTGATGTTTCATTTTTAATTTGTTTTTCAGTTATGTAGGAGACAAAAACACATGCTTTACTCACTGGAGATGCAGGACACACACACACACATACACGGAGGCCGGAAAATCTCAAATATTTGAACCAGTTACATTGCTTCAGTGTTGCTCATACTTTGTGCCCATCTGAGGAAACAGAATCAGTTGAGGGAAGGAGGTAGCTACATAAATGTTGATCTGGAGTTTCAGTGTTACAGAAATCAGAACCCCTCACACCACTATGTGACACAGTGCAGTCCAGTCTGCTAAAATACATATTTAAACTGATGCAGGATGTGTGCACAGACTCAGTTCACTTAAGCGGCAGTCCTGCAGATTGGTGCAAGATATGGAAAAAAAAAAAATCCCAAAGCCCTAAATGTTTGGGACAGCCTTGTATATTTCACCATGTATGTGTGCTACTGATGAGGAGGCCGTATTCATAAAAGTGTGCTTATGACTCCAACTAACCAAAAGATGTCATTTAGACAGTGCTCAGGTCTTCTGTGAAATACGGAAACTAAATTCTTTCTATTGTCATTACATGTATCAGATGAAAACGGATGACTTCCCTACAGGCCTTGGAGATACAGTATCTGCCATTACAAATAAAGAATATATATATATATATATATATATATATATATATATATATATATATATATATATATATATATATATATATATATATATATATATAACTTCAGTCTTCCACTGCTCAAACTGTCAAAGCACTTCTAAACAGAGACGATTAAGATCATAACCTGTACACAGGATAAGGAAAGGAGAGATAAAATCTACAAAAATAAGTATTTCTACATCAACACGGGTCATCCTTGCAAGACTTTCTTTTGACGCCACAAAGCAGGGTGTCAACTCTTCCAAAGACTGATTCTCGTCAGCAGACAAAAACAAAAAAAAAAAAAAAAGCAAATGTATCACTATAGTCGAAGCTGAACCCAGATCTGTCAACAGATGGCGGAAAGAAGACAGACACTTCAAAACGCCGACGTAAGAGCTTGCACGCACAAACATCACATGCATAGACACGCATAGCCCCAAAGCAGGCAGACAAACTCGGGGGGGGAGCTGCTGTTTAGTAGACATATGTCACATACGACTCTCAGGTTTCAGCTCACATTTGACGTGATCTGGAGTTTCCCTGTTATTTAAAAAGTCAGCTTGTTTTTTCTTGTTAGTATGAGCAAAATATGAACTGCCCCACATGAGCAGATCATTTAAACATCCAGTTTCCTGACCTTCTCTAAAAAGCCTCCCCCTGGAGATAATCGACAGTGTCTCCACGAGGTCTCAGCTCAGCTCTCCCACACCAAACTAGACGTGCTGTTCCAGCAAGTGACCAAAAAGCTGCGAGCCCTCCCGCCAAAGCCATGACAAAAAAAAAACACAAACCCCCCCCTACCTCACTACAACGCTAAACTTAAGAATACCGTCATAGATGGAAGACGTATTCCTAAGTGACAGTGAGTGACTAATAAACTCAACATCAAAAGTGACTGAGATAAAGGAGACGAATTTTCAAAGAACTCAACAAGTGACTAGTGGTGACTTTGACTGACCGGTACACAAAAACAAAGAGCCTAAAATTGCCTAAAATGGTTTTTAAAAAAAAACTAGAGCTGTGAAGAAACTGGCTGTTACAGTTTACGTGACTCTGAAGGGCTAAAAAAAGAAAAGAAAGTACAATCGTAAACAACAAAAATAAAACATTAAAGTGGAAGCAGGAGCTGGATGAAAACCACGTTACTCAGCAGCTAAGTTAACTGGTAGCGCTGACTGCGGCCCGCCGACGGGCTCTAGTTTTCGTCATCCTCGTCGTCGTCATCCTCGTCGTCCTCGCTGATGAGGTATCCGCGGGCTCCGCTGGGGTGGGGCGGCGACGAAGGCGGGGAGGTCTTGGTGAAGAAGGGGAGACGGAAGGTCGGTGAGGGGGAGCGCTCCTCGCGGGTGGGGCTGCTGTTGGGGCTGTGCCTTGGGCTGATGGCCTGCAGCATGCGGCCCTTCCCTTCCTTCAGCATGTGCTTCTGCGGGGGCGAGATCAGAACATAAAAGGGATCATCTGTTAAGAAATCAACTCCTGGTGCAATCAGTTTAA
The DNA here is from genome assembly GCF_031162955.1 of Sander vitreus. Lineage (NCBI taxonomy): Eukaryota > Metazoa > Chordata > Actinopteri > Perciformes > Percidae > Sander > Sander vitreus. Next base: position 8,039,321 of record NC_135866.1, read on the forward strand.
TGCAAGCACGAGACATGAACACGGGATGAGTTGCGCAGTTACTGGTGCTGCTTCAAACAGTCAGAGGGCAAAGGCCTATTTGGTTTGTGATGGCCTTTGAATAACTTTTATTAAATTTAGCAACATTATGTAAGCCAGGCTAGCTGTTTTTACCGTCTTTATGCTAAGCTGAGCTAAGCTAAGCATCTGCTGGCTGTAGCTTCATATTTGACCCACGGATAAGAGTCCGCTCATCGAACACTCAGCAATTAAGCAAATAAGGGCCAACAGTAGATTCCACATAGAAGTGGTGTACATCATCTGGAAGCTGGGAACCTGAAGAATAATCGCCGATGCAGCACTGTGTCAAGCTCTTCTAGTCAGAAATGTGTAATAAACGTGTTTTCAGCACCTATTTCATTTTGAAAGTTTAGAGTGTATACAGGCTTAGAACGCACACACACATATACATATATATATACACATATATATATATATATATACACACATATATATACACATATATATATACACACATATATATATATACACACATACATATATATATATACACACACATATATATACACACACATATATATATACACACACATATATATATACACACACATATATATATACACACACATATATATATATATATATATATATATATATATATATATATATATATATATATATATATATATATATATATATATATCACATATATATATATATATACATATATATATATATATACACACATATATATATATATATACATATATACATATATATATATACACATTATATATATATATACATTATATATATATACATTATATATATATATACATTATATATATATATATATACATTATATATATATATACATTATATATATATATATATATATATATACATATATATATATATATATATATATACATATATATATATATATATATATATATATATACACATATATATATATATATATATATATATATATATATATATATATATATATATATATATATATATATATATATATATACACACATTATATATATATATATATATATATATATATATATATATATATATATATATATATACATACACATACATATATACACACACACACAAACAAATATTGGGACATCGACACAATTCTAATCTTTTTGGCTCTATACACCACCACAATGGAGTTGAAATGAAACGAACAAGATGTGCTTTAACTGCAGACTTTCAGCTTTAATTTGAGGGTATTTACATCCAAATCAGGTGAACGGTGTAGGAATTACAACAGTTTGTATATGTGCCTCCCACTTTTTAAAGGGACCAAAAGTAATGGGACAGATTAACAATCATAAATCAAACTTTCACTTTTTAATACTTGGTTGCAAATCATTTGCATTCAATTCCAGCCTGAAGTCTGGAACGCATAGACATCACCAGACGCTGGGTTTCATCCCTGGTGATGCTCTGCCAGGCCTCTACTGCAACTGTCTTCAGTTCCTGCTTGTTCTTGGGGCATTTTCCCTTCAGTTTTGTCTTCAGCAAGTGAAATGCATGCTCAATCGGATTCATGTCAGGTGATTGACTTGGCCATTGCATAACTTTCCACTTCTTTCCCTTAAAAAACTCTTTGGTTGCTTTCGCAGTATGCTTCGGGTCATTGTCCATCTGCACTGTGAAGCGCCGTCCAATGAGTTCTGAAGCATTTGGCTGAATATGAGCAGATAATATTGCCCGAAACACTTCAGAATTCATCCTGCTGCTTTTGTCAGCAGTTACATCATGAATAAATACAAGAGAAGCAGTTCCATTGGCAGCCATACATGCCCACGCCATGACATTACCACCACCATACTTCACTGATGAGGTGGTATGCTTTGGATCATGAGCAGTTCCTTTCCTTCTCCATACTCTTCTCTTCCCATCACTCTGGTACAAGTTGATCTTTGTCTCATCTGTCCATTTTTTAGATGTTGTTTGGCAAACTCTAATCTGGCCTTCCTGTTTTTGAGGCTCACCAATGGTTTACATCTTGTAGTGAACCCTCTGTATTCACTCTGGTGAAGTCTTCTCTTGATTGTTGACTTTGACACACATACACCTACCTCCTGGAGAGTGTTCTTGATCTGGCCAACTGTTGTGAAGGGTGTTTTCTTCACCAGGGAAAGTATTCTTCGGTCATCCACCACAGTTGTTTTCCGTGGTCTTCCGGGTCTTTTGGTGTTGCTGAGCTCACCGGTGCATTCTTTCTTTTTAAGAATGTTCCAAACAGTTGATTTGGCCACACCTAATGTTTTTGCTATCTCTCTGATGGGTTTGTTTAGATTTTTCAGCCTAATGATGGCTTGCTTCGTTGATAGTGACAGCTCTTTGGATCTCATATTGAGAGTTGACAGCAACAGATTCCAAATGCAAATAGCACACTTGAAATGAACTCTGGACCTTTTATCTGCTCCTCGTAAATGGGATAATGAGGGAATAACACACACCTGGCCATGGAACAGCTGAGCAGCCAATTGTCCCATTACTTTTGGTCCCTTAGAAAGTGGGAGGCACATATACAAACTGTTGTAATTCCTACACCGTTCACCTGATTTGGATGTAAATACCCTCAAATTAAAGCTGAAAGTCTGCAGTTAAAGCACATCTTGTTCGTTTCATTTCAACTCCATTGTGGTGGTGTATAGAGCCAAAAAGATTAGAATTGTGTCGATGTCCCAATATTTATGGACCTGACTGTGTATATATATATATATATATATATATATATATATATATATATATATATATATATATATATATATATATATCTATATATATATATATATATATACACACATATACACACACACACACACACACAGTATACGATGGCCATTCACATGCTCTATTAGGTCTCATAAGCAGGATTGGGCTTCGAGAACCGACTCCTACTTGTAATCATTTCAAAAATTACGATTCCAGTGGAATCGTTTCTTTATTGGAATCGTTTAGAGGATTTGGTTTCCGATCATCGCTTCCCGATTTAACATGCGCAAGTTTTGGTTTCCGAAGCGGCCAGGCGCTTGTTGTGTTGCAGCCTTGGAGCGCAGTAAGCAGCGCTCTAGTCTGGTCTTTATTTTACATTGAAAATAAAGCAAACGGCAAATTACAATTGAATCAAAATAAAACGTTCCTCTTATTTGTGAAAATAGGCATGTGACCCGTTTCAACTCCACCCCTCAAAGAATCGAGAAGCTTGTTGCCCCGCGTGCACTGATGTGCTCTTCTGTTGACATTTCCGAATGCCTTCCTACAAACGTACATGTGTCATTAGTATGAGAGAAAAAAAAAAAGAGATTTTAACTGTGTCGGGCACGGGTCAGGCTCGGTTACTGCTCCGTCACACACGGGCCGGGCTCGGACAGAAAAATGCGGCCCGATCCGCACTCTAAGGGGTACGCATACCCCTAGGGGTACTTTGGGGTACTGCATGGAGTATGTGAGATATTTCTTTCCGTCATGTACAATTCCTAAAATAACGATACACTAAAAATAATGAATTGATTTAGTGATTCTAAACATTTGAAATGCAGAATTTAGTGGGGGGGGGGGGTTTTAAGTTACAACGTTGTTGTTTAGACACCGAAGGCTAGCGCTGTATCGTGCCTCTTTAAATAGCAAGGTTTTTTTCTTCTACCAAAAATGTTTTGTGCTGGTCAGGAGGGTACTTGGATGAAAAGAAAATTCAAAAAGGGGTACATTATTGTTAAACATTTGAGAAAACACTGTCATAGATAGTCATGCTGCCCGATTAAAGACATCCTCACCAGTGCTCCCTCGGGGCCGAACATCTGCAGGAAGTTGCCAATGAACTCCCTGGATTTCTCCTCCCATTTCTGGATGAGGTCGATGCTCTTCTCCTCCACCTTCTGGACAAACTCTTTGCTCTTCTCCTCCACGTCACGGACCTTTCTCTTCACTTTGTCCACGCGCTCCTGCAGGTGGTACTTCTTCTCCTGATAAAGAGTGGGGACAACAAACGGGTTAGAAAAGAAGACGAGGTGCGTAACTGACCTTAGAGCTGGGCAATATATCGATATTATATCGATATCATGATATGAGACTAGATATCGTCTTAGATTTTGGATATCGTAATATCGTACTATGGCATATGTTTCCTGGTTTTAAAGCATTACAGTAAAGTGATGTCATTTTCTGAACTTACCAGACTGTTGTAACTGTTCTGTTATTTGCCTTTATCCACTTAGTCATTATATCCACATTACTGATGATTATTTATCAAAAATCTCATTGTGTAAATATTTTGTGAAAGCACCAACAGTCAACACTAAAAAATCGTTGCTTTATCGATATCGAGGTATTTGGTCAAAAATATTGTGATATTAGATTGTCTCCATATCGCCCAGCCCTAAGGGACCTCACGCGCAAACAACTGCCGTCACGCCGACACTCACACAGCTACTCCAAAGCTAAGTTTCGTACATTAATGAAGCTGACGTTGAGTTCCTTAGCTGTGTATCCTCTCTGCAGGTTGCGTCTGACGTACACGTCATAGTCCCGGACTATGCGTGTGATGATGTCAGAGGTGGAGATGCCCTCGGTCCGCTGGGTGGGAGCGAACATACCTGTGGAGGGCAGAGGGGGGATGAAAAGGTCAGTAGTCACCGGATAGAGATGTATGAACAGTTAGCCCTTCCATTATATGACTGACTACGTTTACACGCAAGTAATATTCCGGTTTTTGCCCTTATTCCGAAAAAGACAATATTCCGACTAAGCTGTTTACATGGCTAATGAAAGTGAATATTCCAATATTATTCCCGTTTACATGCAGCCGAGCAAAATAGGACTTTTTTTCAATGGTTTTCCAGCGGTGGCGGACTTGCTGGAGCGTGCAAACCCAGCCTCCCTCTTTCATTCCTTCAACCAGCTTCTTGAAAAGGTCGGCGTCGCGATGTTTGTGCACATCCAAAAACCTGTTGATATCCAAGTCTTTCATTATGTTTAAAAGTAGCTGTGTTTCTCCTTCTTATCCCAGCCCTGCAAACTGACGGCTGGTTGGTTTGTGTACAGCAACCATGGCAACGCACAGAGCGGACCGTGAGCCGTAGACGGGCAAGAGGCCGTAAACTGTCACAAACTGCCGTAAAACACCCGACTGAGACGCGTATTCCGAATGCGCCGTATACATGTCCAAAGAATGCGTCTAAAACCCAAATAACACCAGCATATCCCACGTCTAAATCGGAAAATCCTGTATCCTTGAGTACCACCCCACCACTCTTGGTTCCTTTGCCACTCACCAGCTTCCTTGATGTGCTTGTACACGTCATCACTGCCTGCTGAGGAGTATGGGATGTCGTCGTGGGCCACAAAGTCAATCTGGAGAGGTCATTCCAACACACATCAACACACAGTAGATTCACATCTACAGACTGTACAAAAGAAACCTCCTTCTTTTAAGATTATTTGATTTGCTCAACAGTTCCTGGTCTCTCAAACTCAAGATTTCAATGAATAGACCAGACGGTATCTCTGAATATGTTGGTTTGTGTGTCTCTCGGTTTCATCCACTCACGCGATGTTTTATGAGGAACTCTGGCGTCAGCGTCCAGGGAGCGTTTCGCACCACTTCGTCCACGTAGCGACAGTGACTGATGGCGTCATATCGCTCATCCTCATTCATCACTGTGAAGCCCTTGTATTTGTGGGTCAAGTCATCACTGCACACTTTGAATGGTTAAAAGAAATAATACAGAAATTATTGTTTGGAATGCCTTAAAAAAAATTATTTCAATTCGAAACTTAACATTTGAGTAAAGAATGAAGTTAAAGCTGGTTAACACAAATGTATTTACATGCTGGCGAGAGGGAAAGCTCTCTGAGCTATCGTTACTTCAGCTTACTATTTTTATTGTATTGCAATGAAAAAGAGCTCTGTTTATCCTTCCCATTTTTATAAGAGAGACAGAAACAGTATATAAACAGTCACAAGAAGCAGGTGGTGGACAACACTCATAAGATGTATAAAATAGACCTAGAGATGAAGCCACCTAGGGCGCCCGGATAGCTCAGTTGGTAAAGCAGGCGCCCATATATAGAGGTTTACTCCTCGATGCAGCGGGCCAGGGTTCGACTCCGACCCTTTGCTGCATGTCATTCCCCCTCTCCCTCCTTTTTCATTTCTTCAGCTGTCCTGTCAATAAATGCCTAAAAAATTATGACAGACTTACCTCCTACAATGAGGTGTGTATTTGGGAAGAGGCATTTAGCCTGCATGAGTGCCCTGGCGTGACCCGAGTGGAAAACGTCAAAGATGCCGTCTGCATACACCCGCACCGGTCTGTTAGCTGAACGAAAAGAGACAAGGCATTAAGAGAAAGAAAGATTGATTTATTCTGTACAGAGGGGATCTAAAATGTACTTGTTTGTTCACATGTACAGTATGATTGTACTCAAGACTGAGAGGAAATGTGCTGATATACGTCAAAAGTTGAGAGGTCTCATGAGACCAAGCGGCATCAATCCGACTATGAAATTGTCAGGGAAAGATACCTCAACTGACAGACTGAAAGAATCAGACTCACGATGTGTTCCCCTCTTAGCCTCCTCCATGCTGACTCTTTCATAGGGTTTATCATCAGCTGGCACCAGCTCATCTGCAAAAGGTGCAGGGTGCTTCAATCCCTAAAAGACCCAATGGCGACAAAAGCGAAAAATTTCAGTGATCAAGGAAGTTTTCTATTAATTCACACAAAAAGTAGAGCTGGACACCATAGTGAATACATCTTACTTCCCTGGCTGGATAAAGTTAACCCTTGTGTTGACTTCGGGTCACAGTGACCCGTTTTAAATTTTTGTTTTATAATCAGAAAATATGGGACTTAGAAATAAGCGCTGAAAATGTGTAGAAGAAAAATTTAAAAACTGTGGGAAAAAAAAAAAAAAAGGGTGTCAAAAACAACAACAGGAAGCCAACACAAGGGTTAAATGATCACGCTCTAATTTTGTAATATTCCTTCCTGAAACGATCCGATGTGGAAGTCAACGGTGTTGCTGTTGTGGTGACACAGCTGATGACATTTGTTTAAGCTAACTTCTCATCAGCCAACATAAAGTCTGACACATGACACAGGAGATAACTGAAAATAAGTTTAAAAAAAATGTTTTGCACGATTATGGTGAATACTGTTGGACATTAAGTTCTACCTTTTCATCCTTCTAACTGTAAACCATGCACATACATGCATATAAAACCACCAGAGTGGCTTGCACATGCAGAGAGCCTGTAGAAACTGCTCGAGAGACCCGCATGAAGGCCAAAGAAACCAGCTGACTCACCACAGTACATCTGGGGATTTTCCCGAGCTTCTCTCCCTCCTCGGTCTCCCGACTGGAGCCCTCTCTTCTCCTCTTTCTGGACAGCAGCAGCCCGCTGGAGCTTTGGGCCTCCATCTGGGTCAAATGCCAAGACAAACGGAATTAACGACACCATACGTCACTTACGCTATTCCACTGCTTTGCCATTTTCTAGTATGATTGAAAAAGGGACACAGATGCAGACACTCAGTTTTACTCTGTCTAATGTGCCCACGTTTTGAACAGTATGTTACATAATTATGGTAACGATACTGTATATAGCATACAGTACTGTAAATCTAGCAGCAGTGAAGGTTATGACAGGTGACATATTCTGAGTCAACTTTGACACAGTAACGGGGGCCGAACACAGTATGTGCCTTCGGCTCAACCAACAGGAAGCATTGGATCAAAAATAGCAGATTTCACGGAGACATATCTGAAGGTCAACGGAGATGAAAATAAGCCCACCTGTTTCAACAAAGAACAGTTTTGTTCCGAAACATACAGGAAACTAACCACGTCCAGCCTGCTGTTCTTTCCCAAAAATAAAACGGTGACTAAGAGTAAGTCCACGAGGCATCAGGAGATCCAGCCCTGCTTCACCAGAGTCAGCAGTCCACCACAAGTGGGGGCAAGTTTATATTAGATGTGGACCGATTTCAGCAGACTATAATATTCCGTACATGACAGCCAGCAGGGAGACTTCCGGTGTTTAAAACTTAACAAAATATTAATATAAAAAAACCAAAGTTATTTATAGGATTTTAACAGATCACGTATTATAAGTAGGCCTGAAAATAAAAATAACTAATCACTTTGATCATTGCTTGATCTGCTGATTATTCTCAATTCATCTATTCATTGTTGTGTCTATGAAACATTAGAGAAGAGTAAAACATAGCCCAAGGTTAACAGCTTGACATATCTTGTTTTGTCCAAACAACACTCAAAAACCCAACAATATTCTATTTTATAATATAGAAAACAAAGAAAAGCATTAACTTCTCACAATGTAGAAGCTGGAACCATCACATTAGTTAGTGATTTGGGCTTAAGAAACGACTTGTTAATGACTTGAAATAGTTGCTATGCAGAACGAAATAAACCTGAAGAGTCTAGGTTGAAGGATCAGTGTCTGAAAAGAGTCCGTAACTCTACTCTCTTTGAATTTTAACACCACATTAAGTTCTCTAAACAGAGTTTGAAACACCTTTAAAAATCCCACCCACAATGATATGACATTCACCCTGTCCGTCTTTATTTAGCGGAACAACAGAAAACTACTGCTGATATCCTATTACAAGGGTTCCTGTGTTATGGGTAAAGGCTCTGCCCCATTCCACACATTCCAACACGCCAACAAAAATGAAGCCATGGGTCACTGCAGAATGGATTTATTATGTTGAAAGGTCTAGCCTTGTCACTTCTTTTGCTTACTATTACGTCTTAACAACTCATGGCTGGACTGTTGCTGCTGTGTACGTTATGAAAGTGTGACTCAGTACAACGGACGTTGCAGTGCAGGATCCTGGTGGTGACAGCTACCTGATCCAACACTGGGCTCTTGCACAAGCAAGCCTCTGCAACAGCTTTGGCAACAGCCGAGCTCAGCCCCCTGCAGGGCTCTCACACACTGAAAGAGGAGATTCACATGAACAGCACATGTCGTCATAACTGAAATAGGCTGCTATTATAAGAAAGTAACAAAAGGACAGTGCCAAGTCTTGTTTAACTAGATGCTTTGTAACCTAGGTCCACGATAGCCCCTGCAACCTTGCTTAAGTAAGACAATGCATCTAAAAAAAAAGTGTGAACAAGACTTATATTTAGAGCAGCTACCAGTATTCAGGGCTGTCACGAAGACAGATTTGTATTACTGATTAATCTGTATCTATCTATACTACTACTATATAAGTAGTGAAAATGCCCATAACAATTTACAAGAGGACAGGGTGAAGTTTTCAAACTGCTTCTTTACTTCAACCAATTCCCAAAAGATAGCTAGTCTATTTACAATCCTATAAAAGCAAATCATAACATTTGAGAAGCTGGGACCAGAAAATGATTTAAATGTCGCATGAGAGAAAATACTACTACTAATTGTTTCAGCCGTAGAGTACTTAACGTAACTGACACTGTTATTGTACTTTCAGTAAAGTTAAAATGCAGAAATCAAATGTCCATTTTGCTAAGGTCAATGGAATGCTGTCCCCGGACCACACTTTGAGAACCAAAGTCTTCAACTGCATTTCACACAATGTTCCCGATGTCTGCTATTTCGCTTATTTTAACACGTCACTTAAAAAACGTTACGCAGACATGCCAAACGTTAACCCGAGTTAGCACAATACGTATACGCATTCTTGCACTAATGCCATAACTTATTAAACCAGTAACTAAATCGGCTGACAGAGGAGTTGTACTGGTGACTCGCTGTGCAGCTCAATTGTCAAATCCTGGCTTACTGGACGCTTTCGCCTCTGGCGAAAATCTTTAAAATCAATATGCTAACTGTCCCAGATATTAATGTTAGCTAACGCTTGACAGTTTATTTAAGTTTCTGCTTACTTACTGTTTAGTCTTTTGTCCGGAATGCTGCTTTGCAGCAGTGGGCGGCTTCCTAGCCTCGTAATGCCAGCAGGCTAGATAGCTAACGCTGCTAGCTACCGTCTAACTCTAGCTAGCAAGATAGCTGTAAAGCTGGTTGGCTTGTTAGCTAACTTTAGCAGTTAGCTCGCTGGCTAGCTGGCACCAGCAACAACGGTAATTACGAACAACCCTGTGAGTCCGACGCCCTCCTGGAGCTCGCTGTGTTGCTGACCGAAAAGTGCAACTGCCAGAAGGAAAGACAGATTATCAGCAGTGACAGCAGCTTGTACTACAATGCTGACAGGTCAACAACCCAGGAACTACAAAACTTTGATAGGAATTAATTAGTCGGACATTTCCGGTGTTGCCCGTGTTGCCACCTAGTGGAGAGTACACGACGTGGTTGTATAAAGAGTAACGTTATACGGCAAAAGGACACTTCAGTTGATAATTTCCACAAATGCTACAAAGGTAATTATGTAGTGAGTGAGTGTGTGTGTCTGTGTGTGTGTGTGTGTGTGTGTGTGTGTGTGTGTGTGTGTGTGTGTGTGTGTGTGTGTGTGTGTGTGTGTGTATATACAGAGCCGTTACAGCATTTTTAAATAAGTTATAATTTTCAAATAAAATAACACTATACAGGCTTGTTGAAAGACAAATAATGAATAAGTATATGTATATTGAAATACGAATAAATGGTTGTGTAGTGTAATTGTATAGTTTGTGTAAAATCCACCATTGTTGAGACAACTTCAACCTCAATTTATTTATAGGATCAAAAAATAACAAGAGTTATCTCGAGACACTTTACAGATAGAGTAGGTCTAGACCACACTCCACAATTCTATGCTATGCTGATGTATACTTAAAGCTATAGTGTGTAGTTTCTGTCTTCCCCATGAGGAATTGTAAGTAATGATGACAACACTCTGGGTGGTCCACATGATACAAGCCTTCCGTGATCGCGCACGCGCCCCCACCCCTCCTCCAAGCAGTTGCTAGTAGCCGAGGAGGACACGGAGGATTAAAAAAAACATGATGAATGTAATGGATGTTCATTAATATGAAAAAGTTACGCACTAAAGCTTTAATGTACTGCCACGTTAGGTTGTAGAATTGTTCTTTGGCCACTTGGGGGCAGCAAACATTCAGTTTAACAACAGCACTCATAAAGTTCAGGTATATTGATATAAGAGCTGTCAAGAGAGCAAATGGAGAAATTACCAAATGTGATTTGTTTTTAATTAAACAACACTATTACAGCTTTTAAATTAGTTAAATAATGAATGTCTTTTTACTGTTTCATATAGTAGCTATAACATTAAAACACTGGCCAATTTTCTGAAGAATGAGTATTTTTGATACTTTAAGTAGCTCTTGCTGATAATACTTACATAATGTAGTGTAGCACACTTAGATAGATAGATAGATAGATAGATAGATAGATAGATAGCACTTTATTGTCCGTGAACATGGAAATTTGTCTTGCAATACAAGCACCAACAATTACAACACGTGCCGTATAGTCCCTGGGCAGGTAGGTAAAACAATAAATATTCAAAACAAAACTTCAGATCATGTAATTTTACAGACAGCATTCACATTCACACCTAATTACAATAATTCACATACAAAAAGTTGCAGCAACAACATTTTCATGGGCTCAGTCATCCTAAAAACAGTCCCTCACCCCTTCCCATTCACACATATGTGCAAAGTATAGTCTAATAAAATCTCATAGGAACAAAGCTGCTCAATCAAAATCCTAACCCCACTTCTTCTACCACTGATGGAAAGTGTGGTTGACATGTGGCGTAGCTGAGGATAAGCTCAGGCTTATACCAGTGCTAAAGCTTGTCTGGCCCTATATACCAATACCACCTTAGAGCCAGCTGCGTTTCTACAATCAGCTGAGAGAAGGCTATATCATGGCCCATACACAATCCTGCTCTGGCAGCTGCATCTTCACCACCCACAGATCATCGTTCTTGTGTGGGCTGAGTAAAAGAAGTGGATTATGTGGGCCGTCACTGGCCCAGACCAAATTTGCTATTTGGGTTCTTTTCAGCCCATTTCACTCCGCAAATCTTCTTCTGCAGCAAGCAAGAGAGACGTTTCATCTGAACATCTGCAATGTTACATACCTTTACAACAGGAAAACAAAGCACCACCCTTTAACATGCATAGTGGTAATCTGGCCCAAGCACAGAGGTTAGCATAGCTGTGGAATGAATGGTATAGAGCTAAACACATTACTCTTGAGCTGATCCCCTTGTGTCCTGCAGAGAGCTCCAGGACAAGGTGTAATTTCACTTAAAGATCAGAGGGCCACAAGTTACGATAATTGATACCCTGAGGGTGGTGTTAAAGTTGTGCAACAAAATCTGCTGTACATTGCAGCAGTGCAGATATTCTGTGAGATATTCTTCATTATTGCTTTGACTTAAAATAAAAAATAATAGAGTGATAAGGTAAGTCACTGCTATTAAGAAGTGTTTAATGCCACCAAGGAAAATGATTTTCGGGTCGCGGGTAATCATCTCTTAAAAGGTGTGTTTTAATATAGTGTAACTAACAGCCTGGATGTAACATATTTACATGTTTCCATCTCGAAACAATGGAGATATGATTTAGAATCTCATTTAACATTGTAAACCTTTTGTAACATGTACTGTTTTGTTTTAAAAATATTGCAGCATGATAGCTCATTCTTCAGGGAGTTTATCTCTTCAATTTACTGTTAAACTGCCACAAGGCTTATCCAGATTCACTGTATCCATTGGTAAAAAGTACTAAACTAATGGTTCAATTTGTTTATTAAATATTGACAATATAAAGTATATATCTATAGTATATATAAGTTATAAACAAGTGCTACTCTGACAAGCCTGCAAAAAATAATAAAAGATAATGTCAGATTCCTGACCGCATTATATGTTGTTGTTTTCGCCCTACTTACACCTTCTGTAAAACAGGTTGATTTATTTTGTGAGGCAGCTGTGTGTCTCAGCGTACAGGTAAAATAAATGTATATCATTTTAAAGTAACAGGTGCCCTACCCTTCCATTTTTGTCATGTGCACAGAGCAATTACAGTATGATGTTCACCATTAGCCACCTGGCAGAGCCCCTAGAGACTACCTGGCTCCTTCTTGCACTCTTTGATCGCAGCTTTACCTGCTGGTTTGAAGGATAGAATTTCCTTCACTGTTGAAATGACAAACACTGAGCAGGCCAGGCAATCCCTGAGGAAAATGAAAATGAAAATCAGTGTGCTAAAATGTAGGACCTGGCTGAGCTGGGATAGGCATTTGGCTTTCGATTCTGACAGAACACCTCCACTGCGTGTTCTAACCAGTGGAGCAGCTGAAACAAACACACACGCACACACGCACACACGCACACACATGCGCACACACACACACACACACACACACACACACACACACACACACACACACACAATACATTTGACTCTAATGGATTACATCATATATCATCAATTACTACCATCAGTAATCCAAGTTCACACTTGAAATGTGTGGTTGTTTGTATAACATGGCCCCACCACATTATATTCTGGATCACACTGGTATCCCTTTTTTTTTAAGATTCCAAACATTTTAATATTTTTTGTTTTTGTCTTGATTGTGAAAATCAGTTTCCCAACATTTTGTCTCCAATTGAGACAGGAAGGAGACAGAGTATAATACAAGGGAAAAGAGCTTTTGGTCGGAAATAATAATAATAATACAATTTCGAAATGTATTTGTGTAATGTATGTGTATTTTTAATATCTATGGCATTTGGAAATATGTGTAAAACAAAACAAAAAGGCATTTTGAAGTCTCTAAATTTCCCAGGCTGTGTTACAGTGACTTGGTGTTTGGACAAGCTAGCCCATAATTCCTGCATATTTCTAGGGGATTTAAACAGCAGTTGACTTGGCTCACCCTCTATTTTTCGACTGCCCAAGACCAAAGTTAAAAGGACATATCCAGCTGTTTTGGGAGAGAGGGCTAATTTTTTACCTTCCAGGCATGTTTTGTCAAGAATTAGGCTGCAGTTGCATGTCGCCATCTTTGCATATTTGGTCCATAAATTCAGGAGAAATTCAGAACATGTTTGGCAGCTATAGATTTAGAAAGACATAGTGTTTTTTTAATTGCATAAATGCTACCTTCACTGATGGCTTCATCCTGAACTAAGACCCCATAGAAAGAGCTAAGAAACTGGACTGCATGTGCACCCAGAAGGAGACCTGCTGTTACAGGACTGTTCCTTGTGGCTTTACAAGGAGTCCCATTTTGTTTGAAGTCGTCTTTTACCGCTTGTTTATGCTCAGTGTGCTAATGAGCTCGTCCACGTCTCAACAGAAAATGCATGAGGGGTGGAGTCAGGCCTGCTTGCAGCTCAGTGGCCGACGGAAAGGCCCCAGTATCAACAGTATTTATGAACAGTTATGTTGTGCAGCAGATTAGAACAGGACTGGGTGAGATGCAACAACAGGTGAGCAGGTTTCTTTTTCACTCTAGTAGCCCAGCCAAGTTTAAAAGTAGAACTGTACAAATAAGGCAACCCTTGCTTTGCATTGCTTATGTTGTGTAGAAAATGTCCACGAAGAAGAATTTTGAAATTGTTATAAATGAATATCAGACATGAAATCATGGAAGGTCCAGTGGCAACTTCACAGGAAATGTAATCTTATTGGCAGGTGATTTGTTTTTATTCAGGTAGTTTTTGCTTTACCAGCAATATCTTCATATAGTGGTTAATGTCTGTGATACTTTTGAGTGTACCTGCATATTTATTTATTTTTTAACCTTTTTTGTGCTTTCAATATGCACTTACTTGCATGTACTTGTTTAATAGGCTTTTATGAATAACAGCAGCGATGTAAGGCAGAATGCTAAATAATAAAGGTTGTGTGTGATATTGCAGTTGCAGATGTCGAGGATGATTTCCCAGGTGTCCCTGTTGAGGGCACTATGCTACGTGCTGTTAATGCCAGGTTTGTCTAAGTAAAATGAATGAAATTCTTATTCCATCTAACCTTTGGGAGAACCATACCAATAAAAAGTTAAAATGACAATTGTAGCTCTTGACAGCACTGTTGACATAGTCACAGGTTGTCTCTTTTAGTTGCTGTGTAATGCTTTGCAGAGTGAAGTGTTATGTTGTTTGGGGTGTCTAATATATTCTTTGCCTCCCTCCAGGTTTGCTAGAAGCAACATCTCTGATGAAAGTAAAGAATCCTGGAGGTATTTAATCTGCCACCTTCTTGCAGATTGTAATCACACTATGATACAAATGTATTTTTATATGTATATTTAAGTTATGATTTAAGAGCTAAATACTGTACTTAATGTATAAGTGAATGTATTTCAAGACATAAAAGTAGTACATTAAATTGCAGCTGTTTCTGGAAAAACACTGGCACTCTGCTTTTAAGACTATTATAGCTGGCACTAACTTTCTTCATACAAATAATAGTTATCCTGTTAACGTTTTAATTATCAATAATACTGGTACTTATCGTTCTATGAGACTTCAAATGTCTAATCCTGCTAAAAAATAAAAATAAATAGTTTCCCCCTTATAATTCTTGACCAGGACTTCCTGGAAGAACAGATCTAGTCTCTCAGTACAATGTTACCTGGGTTATGGCTAAATAACGGATAAGTAAAATAAAAATGACTTATTCTGTGTTCTTCCACAGGAAATCCGGTTAACATTGGCTTTGCTCAGGCACATAATTTCTTGACTAATTCTCGATCTAAGAGGAACATTGACCCAAAGTGGTACAGAGGCACTCCTGATTTCCAGTCCTACTACCGATACTACAACAGTATTGGGCACATTGAAGGGGTAAGTTGAGGTTGATTGGAGATTCTGTGACGTGTGTGATTCTTCTTGCATTATTCAGCCCCCAAAAAAAAACTTGTTTTCGTTTTCTATGATATGTTTTTGTGTTTTATCAGCTCTACGAGATCGACAGGATCAGGATGTTGTATCAGCAGATGCGTCACTTGGAGTTGACCTATGGCCCAGATGCCTCCAGTTACCAAAGTGTCATGGGTGTACTGACTACCACCGCAGCACCATCTACGACCACTCAGCCTCCTCCCCCTCCCACCACCCCTGCTCCTACACCAGACCCTCTGGAGAAAGCTCAGAGAGTCTATCTGTGTAACCCCAAAGATCCACTGTGCAAACCTCAGATCGTCTACCTGCCAACAGGGGCTGTTCCGGTACTGTGTGACCCACGAGTCAACCCCGCCTGCAGGCCCAAAACAGGGAAGGAGATAAAAGCTGCTGCTGCTCTTCCCCAACTACCCCCGGCTCCTCCTGCTCCCAAAAAGTCTGTCCCAGTCCCCCCTCCTGCTATCACTGTCAAAGCTATGGAGTACGACTGTGACCCATACTGGGACCCTGACTGCCTCATCGATCACCCTCTCCGCCCCATCCAGGAAACTACCGCGCCAGAGGCCCCCACTGAAAAGAAAGTAGAGAAAGAGGAAGTAGCAAAAGCCGAAGAAAGTGTCCCTGAAGCACCAGCCACCCAGAAAGCCCCTTACTTTGACCCTTATGATTTCACACGTGACCTGTATGACCCCTTTCGTTATGCCGCTCCAGCTCCCGATCTAGAGTAAAAACAAATGATAGTCCTTCTATGCAGCATAAGACTACAAACGTTAAAAACAAAGGGTACAATTCAAATCATGCAAATGATCCAATGTTGTACAGGACAGACATGTAGACAATGCTTTTACAGTATGCTCGGTTTTTCCACTTTGACTCATCTTTTCCATGGGTGTTCATAAGAAATGCACAAAAACTTTTGTATTGAATAAAATCAATAGAAAAAGAACAAAAATGGATTGACTACTGGTAATAAATATGTGTGAATTTATATTTTATTTTAGTGTGTTATTATTTGCATGGGTTTGAAAACAAAATGCACTTTATTCCCCTGCTAACATTTGATTGTCCCCACCCCCCACATATCTGACATATTATAGTTGGTAGTTACTTTGGAGATTAAGATTTTTCTTGAAATACATATGATCAGTTAATAAAATCGGAAGACATATTTGAAACAACCAAACACTACCTTATAAAGTGGCTAAGATTGGCTCCATTACAGGAAGCTGCAACATTAAAATAGCTGCTTACGTGTTAACACATCAGTAATAATTATCCAGTAGTATAATAATTCCACACTCTGGAATTGGACATTCTCCATAATCAATACTTAGCCTATTATTCTCTCTTCTATATTTTCTCTAAATAAGCATGTAGGCCTACTTTTACTTTCAACTTTTAATGCAGGACTTTACGTGTAATGGATTATGTTTTTGTAGAATAATCATTTTACTTAAATAAAGGGTTTAAATAATGTTTCCATGACTGCCGCCAACAAACAGTGGATCGTTCTACTGTATAATAGATTAACACAACTCATCAAATAGAGAAATTCTCCAGGGAAATGTATCTCCTCCTGCCAGTAGGGGGACTCTACTGTAACGGCTGTTCTTCTTCGCGGCGGAGTAAACTACAGCCTCTCTTCTTCCAGCATCATCAGTCTCCAACACCATCCCTTCTCTTCAGACCTAACGCATACAAAACTGGATTATAACGTCATCTGTCTACCTAAATCTAACATCTGTAATCAGGTATTTTGTCATGCCTCCATAACTGTGTTGCTTTTATACGTGCCGCCAATAAACGGACAGTAAAGCAGAGAGAGAGAGAGAGGCTCGGGCGTTGGTTTGCGACGCTACCGTTAGTCGCTTATTGTGACAGTTAGCTATGTAGGCCCGCCGGGTGGGTGCCATGGAGATTACCGTTAGCATGCTAACGCAGCGACGGTAACGTTAGCTCTCTGTGCTGACAGTGTAGCCGTTAATTAGATTATACAAATGTTTGACAAATAATTGACCCAGTTGAAAGCCTTTATAACGTGAAGCGTTCACTAAATAAGCGATTTGTGATGAAGTATAGCTAGTTTTATTTTATTTTATTTTTTTATCTGCGGTTAGTATGACAGCGGTTGGAGCGTCTCGGTTGTCCATCTGTTATGAACACTCACGACACAAATCTAACAACATAATAGCATTAGCACATAATTATGACCAGTTTGTAACGACGCTGAAGTAAGCGTCCTATTCACAGCTTCCCTTTTGGACAGTTAAGCAGCAGCTCCAGTTAAGGTTAAGAGGAAAGTTAAGGGAAACATAACTTACATTGCTGAGCGACTGAGCCTCTGTTTTTTTTGCACCCCTTACTTTTGTGAAAGCTTGTTAAGACATTTTAGGTAGCTATAGCATTTAAGCTGTCTGAAACCCACTTGGAGATTTGTGAAAGCTTTATTCTATTTGTGAAAATGCAAAAAGGGAGATGTCACCGCTTTTTCCCCCGACATCATGATCACAATGAAGGGTTCACAAATCTGAAACGATGTCTTGAATAATCTTTAGCCTCTTTAGGATAATGTAGTCTTGATTTGACAAATGTAGGCTAGTGGGTTTCGATCTGGATCTGGCCCAATGTGGTCTTGATGCAAAACAAGCATTGAACTCTCCCTTTTATTGCATTTCACGAATAGAATAAAGCTTTCACAAATCTGAAACAGTGATTTAAAGAATGTGTGTGTGTGTGTGTGTGTGTGTGTGTGTGTGTGTGTGTGTGTGCTGACATGACTATCTATACCATCATTTAAAACACTGCTTGCTCTGACTTTTAATATATGTAACTTATAGGAGTAAGAGTCTAATAAACTGAGAATATTTATGAGGGAGGGATTCATAATGAAATTACCCAGCCTAATAGCTTAAATTTAGTTTGTATATGTTTTTGGAATAATACACCCCCTCAGTCATTCGCGGTTAGGCGTGTCATTATGGAGAACACAGATAAAGAGAACATTGTTATCAACAGCTGGCTGGTGTTCACATGTTACCAGTATGATAGGCCCAGGGCTATGGTGTAATACTGCAAAACTACTGGTCCAAACATCAGAGTCTGGATATTGCAGCGCTGATAGGCTTATGTGGAGTTTGCAGCTTTGCACACTGGAAAAGCTGATTCTGGTGCTAATGTTTAATTAAAAAGTGTTTTTGATGAGCTTGGCCTCTGGAAGAAGCAGGTACACGATTAAAATGTGTTTCTACATGATTTAAAATAAAGATAAAATTGCATCAAATAAGTTTTGAAAAAACTTTCAAAAATTAACAATAATTTGGAGTCCCCTCTGCATTGACTCTGAGGACCCCTAGGGGTCCCGGACCCCCTGTTGAAGATCCCTGGACTAAACGATTAATCAATCAATGGGAAAAGAATTGTCAGATTAAAGTAATGAAAAAATATTTGTTAGTTGCAGCCTTACAAACGCCCTGTAAGCCTTGTATTTACATTAAGATATTTAGTTGAGGGGTCTGGTAATAAGGGGTCTATTATAAGTGAAGCGAATAAATGAACTGTAATTAAATAACTCCTAAGAAGTCAAAGCGAAAAAAGTAAAGGTAGGAGTGAATGAGTGAGTGTATTTCTTGAAGAGTCTCTTCTGTCCTGTTACATCTTCTCTTCCTCCTGCAGTATGTCTGACAAGAGTGAGCTGAAGGCTGAACTGGAGAGGAAGAAGCAACGGATCGCCCAGATTCGAGAGGAGAAGAAGAGAAAAGAAGAGGAGAAGAAAAAGAAGGATGTAAGCGGTGGAAACAATAACTTAAACGCCTCATTTCATTTATCACCGAAGAACCTGCTGGGCCGCTGCTTTGTTTTTAGCGTGTTCTGTACTCTCTGTAGGGAGACTCGAAGCGTGGCGTTGAGGCGGGGTCCTCAGCTGGTCATGAAGACTCTGACCTAGAGAGGAAGAGGAGGGAGGCAGAGGCGCTGCTGCAGAGTGTCGGCATCACACCTGACATAGCCCACGGTAAACACACAATGCCTGCATGCTTCTTTTTAGCTTTCACCCTCACTTATCTCCCATAATGTTCTGGTTGTTTGCTTGATGGAATTGTCAGTGTTTATAAAAGGATCCTCTAACTTGTTGGACTAGCTTGGTGTCTGTCACTGCCACTTCTGCCCACCTCTCACAATATCTCAACATGTTGTTAACTGTTGTTTGTGCATGCCACCTAAACCTGCCTGCCATTTATTTTCATTCTCTCTTCTCTCCCCTTTGTCTGTTTTTTTGTCCTCCTTACTGCATGCAAACTCATTCACACACTTCTTCCATACCTCCCTACCTTCCCTCTCTCCCTCCCTCCTTCTCTCCCTCCCTCCTTCTCTCCCTCCCTCCTTCCCTCCTTCCCTCCTTCCCTCACTCACTCACTCACTCACTCACTCACTCACTCACTCACTCACTCACTCACTCACTCACTCGCCTGTTGACTCACACACTTGCAAACATGCACTTACAGCTCAGCCCCTGAGGGTAGTAACAGAAGATACGTGTCTGTTTCACTACCTAGTCCCCGCCCCCATGTCTCCCTCCAACAAATCAGTGGGCAGCGATGCAGGAAGCCAAGATTCTGGGGATGGAAACGCAGGACCAAGGTGTGTGTGTGTGTGTGTGTGTGTGTGTGTGTGTGTGTGTGTGTGTGTGTGTGTGTGTGTGTGTGTGGATTGTTTGTTTTAGGTCATTTTTTTAATGTAATTGTGGTTTGTACCTGCATGCCAAGTGTGTGTATTACCATGGTAAATATACTTGATGAATTCTGACCTGTCTCCTCTTTTGCCTTTTTTACCGGCACGCTGACGTTTCTCAATTAACACGCACTCCGTTCTTCTCTCTCTCTGTCTTTCCCATCTCTTGATTGGCTTCCCTTTTGCCTGTCTTTTGTGTTTGGTTTCATCCTCTTTTTTTCCCTTTTCTTTCTTTCTTTCTGTCTGTCCTGTTTTTCTCTAACTAACACCATCTGGTGGTTTGGCTGTATTAGGACATTGCATTGGGATCCTGACCCCTCTACTCTGCAACTCCACTCCGACTCTGAGCTGATGGGGTACTGCTCCTCCTCTCTCCTTTAGCTTGTCTTCCAACTTTATTCAGTTTTTGTGGTTTCATCTTAGATTTGTCTAAATGTGTTAATATTATGTCTGTACATCATTTTTTATGTCTCTACATGTAAATATTGCATTCAGTGCTTCTTCTTATTGCAGACCTTTGTATGTGTGTATGTGTGTGCTTATCTCTACCATTGTGTGTGTGTGTGTGTGTGTGTGTGTAGACGTGGAGCAGTGAGGCTGGGAATGTCCAAAGTGACCCAGGTGGACTTTGTCCCAAAGGAAATGGTGTCCTACTCCAAAGAAACACAGACACCTACCACCGAGGCACTGACACACACCGATCAAAAAGCAGGTAAACAAACATATACATATAGGTGTTTTACCAACCTTTTACCTTGGCTTAGGGATGGGCGATATGGCCTAAAATCCATATTGCGATATACATTGCAGCCTCTTGCGATAACAATATATATCGCGATATATAAATTATAATAGAACCATTTCAGACCTGGTTACATAGACCCTAAGGAAAGCCAAACTGCTAAATGTATTATTTTTTTCTAAAGAGAAAGAAACGTAGTATGTAGTTTTGAGAACATTTAGTGTTCAAAACTGTAATTATACAACATAATGTTGCAGATAAATAAAATTCAAGTACACTAGTTGCAGAGACTTTGACAAAGAAAAAGCTTAAAGTATTGGGTGATACACACACACAGGAGAGTCGGGACTTTTCTTGGTGGGACGGTCTGTTAATAGTTATACATTGCAAGTTGTTAGCAACACCATCCGGCGGCCTGGCGCGGCTGCCTGCTTAACCCGTACGGCGGGGGCCGTAAACTTCCCGGTGCATTTTTTGGTCCCACTCCGCCGCTGCGCACACACACACACACACACACACGCGCGGCTGTATGTTCAGCGGGAAAGTATGACGTCTGCAAACACCGGCTGCCAAGATTCCAATCGTCTGTTATATAGTGAGTTGTCAGGCTGGTGAAAGGCTCCATAGTACGGCTTGACCACAGGTCCGTTGTAGCGGCTTAAATCCAAACCAAGTCCAAATAATGGATGTTGCACCGGTCTTTTTCACCAGCCCCTTGTTTCTCTTTCAGCCATGTTTACTCAAGATGACGATGATGTGTCTCTATCTATCGCAATCTCTATCGTAGGCCAATTTTGTATCGTTTATATTGCATATCGTCTCTATCGCCCATCCCTACCTTGGCTTAATAAAAATTGAATAATAAACTAAGTCAAGTGTGTGTGTGTGTGTGTGTGTGTGTGTGTGTGTCTTCAAGATGAGGAAGAGGATGAGGATACAACTGCTTCCCCAACAGCAGAGGATACCCAGGATGAGAAAGATGAACACGGTCAAGAGCAGGAGGAGGGTAAGGACAGAAGTTTGTAACATGTAATCTCTCAGAGTGTGAGCTAGCTGTTAATGCCACAGATCCCAATAAGAGTGCCAGCAATCCACTGTGCTGTAATTAATGGGAAATAATCAGTCTCAATTTACCAGTACATTTTTTGCATATTTCAGTCTATCCAGCACAATGTTACCAGTAAGCAAGATCATTTCTTTTCTGTATCTCTATATTGAATTCTCTGTGTATAGACACTCCCAAAGAGCTGACAGAAGAAGAGAAGCTGCAGGTCCTGCACTCTGAGGAATTCCTGTCGTTTTTCGAGCGAGGCAGCAGAATTGTGGAGAGAGCTCTGGCTGAGCACGTGGACGTCTGCTTCGACTACAGCGGCAGAGATCTAGAGGATAAGGAGGGGTGAGGCACATGAAAGAAAAAATGTGTAAATAATGGAGATTGAAGTTAAATGACGATGATGGTTAGGCAGGGTTGATCATTCTTTTTTTTTCTTTTGGTCCCTCGCAGTGATTTGCAGGCAGGTGCAAAGCTGGTTCTGAACAGACAGTTTGCAGATGAGCGCTGGACTAAAAACAGAGTGGTCACCTGTCTGGACTGGTCACCTCAGGTGGGTTTTTTGTTTGTTACTGATCCCCAAAGAGAAATTCATCCCATTGCAACGTCCAAAACCGCACCCTCGGTAGGGGTTCAGTGAAAACGGACTGACTGAAAGTCATCTGTGAATACTATGCTGATTCATTTGTGAATGAATAAATTAATGTGCGGGATTTATGCTTCTGCAGAGGCTCCACGCAGAGCTTTCGCCGTAGCCCACATAAGTGGCCTGGAAGTTTATACTTGTGCGTTGGTGTCAGCGCCTATCTCTTTAAGAGAAAAGTAGGGCCTGTGTGTGTGTGTGTGTGTGTGTGTGTGTGTGGTAGAGAGAGTGACAGGGTCCGTATCTCCACGTACCTACTTGTGTACTTGCGGCCTTGATTTAACGCAGAAGCATAAATTGGACTTTAAATTATTCTTTCGTTGCTTCACTGCTTCTTCTACTATTCTACTTCTACTAATCGGCTGCTATGTTCCTCTCAGTATCCAGAGCTGCTGGTGGCTTCATATAACAACAACGAGGACGCTCCCCATGAGCCTGATGGAGTGGCATTGGTCTGGAACCTGAAGTACAAGAAGGCCACACCTGAGTACATCTTCCACTGCCAGGTAAGGAAAGAATTCACATGCAATTGTGCTACAAACCACTGGCATAAAGACATTATTTTAAAGGTGAATTCAGGTCGATTTCAACACGTAGCTCTGTTGTTTGTGGTCACGGAGCACTGTCAGTAGCGAGAAAACCGGAAATAATCGGTGTTGCCTACACCGAGTTATGCTCCTGCTACAGTTCGCACCCAGGCGGCTGAGACTGGGCAGGTTTTAAACGTGCTTTTAGCCTCTTAACATGTTCGAGATGTCATTACAAGTGCCTACCCATGTGAACTGATTCCTTCCGAGTGAACACTGTGAATATGACTGCAGTAGATGTGAAAGAAATGCATACAAGTTGTGCTAATTCAGCCAGTGCACATAGCTCTGTTTAGTTCCGGTGAAGTCCACACAAGTCGATTGTCGAACTCATACAACCCAATATTGCAAAACGTAGCAGGAGCATAACTCGGTGTAGGCAACACCGATCATTTTCGTTTTTCTCGCTACTGACAGCACTCCGTGACCACAAACAACAGAGCTACGTGTTGAAATCAACCGGAATTCTCCTTTACAGAGAGTTCACGTCACAAAATATATTGTTTTAAGATGAATACAACTAAATGCTTAGGCAGAAGTGGATATATTTAAATTGCATTATTTGCTTCCTCCAGTCAGAGGTGATGTCAGCCGGGTTTGCAAAGTTCCACCCCAACCTGGTGGTGGGTGGGACGTACTCCGGACAGATTGTCTTATGGGACAACAGGAGCAACAAGCGCACCCCTGTCCAGAGAACCCCCCTGTCCGCAGCTGCACACACAGTAAGGCACTGGAGCTCACACACCTTTATGTCCATTAGGGTTGGGTATCAAACTCGGTACCTTTTAGTGTACCGACCGAATACGTCGGTACTACTGAGTACCAATTCACGTTAAATCAATCTGTGCCAAATTTCGGTACGTGAGAGAGTGTAAGCGCGAGTTTCTCTATCCTCTCTGCATGGTTGACAGAGAGAGGGGTTCAGCTCTGACACACACACATCCAGAGGTGCTTGTTCAAGTCCCAGCGAGTCACGGCAATGCTGATAAAGTGGTCGCAAGTGTCGTTACACTTTTCAAAACTCCACTGAGACGGGCACAACAGCAACATTTTTTTCGTTATGTCAATTTAGCACCAAGGCAATTCAAAGTGCTTTACATAAAACATTAAAGAGCAACTAAAAACAGTCATTAAAGAGATAGAAACTAAAAGCAGGCTAAAATAGAATAAGATACAAATAGAAGAATAAAAGTTACAGTGCAGTGTAAGAAATAAACAATTATTTGATTTAATGATTTAAGGTTGTAGGGACAGGTTTGGGAAGGGAGAGGGAGGGGTTTTATTTTGTCTGTGTGTAAAATTTCTAAATAAATGAAAGAATTGTTGGAATTCAGAGGTTTGGACTTTTTTTCCCCCACTGAAATAAATATTTTTGTTGGAAAAATGTGAACGGCACCCAACCATAATGTCTCACAAACAAAGTTCTTCTAATATGTGTATTTTTTGTGGTAGTTTTCCAGCCAGCGTTTCTTTCTCTTTACATCTGGCTGACTTTTCCTGGTAAATGTATGTTGTCTAACTCCTCTAACTGTGCTCTGCTGTGTCCAGCACCCAGTCTACTGCGTGAACGTGGTGGGAACCCAAAATGCTAACAACCTGATCAGCATTTCCACTGATGGCAAAATGTGCTCCTGGAGCCTGGACATGCTCTCCCAGCCACAGGTACGTTGAACTCGTATGGATGACGTACAGACATGCTGTCTTAAATATCCGACGGTAGAGTCTTGAGTCTGCGTGTTGATCATCCCTGCAGGACAGTCTGGAGCTGGTGTTCAAACAGAGCAAAGCGGTGGCCGTCACCTCCATGGCCTTCCCTCTGGGCGACGTGAACAACTTTGTGGTGGGGAGCGAGGACGGCTCGGTCTACACGGCCTGTCGCCACGGGAGGTGAGGGATCTCTGTCCTCTGTCCTCATTAGCACCAACTGTCTTGTTTGGTTTACAACCAGGATGTGAAAGCAACACTGTGACTTCCAACACATGCTCAGTGTTTCCTACAGATTAGAAAGCAATTTGTGGTGCGGGGGTCACCCCGTGTCAGACTGAGGAGGACACGCTGTTGGATGCTGTCCTCCTCTCCTACTCTTTCTTCAATGCCTAACGAATCTATTTCTATCTCTCCCAGTGACCCTGTCTTTCTGCTTGAGCAGCACTGGTTGAAGCCTGAAAATATTGTAAAGAAATTAATAACCTAACTAATTCCACTGGTTGGACTGTTGAGACTGTTTCAGACTGATACCTCCGGTTCAGGCTGGTCCTCATCCTCAACACGTGCCTTTTGAAAAATGACATAACCTTATTTATAATAAGTTTATTTGATTCACAGCTGCTATATAGTGTTTTGACCTCGACAACCCAACTGCATTTTACCCCAAACTTGCAACTCGTTAACTTTCTAAAGCAGGCACAATCGCTTGTTTGCTAAGAGTCGGGTCAGGACTCCAACATTGACACACTGACGACATTGTATTCAGAATATAAAATATTTTTATAGCACTTTTTAATGTGTGATTGTGTAAAGGTGTTCACAAGATACCAACCTTTCGTGAACTTGTGAATTTATTCAGCCGTCTTTTCTCGTTTTCATGGAGACAGGCGCTGTGCGCACAGAGGGGAGGAGCTGTGTGTGTGTGTGTGTGTGTGTGTGTGTGTGTGTGTGTGTGTGGCCTATGTGAGAGAGACCCGAGAGATGGAGGAGAGCAGGGAAAGGAAATGCAGCTGAACGAATATGCTGCGTGTTTTAAATAGCGTTTAAAAAAAAAAAAACGAAACGCAATATGTGGCGGCCTGTGTTGATTGTGTGGCGCACCGCCACAAATTAGTCTATGTGTGGGAAACACCTCATGCTGGAAAAGCCTTTGGGAGAAATCAAGTAATTAGTAGAACTCCTCACAGTTATTTTAATTGATTTGTTATTGAACTTTTTAAGTCAACATGTACAGCGTAGAGCCCGACTGATAAAAGATTTTTAAGGCCGATATCGATACAAATATTTGGTGATTTAAATATCCAATATTCCGATATATCGGCCGATATAAA
Organism: Sander vitreus; assembly: GCF_031162955.1. NCBI lineage: Eukaryota > Metazoa > Chordata > Actinopteri > Perciformes > Percidae > Sander > Sander vitreus. Next base: position 8,065,985 of record NC_135866.1, read on the forward strand.
AAACATAAACAGATTTCCCTAACATTAGTTATTTGTAGTCATTTACGAGTCCTCACTAAAATAGTATGATAATGTTTTATTGTCACAACAGAACAGAGGAACATCAAAATATATTAAAGTTCTGATAAATAAAATTTTAATTTAACTTTTTAACTAAATTTGAAACTTCAAGTCCTTTGAACAAAATCAGTGTTGCCAACAGGGAGGTTGTAGAGCGCCCTCTGGTGGACAAACTACGCAACGCCAACACTCAGAACAACAAGAAGGGAATCATTTCTTTGTCATTATAAATGATTCTGATAAATGAATATTTAAAAAACAAAACATTTATCGGCCATTATAAATGCTGATACCGATAGTTTGGAAAATGCCTAATATCGGCCGATAACATCGGCCTGACGATAAATCGGTCGGGCTCTAGTACAGAGTATCATACATTGTACACTTGCGATTTGCCGCTGGGGGGGGGGGCGTGGGATTTCCCCCTTTCTGGTCAACATATCCCTCCCTCTGCTGGATTATTTTTATTATTATTAAATGTATCCCCCCCTCTTAAAGTGATCATCTACTTCACCAATAGACAATTATATACCTAAAATAGAAGTATTTTAAACTAAGTAAAGCGCTGTAACGTGAACAGTCTATAGTGCCATAGAACAATAAAATCCGAGCAGCAGTTGCTGGTTGTATTTAGCCGCTACAGAGCTCCGGGACGCCGGCTACCAGCGGCAGTTTTTTAGCCGCCAATAGGTGACTGTGAGCCAGGTACAGGCACCGCCACATGACGGTCCTATCAGGAGCCACGGTAGTGGAGTTTAGACAGAAAAGTGAACATCATGCGGCGATGACAGTTAAGACATTCCCAAGGAACGAACAAGCGTTTCCTGGGTGAAAGTATTTTGGGTTACACTTTACTTGAAGGTATCTACATAAGAGTGACATGACACTGTCATGAACGGTTAGGGTTCATGTGTCATGACTGGCACTATATACTGGCACTATATCCATGGCATTGCAGGGGGGATTTAATTCTGGCATGTTTTTGTTTTGTTGTGCATGATCAAAAAACAAAAACAAATCACACCATGGATATTTGTACATATTGTTTGAAACAATTAACACAATGCAGTTCAAATTAATCCTACAAAAAAGGAAGTAAGAGACAAAGGGTTGCGGCAAAGGAACAGTGGGGGTTATGTTACGCCTTCCAGTTATTTGGATGTGTGTGTTACAGTAAAGCGGGTATCACAGAGGTGTTTGAGGGCCATCACGGCCCTGTCACGGGGCTGAGCTGTCACAGCGCCGGAGGACCCGTAGACTTCTCGCATCTCTTCATCTCCTCCTCCTTTGACTGGACCGTCAAACTCTGGAGCACTAAGGTGAGACGCTCACAAGCTGCTCTACTACGAGATGCACCGTTAGTCCCGGTTCTTATACACGAATCCATTTCTCCCTCTGTTCTCCTTCCTGTTCCTCCATACAGAGTACCCGTCCGTTGTACTCGTTCGAGGACAGTTGTGACTACGTCTATGATGCCATGTGGTCTCCGACACACCCTGCTCTGTTTGCTTGCGTGGACCTAGCTGGACGTCTGGACCTGTGGAACCTCAACAATGACACAGAAGTACGCACACACGCAATGCACTGAAACTTCATTTCACCCTTTTAAAGGAATAGTTTGCCAATTTGGGAAATATGCTTTTCTCGCTTTCTTGCCGAGATTTAGACAAACGATCGATCCCACTACTTAATCAAACTTTTTGGCAAGAAAGCAAATAAGCATATTACTTTTAAAAGTTCCTTCAAGCACAGATAAATCATAGCATTATGAGCTAAAATTCCTAACATTATTCCACGAGCCACATGAACATGTGGTGGTCTTAGAAGAATGGGAACACTGCTGACCATCCGCGAACCTGCCTTTTTGTAAGCTTGTGTGTGTGTGTGTGTGTGTGTGTGTGTGTGTGTGTGTGTGTTTTTTAAGGTTCCCACCGCGAGTGTGTGTGTGGAGGGCGCTTCAGCACTGAACCGTGTGAGATGGGCTCACTCTGGTAAAGAGATTGCCACTGGAGACTCGGAGGGACAGGTGCAGGTCTACGACGTAGGGGAGGTGAGACGTCATCCCGTGTTACTATGATGCTTTGTTGTTAAATGTTATTCCATATGGGATTTACTTAGCAGTGTTTTCCCTTAGTTTGTGGAAGACTTAGGTGCACTTATTTGGCATGGGGTTTAGGGATCCTCCCTCAAGAAAAAAAAAATGCAATTTTCACATCATTTTTGGGCCATTATTATTACCATATCTGTGTCTAGGGCTGCACCGTATGAGGAAAATATGTGACATGCGATAACGTTGTTGACTATCGCGATAAAGATATTACTTGCTAAAAATAAACAGATATTAAAGTGTTTCTTACGTATGCTACAGTCTTCTAAAATACAACAAATGACTTGTTGAATTTAGAACAAATGAAAGGAAATCATTTCCAACATTCTTCTATGGAACAAATTGAACATTGAATTGAATATAAATTGGAACCACTAAAAAAAAGAATGAGTTACATTTTAAAATGCCGTTTTCTACTGCTTTTTTCTTCCAGCTAACACAAAACATCACTGAGTGTCTTGTGCGATATGTCGCAGCCTTTCGCGATTTGTATATTGTGCCAGTTGATATTGCGATGGCGCTAAAAAAACGTTATGTTGTGCAGCCCTATCTGTGTCTAAAACGGTGGAAAAGCTAGAGCAGGTAATACAAATGAACACTCAAAAAGCTTTAGGACCAAACTTGCTAAAGAAATCCACTGGGGACCAACTACAACCATTTGATGCGAGAAAAGTATTTTGGTTACATTTATTCGGCTCAGGTGGTGGTGCCCAAAACGGCTTGGGTGCTGCACCTAAGCCTTATAATGGTATGGAAACCCCTGGGGTTACACTTCAGTTATCTTCTGATGCTTTTTGAGGTCCGTCTCTCCAACTCGTCGTCGACGTGCTGACTGTGTGCTTTGTCTTTCTGCAGCAAATCTGCGTGCCGAAGGCCGACGAGTGGACGCGCTTCGTCAGGACGCTGGCTGAGATCAACGAGAACCGAGATGAAGCTGAGGAACTGGCCAACGTCTGATGTTACAAACCCTCACGCTGGCAACTGCTCATACATTTCTCTCCAGTACACTACACCGCCTATAGCACACTACACTACACTGCCTCTCTCTGGCTTCCAGCTTTTTCCACCTACAACAACATGAATTGGCCTGAGGAGATTTGCAGAGCTAGAATGGATAGACAAAGACGGTTTTAGACAAGTTTTAGATGTGTTTTCTAATGTTTCGTCGAGAGTTTTAGAGTACATGTAGGGACAGTGAATGTCACGTGTATAGCAGTAGCAGTACAGAAACCACAGTGAAGTGGTTGAAAGTGTAACTGACAGAGGAATACAGCTGGTGATTTTCAGCATAGATGTGACTTCTAGCTTTGGTAACATCCTCAGGGCTCCAGAAACTGCTCTTCTCCTGAGGCCTCAACCAACTCAGCCCTTTTTTAAATATGCAAACCTTTGTACTTGCACCTTTTTATTGCCATTTGAATGTTTTTTTTACATGTTTTAATATTTGCCGGACACGCTTTTGCACACGGCTGACGGAAAAAAAAAAGGAAAAGCTGACATATCACTATCAGATCCTTTTTTGTCCTCAGCGGCACTCGCATTTGATGACAAAAAAAAAGAAAAAGAAAACAGCCGACGCGCTCATACATGCACTCGGGGCCTGTGCAGAAGTGTGTCATTCTTACATTTCAACCACTACAATATTTAATATTTATTCTGGTGGTTGCACTTATTTATTTTGTGTATTGTTTTAAAAAAAAAAAAAAGCTGCTTTGTACTAAAAGCTTGAGTAGTACATTCCTAAGATTAGCACTACGAGCTTTTTACCAGGCAAAATCTGTTCCTATACTTGCCTTGAATTTATTGACACTAGTACAGTTGAAAAGTGATTTCTGTACCAAAGGTGATTGTTTGATACTCTACCTCTGTGGTGAGTAGTAGAAACGGTTTCCTGACGTGTCCTCTTGATGAGGATCTAAATCAACTCCGTTAAGGTTTAAATGGAGGTGTAAAGCTGAGGTTGGACACTCATTTTTACCACAGTACATGAATTGATTTTCATTATTTTACCTTTTCCATCCAACGTCTAATTCCTTCCAGGATGCAGCAGTCCAACCTCAGCAGACTGGTATGAATTTCAGCTTCAAACGCTTTCTCTTTAATGTTTAAAATGAGCTAAAAAAAAAAAAAAAAAAAAAGCACTGTAGCAACCATATTTGATATAACATATGAACAAGATAAGTATTCTGCATAGATTAATTGTACTGTATTCTTTCCTGTTACTGTTCCTGATACAGTTGATGGTTGCACTTTTCCATTGGAATAAAACTCAAGACATATTGGTAAAATTAAAACCATATGGATGATTTATTTCAATAAAATAACATGACTGAATTGAGATACATTTAATTTATTAATATCTAATTTCTCTTCTCATGATTCTTGTTTTATCGAGAAAACACTTAATTGAAAAGTTCTGTACATCAGTAAGAGTGATTCTCAGAGACCAGGACCGCATTGCCATAACATTACAGTTACTGTATTAGGATGCAGACTCAAAGTTACAGAGAGCTTGGCCATGTAACATTTCCCTTCCTGTCAATGTGCTGTCTCAGTACAGTTATACAATATGTACAGTATGTAGCCTCCAGTGGGAGGACCAATCGAGAGTGAAGCCCCACGCACCATGCTGACCAATCTAATATATCCTACGCCCACCGGCCAATAAGAGAAGTCCTACTATCAGAGTATCAGACAGAAAAACAATAAAAATCAAATCAGCTACTCATGAGAGAGAGAGAAAAAAAAGGAGTGCCGGAGGCTTCGTTTTATACGAATGCTGGAGTGAAACACAAAAGATGGAGATGCCAGGAGCTTTCAGCCACTGAAGATACAACGCAGTCGGCGCTCCGGTCCCGCCGCTGTCTGCTCGCTTCCACCCACAGCTGCAGCCTGCCCTCCACCTCCACCTCTGGCTGGGGACCAGTGGCGCACACCGTTACTCTGGTGTTGTTTGTTCTTAAATGAATGGCCCCTATGTGTGGAGTGCGTTTTAAAATATGTGCGTGTTTTGTTTGTGTATCTATCTAAATGTCTGGCTCCTGGTAGGAGGAGGAGGAGGAGGAGAGGGATGGCAAAGTGATATGGAGATTCAGACCTCTATGGGGCCTGAGCTGGCGTGGAAGCGACTGGCTCTGGGTGATGTATGGAGACCACGCCGGAGGACTTGAATTTGGGAAGGTGGAGGCCAAATTTGTTCTCCACCCCGGCAAAGGTAGCTGCGGCCAGGCGGTAGCCTCCGACGTGGTCGGCGTTAATGGGAGGAAGCTCCGAGATGCGAGACTTGGGTGTGGGCTCAGATCCCGACGGACGACTGCAGAGAGGAGAGAGGCGGACCGGAGTGATCATTACACAAACCTACTTACATTTCTATACATGTATGTTATGACATAAGTCCTTTTCATTTTATTGGAAGTTAAAAAAAAAACTTTTCTAAGGAGTCATGATGATAAACAGGCCAGTAGTGTATCCTGATGTCAACCTGGAAAGTTGCATGTCAAGCCACTGCTGCTGTGTTGGTTTACCAAGTCAAAATATTAGCATCAGTAGGCAGTTGAAGAGTTTCATTTCCTGCCTCTAAAGCCATATGTTCTGTATTTCCATACTGGCCATGAATCTTTATATTGCATCCTCACATGTGCTTCCCCCACCTCCCTCCTCTACTTCACAGCTGTCTGTAACTAAGTTCATAAAAAACAATAAGCTACAAAAGTGCTCACTCTCCTTTTAACAAAAAGAGAAAATCAACTTACTGTCCTCCAAAGTCAATGTAGAACCACCGCTGTAAGAGCTCATAAGTCACCAGAGTCACACCAAACTGAGGAGAAGACCGGCACATACGAGCTGGAGAAAACAGAGACGACATTTAATACGGTTTACATGCAAAATCCCTCTTAGACAAACACTGCATCGATGCATGCAGGAGAACACAAACACACACCTCCAGCTCCCTTCCACAAAGCCTTGAACCCCTCCTCTCTCATAATCTTCCTGAAGCAGTCGATGACTCCGGTGTAAGTGGTCTGTCCTGCCCTCGCTGCAACTTGCAGACGCGTCTTGATGACATCGGCAGGCGTCACGAGGGAGGCCGCAGGGATACCTTGGAAATAAGAGTTAGCAGCAAGTCAGATTCAAACCTGTGTAAGATGTGGTCGCCATGACTTGAGGGGAAGTAAAAAGTCAATAATAATTAATAGCTTGCTAATTAGTATTTATTGATTCTGCTCCCTCTCTCCCGTGCAGTATTTCATAAAATGCATTGCAGGTACAGCGCTGGCTGGCTGGCTGGCTGGCTGGCTGGCTGGCTGCTTCTGCTGCTGCTCTAGGTCAGAATCTGAGGTTACCTGCGATCGCTCCAGCAGTGAGAAGCTGCAGAGCTCCCAGCCTGCCTTGCTCGTCAGCGAACTGGGTCTTGAGGTGGGCATACGCGGGGAAATAGATGGCAGAGAAGGGGATGTCTCTCAGGAAACATGCTTTAGCACCCTAGAGAGAACACACAAAGAAGAGACTGTATGAGACTATGAAAGAGTGAGGCAAAGAGAAAGAGTGCATAAATGCCAGACATAATGAGTGCCAGTCAATTAAACAGGGGTCTTCCCTCCCTCCCAACTACTAATTCAACCATCATTGGGGCAGCCTGAGAGAAGATTGTGGTACATTACCTTGTAGAGGCCGAAGAAGCCCAGGTCACGAACCACGCTGAGTGCGCTGACTCGAGGCCCGGTGGTGATCTCGCCTGCCACCTGCAGGCGAATCTTCACAATCTCCAGAGGGTTGGTGAAGATCACCTGGGAGCCTCCAGCCTGGATGTATGTGGAGAAAGAGAGCTTCACACATTTACATAAAAAAAAAAATAAAAGATCACTGCTCCTGCATCTCACACGCAGCTGTGGGATGTAGTGAAAGTAAGAATGAAATCCTGATCAATCATTTACTTTGTCATTTCCTCAGACGGTAAAGGTGTGCTGGGCCAATGTGTGTAAGGATGAACAACGCTATCAAAAACAAAAACAGAAGAAAAAAAAAAAAACATTGGACAATGATAATTTACCTCTGGGTGCAATTAAGCAGTCCGCTGTTAGTATTGCCATTTGGAAGTCCGCAAGCAAGTTAATAAAACAAATAAACAGACTGCATGCATGAGCTGCTTTTTAACTGCCTTTAACCACTAAGCAAGCACACACCCCCTCTGTATAACGGACTGTTTCTTCTTGTCTAGTTCATGTATGCATTCACAAAGCGATGGAGCAGGACACAAAAGTGTTTGGGATCTAGGACTTACACAGCCGCCAGCCATAACCTCAGCCCAAAAAGGAATTGCGTCGTCCTTGTTGGTGAACTTGTCTCTTACAAAGTCATTCACCTGTGGGACACAAACAACGACCATTCAGAGTAATTCAGTGTCTTCTTCAGTGGTTCTCAAACCTTTTCTGTCGTTCCCCTCTTTGGAGGAAGAACATTTCTCATATTATATATTCAATTTGACATTGATTTTAAGCTTCTTCTCATTGTATTTGTCATTTTGCGGACCCCTTCTGTATCATTTTGTTTTAATTCTTTTTCTTTTTTTTTCTTTTCTTTTTTTTCATGTGTTGTGTATGATTTCATTGTCAAACATGCAGTAAATATAAATATAAAATAAATTATTAAAATTACCAATGTAGCATAAGCGTGTCTGCAAAGTGAATATGGAGTGGTGGGCAATTGTGCGTTGTGTTATGTGAGGGGAGGTACTCACTGTGAGTTTGATAGCCTTCTCAGGTGCTACACCTATAAGCTGAGGGACCAGGCCTGTGGGGCATCATGGGAGATTGAGTGAGGAGAATCCCATTTGATTAGTATTACTGAGCACACAGGAGCAACAGAGGAGACATCAGAAAGAAATAAGAAGATGGAACATAAGACTCGGGGTCAAAAACATGAAGGCGGAGACAGAGAAAGACATACAGAGCTGTTACTAATGACATGAAAGATGAGGAAGCCTGAGACAGGAATGGAAGAACATGCATCAAAGTTGCTCACAATAGGAGTTTGTTGTAATTAGTATGATGCAACACGGCCCAAAATAAAGTACAGCAGTAGAAATTCTGCTACTATTAGACAAAGAAGGATGCTGCATCACATCAACAAGAAAAAAAAATAGCGACAGACATCAAGTCAGAGCTGGTCCACCAAGTTGTCCTCCGAATAATGAGCTCTGATCTGTTCTCTCCCTCAAGCCTTTATCCTATCCTCACGGGGGGGGTGTCTTCTTGTTTCTAGACAGAAACTGGTATCTTCACAGATACACACATCAAGGTCGGGGCCTCTGTGTGGTGCAACTTCCTCTTCTGTTCTCGCAACCTTCAAACAATGCACCTCTATGTCATAAAAACTATTTTTATGACTTAAGCTTAACTTTCTGTGCATCAGAGGTCACCCGGAATAATTTTAAATGCTTCCTCAATGACTAACACAGCTATTTTGCAACAAGCACATACACACATTTTGTTAATAAAATATTTCTACACAGAGGACCTCCGTTATTATTACAAATTACTAGAAGTCCCCAGGTCATGCTAGTCCCGTGCGATTTGGGCTTAAGATGACGAAACAAAATAAAAGCCAGAACACTAAAAAACCAAATCACTGATGTTGTGGCTGCAGACAGGGGAGAAGACAGGTGCCTTTGTGGCCTACCTCTATAGAAGCCAAAGAAGCCCTCGTAGCGAAGCACCTTCTTAGCACAGTCAAAGCTGTTCTTGTACATCAGCTCTCCGACAAAGGATCCTGTGGACCTCTGGTTCTGCATACGAGTCTTCACCAAGTCGATGGGGTAAACAGCCGTCGCTCCCGTAGCTGTGTAAACCACACACACACAAACTCAGACGAAAATAATAGCCATGAAATTAGATACATCAGACGCTGCTGTGCGTCCGTCAGACGGCCATCTGCCTCCGGCCGCAGGGTAGCTCACCTCCAGCGATGGAGCCCAGGCTGAACCTGTAGGAGGACTCTGCAACCTGGAGCAACACAGACCTGGAACCATCCCCATGGGCCTGATGGGAAATCACACATGGGACCATGAATTTGAATTTGTTTATTTTATGCACAAGAAAATCAAGACAAGAAAAGTAAGTAATATAAAATAAAGATTGTGTAGGTGAGATTAATAAAACCCCTAGGGTAGGGCTGGGCAATATATATCGATATTATATCGATATATGAGGCAAGATATCGTCTTCAATTTTGGATATCGTAATATCCTGATATGACAAAAGTGTCTTTTCCTGGTTTTAAAGGCTGCATTACAGTAGAGTGATGTAATTTTCTGAACACACCAGACTGTTCTAGCTGTTCCATTATTTGCCTTCACTCGCATAGTTATTATATCAACATAACTGATGATTATTTATCAAAAATCTCATTGTGTGCATATTTTGTGAAAGCACCAATTGTCAACCCTACAATATCGATATCGAGGTATTTGGTCAAAAATATCGGGATATTTGATATTCTCCATATCACCCAGCCCTACCCTAGGGTTATAGAAGGAATCTCACATAAGGAAGAGAAGAAACAAATATATAATGAGCAATTACAAGAGTCCTAAACAAACAACAACAAATTGAACGCAAGTAAGCACTGAATAAAAAAAACAAAACAAGCATAAGGTTGGCTACATAAACAACAAGGCATAAAATAAATTACAATAATACAGATCAAATGAGGATATGTGGACTTATGTGTGTGTATGTGTGAGCAGTAGTAGTAGTAGTAGTAATGAATTTACATTATGAAAAAGTTGTTTATGGCAATGATGCCATCAATGTGAATTGCTCGTGGTGTGAATACAGAATGTATGATACATTATAAGTAGCTCTGGTGTTTAAATATATTTTACAGATGGACAGTTCACTGCGGATCAGATTTCATGCAAATGACGACAATTTTACCATCAATTAGGAGTTGCACATACACACTGCTATAGGCATCCTACCTGCTTTTGGGTTTCAGCCAGGTGATGGGGCAGGCATCCTTCCTCTAACGGAGCGATCCTCTCAATGTCAGAAAGATTCAGGCGCCTGATAACACAGATGTTTATTTACATCACTGTCATCATACAGATCTGAATAGTTTTCAGTAACTGTCAGTAAAGTACAGAAAAATGTAAGGGGATTTAGGGAGTTGGGCCTGACAGATTATATAACAGACTTTAACCGAATATCAGAATGAGTGTTTACCCAGAGGGGGAGAACAGGCCTGACAATTGGTACAGGATGTCAATTTCCATGGGAGTGATCTGCCCAAACTTGTTGGCAGCATGAACAAACTCCTCTGCAGAGAGAGAGAGAGAGAGAGAGCGAGAGAGCGAGAGAGAGAGAGAGAGCGAGAGAGAGAGAGCGAGAGAGAGAGCGCGAGAGAGAGAGCGAGAGAGAGAGCGAGAGAGAGAGAGAGAGAGAGCGAGAGAGTGAGAGAGAGAGAGCGCGAGAGAGAGAGAGAGAGAGAGCGAGAGAGAGAGAGCGAGAGAGAGAGCGAGAGCGAGAGAGTGAGAGAGAGAGTGAGAGAGAGGGGTAAGAGAAGGTTACCTTCTATAATAACAAGGACATTTCTGACACACTCGTGTAACATCTTCAGCTGAATGGCAAAGACACAACATCAGAGGGAAACTATTAGTGCACCTTTGGTCACGAGTGTGTCCTTCCGCGTGCCAGCCAGTGTGCTGTAGATCTTGCGAATCAGCTCCATGTTGTTCAGGAGGGAGTTGAAGGCATTGAAGTAAGAGAAGCTGACCAAGTGAGAGGTGCTGCCACCTGCAGCCTGGTACAAGTGCATATTTATATTTAACTCTTAATGAGAAAGACAAGACGCACAGTTTCAAATTTTACCCAATACTGCATTATGTAAATTTAAGCTACCTTTTTTATTTTTTTTATTTTATTCTTTTAATCGCAGGGGCTAAGCAGTAACTACTTTACTTTAATTTAATTTGTCATATTGTAGGGACTTTCTTTTTTTTATTTTTTTATTAGTATTATAGCCTGAGCTTTTGCCTTTATAATTAAGCTCTTGACAGTGTAGAAAAAACATGTAACTACACCGAAATGTACAACAGAGCAAATCTTAGCAGGATATCTAACTTCATGTGACAAGAATGTCAGGTAACTGAGGACAACACCACATTTAGCCCTGTCAAGAAGTGTTAGGAGTATAGTGGGAAAGTAGCTCAAGAGAACACTGAAGAGCCTGAGCTGAGCTTATTATTAAAATTAGAAATGCACCAGGCCCAAGTTGAAAAATGACTACAATCCTTTGCTGCTAATAACCCCAGTTGCAAAGCGGATGAGGATTTACCTCTGCTGAGTGTGTAGACTTTCATAACCCCACAGGTCAGAGTGGATTTTATTGCCACTAGCGAGCGATCAAAACATAAGTATTGTTTAAATAGCTTGGGGCAAATGAAAAGCGTTACGTCCCTGTTCACCTTGGAATACAAACGGTTTGCTACCCAAAACGTGGGAGATGGCGTAGCCTAGTAAAAACTGAAACGACTGAGCTTCCAGCTATGAAAATTAATTTAGAACAAGCTGTGGTTATCTGAAAATAACACTCATCCTCCAGTCAATCAGAGCTGAATATTCTCTGTGGCCACGGTGAATAATTATACAAACTACAAAGTCATTAAGCTCTTCATGCACACACAAACACTCACGGAGACAAGGTTCTCCTCCACAAAGGGTGTGAGCATGTGGTGTCTGATGGTGGCCATGATGTCACTGAAGTCCATGGCGGAGATGACGCCATTCTTCCCATTGTCCTTCTGGGCAAACGCCTGGCGTGCATGCTCCAACTGCAGCTCCTAGAAACATGACACACACAAGTGTAAATATAATATTTATAGTAGTAAGGCGATAAAGTGAAAAAAGAGAGTCAAGCTATAAAAAAAACTCTAATCTCTGAGTGTGTGTGTGTGTGTGTGTGTGTGTGTGTGTGTGTGTGTGTGTGTGTGTTTCATTGGCACACCTGCAGGAACTGGGTGAACTCGAGGTAGCTGATGCGTTTCTTGCGGTCGTGCCCAAAGTGCAGACGGATGAACTCACAGTCCCAGTTGAAGGGAATGTGGTGGTGCACTGTGGTCTGGCTGAAGATGTCCCGCACATTGTCTGAAGCACAAATGTACATTCAAACAAAAGGAATCAATAATCATAAGAAAGTAAGTAGAGGTAGGAAGGAAAGCGTAAACAATTATGCAAGTCCATCCTTGTGTAATGACTTAGGCCGAGGAGTAATCTGGTTAACAATGTCATGTTAGGAAATTCTTTCTACACAAAATGCCCTGATGATGGAGCACACAAACACATCAGGGAATGGATTCAGTGCTACGGCACACAAGCTAGAGAATTTCCTTTAAATACTGATTAAAAATATTCAACACAGTCTACATTGCTATATTGCCTTTTTTTTTTTTTTTACCATTGAAATCATGTGAACTGAACTCAAAGCGAAAATACAGAAAACACATGAATCCGTACCAAAGGAAATGTTTCCAGTTCCATTCTTGTCAAACAGCTGGAAGGCTACTATGAAGAGAGCGTCGGGGGCACACAACACTGACTCAAACGCAAGGAACTCCTGGAACGAGATCAGCCTGCCATTGTGGATGTATATGTGTGGTGGAAGATATATATATATATATATATATATATATTGTTAAACAAACGTATCAAAGACTTTGGAATAAAGATAGGGTAAGATCATCCTGTATTCCTTAAAGGACTAGTTCACATAAATCACACACACAAAAAACATTTTCTCTGTTCCTTGGGACAGTTTTCAATATTTTTCACCTTTGATATAAATTATATAATTATATATATACACACACACACACAATAGTATATGCAAACACTGACTGGCAATACTATGAAGTGTTTTTGTAATAACTGAAAGGCTAGACAGCAAATGACCCTAGGCCTGACAGATAAACAGTCTGAGTAAAAAAAAATTAAAAAAAAAGAAAATCACAAATATTACTAAGATTTTCCAAACAGATCGAAACACTAGGTCACTTCATCAACTGCATGTGCAAACAGTCTTGGAAACGGGAGTCACTGGGAGTATTTTATCTGTAAGTGGCTGATAATGGCAACTACTGATCAGACATGGCTCAATAAACTGTCAATTAGTAATGATAAGCTGTGCGTTCATGTGTTTTTGCACGCCGTTTCCGATCAGTACGTACCCGTCCTTTGTGGTGTCGGCCACAGCAGCGATGAGCTGTACAGTTTTTGGGTTGTGGTGGATCTGCGTGTGTAGTCCTAGATACCTCTGGACAAAGTCTCCTGGGGTCATGAACCTCTCTCCATCCTTGTCCGCTACACTGGCGTACTGAGTAGAGAAACAAAACATAACATCGGCATGGATACCTTACACTTTACAGGCGCCAACCTCTATTCCCTTAACTCGAAATTGAACTACCCAACAGTGTATTTATTTAATAAGCAATTACGACAATTGGTCCTTGTACACAAATAAATACCCCCCTAAAAAACAGGTGTGATTGTATCCAATCTACGGAGCAAACAGTGCTTGTACACCTCCAGTTATCTCTGCAAGTTGTGTGGTCCATTTACATAACCTAGAGTTGATCTGTCTCAATAGCTTAGCATGACTTGACCTTCACAGCGCCCTAGCAAATTACCTCCCGTTTGACCTTTGTTTTTTACTAACCGGCCCAGCTGATTCATGCTGCACCTGAATAACCGAGTCATTACTCTTTCAGTTGTGGCGTGATATGTCAGAATGACAGCGGCTCACACTTGCGCACGCATGATCAGGAACATGTGCACCGATGTTTTTAGCTTCAGCTTGCAAGCTATTTGGCCTTTGTATAGCCGGGTACTGACAAGTGCTCGCCCACACAAGTATCACACACACTCACCAAGCAGATCACAGTGGAGCAAGGTGAAGGTTAACCAAATCCACTCTTATTACAGTCTCTCAGTATATATCATGCTCATACACAGACCAGTCTGCCTTCATATCCTCAGACACGCAACACCCTTTACTCTGACTTAAAATGTTTTGTATACATAACATAATAACATGAGCACAGGTGTGACACACACTGTGCTCTCTGATCCATTCAAAAGGACATGCAGGCCCTTGCTTAGGCTGTACTGGAGGCAGTGAAACAAAATGTAACAATTAGAACCTAAATAAAAAATGTGACGCTCTACTGACTAAGCTACCCTATCAATGACACCAACCACTGCCTTATAAACAATCCAACACGTTCCTTTAACATGCCATGACAATCAAAGCAGAATGAGATTGAGAAAAACCACATTTCTTTTTCAGCACTGAACCCAAATACCAGCTCCACTCAAAACAGCTGCTGCTGACTCAACAACTATGAACTATAATTGTTTAGGCTTCAACTTCTGTCAGGAAAACACAATTTTTTTTAGGCCACAGTGATGAATATGACCACGACAAGCTATTCAGACATAGTTATGTATGCTTTAATGTAACAACAGGAGTCTGTGTTGGATTTTTAACTGTGGCCAATGCTGTAATTCAAACCCCATGAGAAACCTACAAACTCATTCCCCATGTGAAAACAGTCCTGGGTGAGCTGTTTTCTACATAAAGAGCTGTTTCCCAAAAACATCCCATAGACATGTGTAGCTACGTGATGCACGCATATTATCTATGCGTAATCTGACATTGACCATTGAAGATGTTGTGCAAAGTAAACCTTACCTTTTGGAAGATCGATTTCAGCTCACTTGGGTCCCCGCGTTTGGTAGATTGCACCTAAAACAATACACATTTAAATAACATTATTCGACAATGCGAATGTGCGTTTTTACATGGCCAAATAAGCTGCTGTTTACAACAGGTTTTGCAGGCGGTGTACAGGATAGAACATGAAGCAAAACAAGCCTTTGGGTTGTCTCCTTGAAACGTCCACTGCTGTGAAAGAGAAACCCAACCTACTGCGACAGACATGGCACACAGTCAAAGCTAACGACTAAGTTACACCCTGGTATGATCTCAAGTTGAAGAAGTTAGGCAGCTAGCTAAACAATAGACCAGGCAAAAATCTAAACACAAGCTCAAACACTAACGTTACAACTGGGTAGCCGGCGGCTAGCAAGCACAAATTATTCGTCTGAAGAGGACACACACCGTTAAGTTGTGTAGAATAATGTTCGTTTTTGAATCCTACAGTTGCAATGACATTTTAAGCTTTAAATCGGCAAACTGGGAGCAAACTGACAAAACGTCGACTGCTGCGAAAAGATGCGACGCAAGCTGGCATTTTTGGTCTTGTAGTAATTCGATGGCTGTTTAGCATTATCTCGCTAACTTCGAGGTTGTGGATGTCTCTTCAAGGCCAGAACGCCAGGCAGCCGCTAGCACAGTGATGCTACAGCCTCAGAGTACACCGCATCAGAGACACCCTACCCGGGCAGGATCTAAAAGGCTAGCATTGATCATTTCTACACAAGAAAACGAACAGAAGGCATGCAGACATGTTAAAGTAGAGGTTTGAAAATCGCTACGAGAGCGATGCCGAAGTCACCTTGGCCGCCATGCTGGTTTGACGTCACGTACAGTGAGCGAGCAGCGAGAAAGAGCGTAGCTAGTACGCCCTCGGCTCGGACGTGTAAACGTTGTAGTCCGAACGTGAACAGCACAGCCTTTCAGAAATATAAACCGATAAATCACTCAACCAATAGCTAACTAATAGTCAACTATTCACTCATTCACACCAAATTACTTGAGAGTAACAATATGAAAGATGTTACTGTGATGAGAGAACTGTATCGTGTACCACATCAAAGATGCGCGCGTACACTCTCTTTATGCTGATGTAAGGGGCGTTCATATTGCATTGATATGAAGTGACAGATTCACAAACGTCTTTGTTTTTGGAACCGGCAAGCTCTCAGTGGTAGAAGAAGTAGCCTACTTAGATCTTTTATTTAAGTATAATACCAAAATAATACCACAGTGTGAAAATACTCTGTAAAAGTCCTGCATTTAAAATCTTACTTAATAGGCCTATATAAGTATTAGCATCAAAATATACTTGTATGCCAAAAGTAAAAGTAGTTGTTATGCAAAATGGCCCATTTTAGAATAATATATTTTTGTATCACTGGATCATAATTAGGTATGAATCAATGTGTAAGCATCACTAATAATGCAGATGTAATTTTAGCTATTTTATATACTGCTGGGTAGCATAATAATAATAGGTCATACTTTATTGTGTATTAATTATCTAAATCTGCAAAGTAACTAATGTTGCCAAATAAATGTAGTGGAGTAAAAAGTACAATATTGGCTATAGTGTAGTAGAAGTAGGTATAAAATTGTATAAAATTGCATAAAATGGAACTACTCATAACTACTATATGTACAAAAATTGTACTTAAATACAGTGAATGTAGCCTACTTTGTTATTTTCTATCACTAATTACTACTACTATTACTTATAGTATATTACTACCTCTGCTCCTACTACTAGTACAGTATATGCTAGTGCAACTTCATTAGTAGGCTACTACTGCTGTGAAAACAGCCCTACTGTTCCTGTGGACTCTTCTTTATAGCTCACCTCTATCCCTCGATCCATACTCGCTGTGTTCCAACAATTCCGGGAATATAGCAATAGTTAATTTTTGTGCTGAGGAATGTTTTCAGTTGACTTTATTTCAACCATGCTGATCTCAAGACTGTTCTCCCCAATTTCCATCAACATGTGAACTTTCCTACAAGAGAACATCCTGGACTTGGTTTACACCTCAAAATGTGCACACAAGCCATTCCCCCTCCCCCACATTGGCCTGCAAACAGGCCAAAGGTGAAATTCACCAAACCAGTTCTGAAGCAGGTATGTGTGTAGCCAGAGGGGGTATCTGCTGCATTTCAGGACTGCTTTGAAACCACTGATTGGAATATGTTTAAGCAGGCAGCTACCTAACAATCATACAGACATTGAGGAGTATTCGGACACTGTCACTTCCTACATTAGCAAATGCATTGCTGATGTAACCACCACACGAACCATCACAACACGGGCAAACCAGAAGCCATGGCTAACAGGAGAGGTCCACGGGCTATTGAGGGCCAGGAACACCGCCTTCAAAGCTGGGGGGTGCAGCTGGCCTAAGAATAGCAAGGGCCAACCTGTCTAGTGATATTTTAAAGACAACAGATACGCACGGAGCCTGTGGCGTGGTATCCAGACCTTCACGGACTACAAACCCTCGCCACAGACCTGTGACAGCAACACCTCTCTGCTAAATGACCTCAACAGCTTCTTTGCCAGGTTTGTAGCACGCAAAAGCATGCCCCATAGAAAACTACCCCCTCCCCACGACCAGGCTCTGTGCCTGACTGCAGCCAGCGTGAAGAGAGGCAGTGCAGCTCCCGTACCACTGGACAGGATGTTCTCAATGGTGCCCCTGTAGAGGCGCCGCTGGGACTTCTTGGCCAGTGATGCAGTGTTTGTTGTCCAGGAGAGGTCCTCACTGATGTGTACCCCCAGGAATTTGGTGCTGCTCACTCTCTCCACAGCAGCACCGAAAAAAATGAAATTTGGCTTTTTGGGGTGGGAGCTCTCCGGAAATCAATAACCACTTTCTTGGTCTTGTCAATGTTCAGGAAGAGGTTATTTCTGCTGCACCACTGTAAACCCAGAATTAGTTGTAATTCAACTTTTTTAGTGGTCGCTAATTATTCTTTCATGTTTTGTTAAAAATCGTTTTCATTACTAAATCACATTAGTTGTTTGTAATAATCAGCTTAAGTATGCAGTGCACAGATCATATTAGGCAGAGATAACTAAGGATGTGGTGGTGGAAGGCGGGGTCATTTGAACTGTTCAGCGCTGAAGCGATGCAAAAGCTCATGGGAAAAAAAATATATGTTCTGAACGGTTTCTGTCCTAGTTAAAGGGGGGAACTGATGGGGTCTGGGCAGTGAAGTAGAGACTGATAAGTCAAATCCATGCAGAGAACGTTGGAAATTACAATCTATGCATTGTCATCCATTCTGTTTTACTGGAACTAAGAATACATTGTTCTTAAAACTACACTGTTATAAAGACAAAAACATATTTAGTTAGAACAATTCCTTTCTATAATTTTGATAAGTAAATCCTTATGTTTCATATTTATTATATTCCAACAAAAGTAAATTGTGTTTAATGATGATTTTTAGAAATGACTACTGATGTAAACTTGATTCGTCTACTGCATCAATTTACCAGTCTGTATTAATACAACTTGACCTGTTAAATATCACCTTTTATAAAAACTTCCATGCAAATTACTAGTAAAGTCAACTTATTCGGGATAACAGTGTATCTCATATCAACAGTGTTCGTTGTCAGTAGTCATGTTTCCATCTAATTGTCAAGGGAAGTTTAAGCAAAGTTTTAAAATGTCGCAAAAAAGAAAATGCGAATTACAAGCGCTTCCATCAACTGGTTTAGAGCGAATAAACCAGACTACACAAAGCGTAGTTACTTCACAAGTTGACTTTAGGAATGGTTGTTCATGCTAAATCAAAGAGTTTAGATGCTAAGCTCTTTGGCTAAATGGAGAGAGGCAGCGTTGTACAAGTTGGCCACCTGTGCAGATTACAGGGTTGTGGCAGAGATATTTGGTGCCAGCGAGACGAACCGTTCACCGCTGTGTACACAGGAGCACGGCAGCTCCACTACGCACCTTGTGCCACAAGTGTACGGCGCACTGGATGGGACCCAGATCCCGATGCTTCCCCCATCCGATGGATACCGGGACTATAGTCATGTGAGTTACATGTTCGCTACGTCACAACTTCTTCGGCAAAGGTGTTTCCATCTCCCATTTTGCGCATTAACTCTCGCGTAAAAACGTTTTTAAGACCTCCACCAGGCTTACTGAAAGTTGTCCTATTTCTTCATACTGTGGAGATACCCCGAACAACATCTTATCACACTCACACTCACTCTCTATAAATTCTAGTGCAGAAATGTATAATCTATAGCCTAGATTTTTACACCTCACTTGAATAAAGGCTTATATGGTTAAATACAGAATGTGCATTTGTGAAAAGTTGCCCCTTCATAAGTTGTCACACTATGTGGGGTAAATTGTCACTTTATATTTTTCAACAGATATGAACATGTATAAAAGTGGAGGCGTTTTCATTACATTCATTTTTGCAATTCTGTAATTGGTATAAGTATTTGGCAGTACTCCTTATAGATTTATCTCCCAGCCTTACCTGCTGCACTGCCCTTAGCATTATGTCAGTGGTGTCCTGCCATTGTTGGTCTGTCGAACCATTTTAAAAGGATTCCCTTATTAGCCTGATACCCAAAAGACAGATATTTTTTAAATTATTCATTTTTTTTTTAAATCTCATGAGAAATAGTGTAAATAAAAAAAGTCCAAACTAAATAATGTGTTGATCAATAAAGAAGTCATTCTGTAGCATTTATGTATTTATTTAGGATTTTAAAATAAAATAAAAACACGGGCTTCAATGTCTGAACCGAGAAGCCCGTGTTTTTATTTTATAGTTTCATAGTATATATAGGCGACATATAAAACCCTCGGTTACACTCCGCACATTGTGATCACAATAATGTTTAGTTGAAAATGCAATGTAATTTTATTGTCATACAATCAGGCTAAAGAAACACGTAAAACATTTCAGGCCATAGTGGTTCGAAAAAAAGAAGTTCCGTTCCATTCCAGAGCGTCATATGACGATGAAAGCACGGTTGTCTGGATGTGGGCGGGGCTATCGATTGGAACGTGACGTTTGGTGTGACGTGTCAAAGGTGTGAGATCAATCAGTCATGTTTTATAAAAGGCTACTTCGAATCCTATTAGATATGCCAATATTACCACTGACCCAAAGTGTTTTCATTTTCGTGTACAAGGATTGTAGCCAAATCCCTGACCCTGCACAAAGGCATTCTCTATAGCACCCCGCATCCACAGCTATTCATTCTAGCATCTTTTTGGGCCCTCTTCCCCTTAACCTCCCCAGTCCGACGCCCCTATTGTAGTCTCTATAATCTGTACGATCACACAGGAAGAAGAGAAGATTTTTTTCCCCCCCCCATAAATTAGACACATTTTCACAGCATAATGCCCTTCTTAACTCTGGGTTTCATTGTGGGTACTCTAGTCACTAAAACTGTTAGAAGACTCCTGGAGCCATACTTAGAACAAGGAAAGAGTGGTAGAGATGAGGAAACTGCCCCACTTTCTGTTGGTCCCACCGACCAACATCTACCTGAACAAAGAGAGAGTGGTGGAGATAAAGAAACCATCCCATTACGTACTGGTCCCACCGACCAACATCTACCTGAACAAAGAGAGAGTGGTGGAGATAAAGAAACCATCCCATTACGTACTGGTCCCACCGACCAACATCTACCTGAACAAAGAGAGAGTGGTGGAGATAAAGAAACCATCCCATTACGTACTGGTCCCACCGACCAACATCTACCTGAACAAAGAGAGAGTGGTGGAGATAAAGAAACCATCCCATTACGTACTGGTCCCACCGACCAACATCTACCTGAACAAAGAGAAAGTGGTGGAGATGACGAAACTGCCCCATTACCTGTTGGTCCCAGTGACCAAGATAGTAGCACTTTACCGAGAACCAGTGCTACTGCTCAAAGCATGGAAGAAATCTTTGAAACAGTGTGTGATATGAGGCTCTGTTACAAGGAATTACAAAGAACAGATCCCTGCAACATTTGCAGATTTTCAAATAGTTTCAATAACTGTTGGATGAATGCAACATTACAAGCTGCCCTAAACCTTAACGTTGTTCAGAACACATTAATACACCAAAGCCCAGAGTCTTTGACACGATTATCAACAACACCAACATTCGCGGGACTGTTTCTAGAAGCCCTCCGAAACCCAGGGAGAAGTTTCAGTCCAACAGAACTCTACGGGGTTTTGACAGAATTAAGTGTAAAAGTACCACCATTACGTTTATTACAGCATAATGATCCACTTGATTTATTGAAACATGTATTGTTGTGGTTAAATCAGTGTGGGATACAAACAACTATTCAGGTACAAGAAAAAGGCAGGTGTGACGAATGTAGGCCCACATGGGCAACATTTAGCATCTCAAGCCTAGGTTCTTTTTTACCACTACCAAGACAAGGCAAGATTTTCTCTCTTTTCCAACAAGCTCTCGAACAGAGCACAGGACCATGTGTGAATTGTGGTTCCATAGTAAAGAGACAAAAAGTGTGGAATGGCCCTGACATTGTAACCCTGTATCTGTCTCGAGCGGCCGACAACGGATCGGTACTTCCAAACTCTGTGACTCCATTTCGATTCATAGAATTTCCTGTGGGAGAAAACAAAACACAGTTATACTCCCTGTCCTCTGTCATTTGTCAGAGAGGCAGTGAACCATCCAGAGGGCACATTTGGTCATATTTGTTGTCTGAGTTTATTACCATTGAAGCATGCGATCGTCGCATTTCCGTCATATCAAAAGGCATGCTAGCTGACATATACCGACATGGGATAATTTACCTTTATGAAAAGCTGCACGCGTCCGGTAAGCGGTAAGGGGGAAAAGTACAGAAAAGTGAAAGCCACAGCGGGCCCCTCCTCTACCTCATAAATGATGTATGGATCTAGAAGAGGGCACACGCCAGGCTCAAGAACATCAAAATGTGTGCATACATTTCTTCACAGTGAAAAATAAATAAAACAATAAATAAAACATTGATTCAAGTGAAAGATATTGTATTGGTTTTTAAGTTTTTAGTTTTTAATTATGATAATATGAATGATGTAACTTACACAAGGTTGTCATATCAACATTTCAATAAAGGCATGACACATTCTGGAAATTACTAAGCAAATAGATCCTTCAGCTCCAAATAAATCTGTGACAGTATATACATAACTATTTCACCTCATTCCTCTCTTCATTCTATTGCAATTATAGCCTATATATATTGTAATTATATATATATATATATAGTATATTATATATACACATTTATATATGTATATATACTATATATAATATACTATATAGTATATTATATATATATAATATACTATATAGTATATTATATATATATATATATATAGTATATTATATATACATTTATATATGTATATATACTATATATATAATCGACACTGTTCATATTAATTGGAGTGCAAAGTACTCTGTATTTCAATCATTGAATGTACATTCGTATATAAACACGTGACTTCCGATCCACACCACGTGACCCCCAATAGAACTCCATGGCGGCGCACTGTTCTGTAGGACTTGCAACAAGATCAGGTACTGCGCTACAAACACTGTCCAAACGGTCCATACTCAGATAGACTGCGAGCATTAGTGTCTTCACGTAACGCAAACCAAATACATAAAACATGACGGCACCTCTGACATTTTGTAAGTAAAGGGGCGGTGTTTTCCCGACCGCTGTTAGCTTGCTAGGTATAGCTTACTAATGTAACGTGAAGCTAACCTGTCTACCCTGCTGCGTTTATTGACTGATTCCACATCCAACAGTGGCAGAATATTAGAAACACCTCTGAATAGCATACTGTCCAGTGCAACACCACCGCTAACTATGACCTCAGTGCTAAAACATAGGCATCATAAGCAGACGCGTAACTATCGGTAAGCAGGGCAAGCGGTGCTTACGGGCCCGGACCAATCAGGGGCCCGCGTGACTGGAAGATATTGATTGACAGCCGGGGCCCCCTATCGCATTTGGCCACTGACCAAACGGGAGTGAGAACGGGTCAAATTCATTTCCTTGTTTCAGAGACCGTTGTCTTCACGTGTGTGGCTCGAACATCTCACATTTACCAACAAAACGTACAACGAAAGACCGTGCAGAACATTTCAGACCGTCCTGCCAACCTGTAAACATTTTAACATCAATGTACGCTGTAACGTTTTTTCACTCTAAAGTCACTGAAAGCTGCTGCTGTTTACATCCTGTCTGATGAATGTGTGTCCCAGCCCAGGATAGGACATTAACTAAAAATGTAGGCTAAAGATCAACAAGCCACTGACACATATGTTCATATTTGATTCATTCAATAAATTATTACTTTTTGTCTTAAATCCACCAGCCATTTTCATATTATACCAACATTTGCAGCATCCTGAGCCTTTTTGGTAAGGTTCTTAGGAAATCTCAGCCCAGAGTAATTAACTAATAAAGTAATAATTATTATTATTATTATTATTATTCTCCCCAAAACAAGTTTCCTTTTTTTTTTAAAGAACTATACAAAAAACTTTTTTTGCAACTTCATTGCAACAAACATACAAAATACATCGCAACTTTTATCGCAAAATCAGGCATTTTGGGCCGCAACAATCTAAAAAAAAGGCCACAAAATCCTGGAGGGATTGCCCTTTGTGTTTTTTCATGTGTTATGGTGCGCATTCACCAGTGTTTTGTTGTTGTTGTTGTTGTGGTGCGCGTAGGCTACTCCTGATTTTGTCAGTCATCTCATCTCTTATATGCTGTGTCTCTATGATCCTATCCTGTCCTATTGATGGTAGCCTACTCGTGGACATTGCGCCGTCATCACGTGCTGTAGTAGGGGGGGCCCGCCTTGATAATCCTGCTTAGGGGCCCGGTGTTGGCTCGTTACGCCACTTTTCATAAGACTATGGCAAAACAGTTGTCATTAGACTGTACAGGGGTGCCTAATAAAGTGGCCACTGAGTGTGCGTTGCATATGATTTCACCCCCACCCTGTGGCCTCCAAGTTCCCAGTGCACACACAGCAGACTGTACATTGCAGCTTCACTAACCAGCACTGCTATGCTGGAATAATAAACACTGACCCCAGGTTTTTATAATTAATACAAGTCATAATAGTAGAGTTTAGTGTGCGCAAGGTCTTATGCATTAACATACATAGCAAAACTAATTTAAATAGAAATACTGGTGCACTGACTGCAGCATTTGTTATGTGGCAAAGATATGTCATAAACTGCTCAATATCTTCAGTAGTCGAAAACAGTACAGTAAATAAGTACAATAAAAAAATTAAACAAAGCAGCTTGTGGTCTTCTCTGTAATGCCTATGGCCCTTACTTAGTGACATATATTACATATATATCATTTTGTGCTTTTATTGGATGGTGTAGACATATTTTATTAACAAAATGTGTGTATGTGCTCGTTGCAAAAGAGCTGTGTTAGTCATTGAGGAAGCGGTTAAAAGTACTCCGGGTGACACCTGATGCACAGAAAGTTAAGCTTAACTCATAAAAATAGTTTAGGCCTTTTATGGCATAAAAGTGCATTGTTTAAAGGTTACAAGAACAGACAAGGAAGTTGCACCACACAGATGCCCGACCTAGAGGTTCTTAAATTGCATCCCCGGTTCCTCCACTTGCTTGCGAGGAGAGAGGAAATGTGTTTTTGGAGGGATGAGACGTCCTTTCCTCTGAAGCGTCACGTAAATTTGTCAGCTGTATGGGCGGAGTTAGCAACGTTCAGCTGCACAGCGTCCGGGGAAGGCTGCTCTTGTGTATCCTCTGTGATCCCTCCTCACACATTCTCATTGCTCAATTGACTTAAAGGAGAGCACTGGTGACAGCCTCATAAGAATTGCCTTTCTACCAATGATTCTTTGCAGAAAAGCTCTGTAAAAGAGAACGCTTTTTCCTTCATTGTGTTGCTTTCCTTTTCCCTAGGACTGGGTGGTTTCCTGCGAAGAGTTTGTTTTTTCAGAAGCTGTGGCCCCCCCACAGCCGTACTGTGTCAGCAACATCGCCGCTTCTTTTGGAGGAAGTGGAAAAGTTGTCACAGTGTAGTTCGCCCAGCTGCTGTTAGACCTGCTTATGCAGTACCCAAGGTACAGTGCCTCATGTGTTTCTAGCCTTTCTCAGGCAAGTCAGCTCCCCCTACTGAACATAATTTGATATTGTAGCTTGGTCTCTATCTCTAAATTATTAATCCGATTTTATATGAAGCCTTGGGACAACAATATGACCCACCCTTCGTATCCTGTCTCTCCTCCCCTCACTGTAGCACATTGTGCGGCCTGACTATGTAGGCCACCGGCTTATCCCAGAATGGCCAGACTACATAGAGATCAAAGACCAAGAGCAGATCCAAGGCCTTGCCAGAGCATGTCAGCTAGCCAGACATGTACTGCTACTAGCTGGACGCAGTCTGAAGGTAAGCACCTAATCAGTACAAGTAGGGGCTGGGCTAGACTAGATATTGTCTTAGATTTTGGATATCGTAATATGTCATAAGTGTTGTCTTTTCCTGGTTTTAAAGGCTGCATTATAGTAAAGTGATGTTATTTTCTGAACTCACCAGACTGTTCTAGCTGTTCTATTGTTTGCCTTTACCTACTTAGTCATTATGTCCACATTATTGATGATTATTTATCACAAATGTCATTGTGTAAATATTTTGTAAAAGCACCATTGACAATTGACATTCCTACAATATTGTCGCAATATCGATATCAAGGTATTTGGTCAAAAATACAGTGATATTTTCTTCTTATCACCCATTCCTATTTACAAGCTTGTTTATGCAGTATTTATATGTTATCAAAAACAACTTAACACTTTTGATATGTGACTTCCAGGTAGGTATGACGACAGATGAAATAGACTTTATCGTGCACCAGGAGACAATCAAGCACAATGCATACCCATCCCCTCTCAGATACGGGGGTTTCCCCAAGTCAGTCTGTACATCTGTGAACAATGTGGTCTGCCATGGCATACCTGACAGGTAAATGGGCAGAACATTCACTCATTATTTAGATTTATTTTTTTATTTTATTATTTTTTTTTTTATAGGGACCATGTATATTTATGAACATTGTATAAAAAACACCATTTATGCCAGAATTAGTAAAAATTAGTGCTGTCAAACGATTAAAATATTTAATCGCGATTCATCGCATTAATGTCATAATTAACTCACAATCGCAATTAATCACACTTTTTTTTTAATCTATTCTAAATGTCCATTGATTTCTTTTTGTCCAATTATTTTTTTTCTCATTTTAATGCTCTTATCAACATGGAAAAGTGGATCGGCCTGGCTTTGTGCTTTTGTCGCCTGGCTTTGACGAGGGGGCGGAGAATTGGCATCAGCTGTGTGCTTGGCCATCAAGTGGTATTATAGACTGGACGTGCTGCGACGATAGCTCAGTTCACAACGACAAAACACACATATCGCTTTGGTCTTGTCAATGGAACCATTTAGCAACTTTTTAAAAGTAAACCTTCCATTCAGAATCTTATTGGCATCCATTTCGGCGTCCCGCGCTCGCCATCCACTCAAAGCGTAACGTTAGCCTACTACTCTTTGGCCGGCTCACGAGACCAAACAAGTGTGTGCGGCGTGCCTGTTGTTTTGTTTCCGGTCTAGCTAGATCCGGTGTGGTGTTGTAGTTTTTCCAATGTTACTAGTTGTTGCAACAGCATGTGAAAAAAACTACAACGTTTGCTATGCCAAAAAGAACGTTAATCTCGCAATAAAAAAATTGACGCCGTTAAAATGGGTTTCCATACTTTTCATCTGCATCATCTTACTGTACTGTTGTTAAAATGTTTAATATAATGGTATGTCATTTTTCTCTTTACATTTGTTTCCTTCCAAAATGAGACTCTACATATGGGAAAATAAAACATGTGCCGCTGAGAAACTTATTTTTATCTCAAAAGTAAAACACACTAACCACATTCAAATGAATCATGGCAACTTCAATCTTTAAATGTTGGACATTTTTTTTATAGAAAGTTTGGATGATGAACTTGGTTGAGGTAGTTTAGAAATAGTTTTCTTATCATCCAAAACAACCATATCATTTTGGAGAAACAGTATGTCTTCTTAGATAAATCTAATAAACACAATACAGATTGTGTTTGTGTGCACCATTCAGTTTTTGCCATATACCAAAATGGGATCATTTGCTTAATTCAATTTTTGTCCTGCAGTCGGCAGCTTCAGGACGGAGATATCATCAACGTTGATGTCACTGTGAGTTGATGCCTTGACAGACACGCAAATAAACTCAAAGACATCACTGCAAACGCTAACCAGTCAGAACAACGCTGGTCCTCGCACTGACGTCTGCCTATTCGTGATAGGTGTATTTGGATGGTTACCATGGTGACACCTCAGAGACCTTCTTGATTGGCCAGGTGGATGAGGTTGGGCAGCGATTGGTGGAAGCAGCCAGGCGCTGCCGAGATGAGGCCATCGCTACCTGCAAGCCGGGTGCACCGCTCTGTGTAATAGGAAACACTATCAGGTACACACACACAGTCACACTAAATATACACACAATGTACTGTATACTCATTAAAACACATGCGTACTATGTAATCACATTCACTGTTTCTAAAATGCCAACTGATATTTTTGGTTCCTCTGGCAGTGAAGTTGCTCACGCCAGTGGCTTCCAAGTGTGTCCCTATTTCATTGGACATGGGATAGGTTCCTACTTTCACTGCCATCCTGAAATCTGGCATCATGGTAAGTTTGCGTCTGTGGTCAGCAGAGACTTCAACAGGAGTTTGTGTGCATGCACACTATGCGTTTGTCAATGCTTTCTGTGGGATTGTACGGGTTCCTTGTAATCAAGTATAGGCCGTCTGGACATATTGTGTATATAGCGTACTGTAATAGTCATTCTACTGTTAATCTCATTCAACTCTGGGATATTGATAGCTTAGATAGCAGATGACTTTTAGAAGAGACTCTTAAGACTTATTTAGTTTGGGAGGCAAGCTGTGATTTCACTTGAGCAGCCTGCCAACTTGTCTCTGGTTGTTCTTTGTTGAATATTAGTTGGATGTCAAGCACTTGCCATGTGTTGAGATTGAGGTGCTTTGTAGTAAGACCTACCTAGGAGACAGTCAGATTTGTAGATACTTTATGTTAGATACGCTAGTTTCAGGGGTGCTGTTTTACTTGTTTGTTCTAAAATGATATGTGAGCTTTTGTTTCTAGGTTCGTTTGTGTAGTTAGTGGTTAAGAGTCCTCTTTTGGTTATATTTGTTTCTTATTTTAAACAGCATCCACAGGCCCTTTTTTCCTGATTTTTGTCAATTAATTAAAAACTTATTTCACAAATAAAAAACCTTCATTTTACCAAAAACACCGGGTTTTATGTTATGTCATGTTTCCCCATCCCCTCAAGAACTCGGTGGTAACCCAATTGATAACTGAAACAGGGAAAATAAAGTAAAACGAAAACCATGCCCATGTTGCCAAAAGGTCTTTTTTATTTAATGAAGAGAATCCTCTCTTACTCTTTATTTTCAGCTAATGACAATGACTTGACCATGGACGAAGGGATGTCTTTCACAATAGGCAAGTTACCTTTTTCACTTTCTGTGTACACAATAAGCTGCCACTGTGTATGAGCTTGGGGCTGATAGTGGCTGTTCATGTGTAGAGCCCATACTGATGGAGGGGTCTGCAGAGTTTAGAATCCTGAAGGACAAGTGGACCGCAGTGTCTGCAGACGATAAAAGGTACGTGGTCGAATATCGTGGCTGCGCATTTGGAACACGCTGACTTATTGGGACTTTAGCTTATTCACCGTATCCCCCAGAGTTAGATAAGTCCATACATACCCTTCGCAACACCTGAAAAGCACCGTTGTTACTCTCTGCTCCTCACCACGGGGCTTCTCAGGTGCTGCGAGCAAATCACTCCGCCCAAGTAGCAGAAGTAGCAGTGCTTCCCCTTCTGAGAATATAGTTCCCAGTATGTATACGGTTAGAAGATGGCTGTGTCTCATGTGACCTTGTTATTTGTACACGCTGTGATTATACAAATCACAACATGTAAATAGGAAAATGTTGGCGTTATTTTGTCACTTATTGGGAGCAGTAGGCTAGTTGGAGCCGGTTACCTCCAGGATCTGTGCTAACTAGGCTAGCGGTGGGTGCGTCAGACAGAGTTACGACACGCACGGAGATGAGAAGGGTATGTGTGGACTTATCTAACTCTGGGGGATACGGTGAATAAGCTAAAGTCCCAATAAGTCAGCGTGTTCCTTTAATGGTTTCCGAGCTGGCATCATTAGAGCACTTAAAAACCCCAAGTAGTTGTTTCTACATTACTGTTTTGTGTGTGAATTTGACCCAAATGAGATACAACGTTGATGTATCTATGCTCTAGATGTGCTGGTTAGGCCCATTTTTAAACTTTAGAGAGAGCCGGGCTAGCTGTTTCCCCCTGCCTCCAGTGTTAATGCTAAAATAAGATAATCGCCTCTAAGCTCCATACTTCCACACAGACGAGAGTGGTACAGTATAAGCGAAAGCGAGTAAGTCTAGTTCCCCAAATGTTGAACTATTCCTCTAAAATCTTACATGTATGTATTGCGTTTTCTTAATTTGACATTCGTGCAGGTCGGCTCAGTTCGAACACACGGTGGTCATCACATCTGACGGAGTGGATATTCTCACCAAACTGCCAGAAGAGAGCAATCTGTGACCTGAAGGAAATCTAACTGCTGACCCCCACATCCACTGTTAGAAGTCTCTTTACCTCAAAAAGGATGTAAACTACCTGAGATACCAAAACATTGTTACAAGAACTTGAATGGTGATTCACCGAGACACAAGTGTGTAATTCCTACCTGTAAAGTGAAATGGAAATAAGTTTTCTTATTTTGCTTATAAATATTAACTAGGGATTACACATACATTGTCTGTTGTATATTCAGTTTGACTGAGGTGTTTTTTCACCCTTGATTAAAACATACAGAAAAAAAGTGGCTGCTGGTACATCTAAATACTTAAATAATTAAGTAGAGATCTATGCATGCAATGAGTGTTTCTATTGTCATGAGAGCCCAATCTTCTCAAAATGTCAGTCTGTTCTTTCCCTAACCCATCAGCAGCTGACCATTTCAGCCAGTTTAACGGGTTTTTTGAGCGCACACTCAGATTTGTGTGATCCTTTATGACAGCTAGTTAGTTCAATGGGGCACCACGAAGTTAAATGTAATGTATGACATTCGAGTGGGACTTGAAACAGTTAAACGGGAGCAACACGAGTCGGGCCTCGGCCAGGATTTTAGAAATACTGAGTCATCGCCAGTCCATATTCCCCTAGCACAACCCCATCCACCTACAGTCAAAATGAAACACTTGCCATCAACCAAACACTGTGAAATGATCTCATTATTTCACTTGTATGTATTAATTTCCCTGTTTGATTTTATTTTCTGTAATATTTTTCTCACTTCCATCATTGTCTAAATGTTTCAAAGCTTTCTCACCACTGCAAGATATGAAAATGTGTTATAGAATATCAAACCCTTTTTTTATTTTCATTTAGTTCAGGGTTTTTGTGCCAAAAAAAAATCAAATTTTAGATTGTTTTTGTCTAAAATATTGTCTGAATCATCCATACATTTATGAATTCATATTCATATATATTTATGGAACTCTAGAATACAATCGTCTTTATGTCATTAAACCCCACAAAATTCCCAGAAACATTACAGAGGACGTGACTCAGTGTCCTCAGGAGTAGCTATAGGCTGGGACACGAGCTCAGTGGGAGTGGCGTTCATGTGGTCGGGACATTTTGTGCACCCTTTTTTGTTTTAAAGATTTTTTTTGGCATTTTTAGGACTATTGTCGATAGGACAGCTTGGACTTCAAAAGGGAGCGAGAGGGGGAATGAAATGCAGCAAAAGGGTCAGAACCAAAACCCGCAGCCGCTGCGTCGAAGACTGAGCCTCTGCATACGGGCACGTGCTCTACCAGGTGTGCTACCCAGGCGCCCTTTTGTGCACCCTTGGTAGGTGACGTACTGTGTCATCACATATTGCCAGTAGATGGCAGCACACACTAATACATTGGAAGTTGTGTACAAGCATGTAGCAAGCACAGTTTTCTCATCCTCCCTCACGTCACTCCTGATGGGCAGCGGCACAACACACCACATCAGACCATCTCAAATTTGTGTGTGGCCCATAACGATAAGGGGAAAGCATCTAAACCAAGTATTACTGTAAGAATTCATCACTGTTGAATGTCTACCCCCAGGGCATAAGGCCAACAAGACGAGGGTTTTTCATAGTATCACCAGATGTAGTTGACAGATTGATTCAGCTCCTTTCCAGTTTATGTGCTGAATAATAAAATCTGCACAAACTAGAGGGCAAAATAGCTGCGTTGGGGTTGTAAATTCCACTCACACAGTATCCCTTTGTTCTAGTTTTCCAATTCCTCTCTACTATCCGTATCTTTTGTCTACAGGTGGGTTTTATAAAGAAAAGAGCATGTGATTAAATATCTCACAAGGTTCATTCTCTCTTTACCTCACCATCTCCCCCTAACCCCTTGTACTATTTTTAGGTAACACTCTTGCACATCTGTCTCACCAAAGAGCTCCAAATACAGGTTTGTTAATTGGCATAGAAGGTAGATTACAGTGTGCAGTATGAGAGTGATTAAAAGCTTCTCCTACAAGCTCGTCGAGTCCTCAACGGGTTCATCTGTCTATAATGCTTTGTGGAGAAATGCTAATTTGATGTGTCTGTAACGGAGGACAGAGAATTTGGGTTGGGTGTGTTTTCACTTCCTGCCAATGTACTCTGTGTGTGTGTGTGAGAGAGAAATTGTACATAAGGGAAAGAGGTATGTTAGCGCAAAGGTAGTCTATATCCACAGCGTTCCACTTCAACGATTGTTCCGGTGCCGCCGGAAATTCTGCCGGATGGCCGTTACCTTCCGCTTTTTTTGTGTTGGAATTTTAAACTCCGGTGGATTTCTGAGGACTATGGTTAACTGCTCCTCAGATCTCTGCAGGGTAAATCCAGACAGCTAGCTAGACTATCTGTCCAATCTGAGTTTTCTGTTGCACGACTAAAACTACTTTTCAACGTACACACGTTCCACCAAAACAAGTTCCTTCCCGAGGCTATTTTGCAGAGGCACCGTGGCTCCGTCCGGTGCTTGGCACTGCCCATGACGATTGTGATTGGTTTAAAGAAATGCCAATAAACCAGAGCACGTTTTTCTCCCATCCCGGAATGCTGTGTGGACTAGCCAGACCCTCCTCCGCAGCGCTGTGGAGGAAGGTCTGGCAATGCGAGACTAGTACAAAGGCTATGGGGGAAAGGGCAGCGGGAAGGTATGAAGGAGGTAGGCAGAGAAACAACACACACTAATGTCCAATAAAAGGCAAACAGCCATTACATCCTTAAGTGTGTGTGTGTGTGTGTGTGTGTGTGTGTGTGTGTGTGTGTGTGTGTGTGTGTGTGTGTGTGTGCTCATTCCATTGCCAGATTGTGGGTGGGGCAGGAAGGATTAGACACATAAAGGTGGGTCAGTTAATCAAAAGTCTAGTCATGTCCAGCCAGGAAATGATTCACAAACTATAATTTTATTTGAAGACATATAATGATAAGCTTTATTTGAACATTTGCTTAGCTTTAATTAAAATTGAGGGACAAAATCAGAATTCGGAACTGTAAAGAAAGACCTAAAATCTAAAAGTACGCAATCTTTATTGCATCTTGGGTTATTTGTTGAAGCAATACAGTACTTCCCTTTCAATTTGAGGACAGGGTGTGGTGTGTGTCTCTGTGTGTGTGTGTGTGTGTGTGTGTGTGTGTGTGTATAGCTGTGTGTGTGGCTGGCTGGCTGAATGAGTGTGAGCTTCCTGTGAATCAGGATAGGAGTCATGTAAACAATTCTTAATTGACTCCCACCAGCATATGATGCATTAAATTTGAATCATCAAAAAATCTGAAAAGATAGAAGAGGTTTGTCAGCAGGAAGGAGAGAAAGTGAAGGCAAAGAGCAGAGGGGGGAGTAGAGGTGGGTAAGAGGGTAAGTTTTAGGGAGGAGCAGGGAGTGGCGGGGTGAGGTGTTGGACTGTGGTTATGAATTCTCTCCTGCATGTCGGGACTCATTCCTGCGCTCTCCTCATGCTCTGCAGAGCTCCTGTGAATCACCGCCTGTTCTTTGGTATTCCATCTTGAAATAACACCTCCACATTTCAAAAAAAGTGATATGCTTCTATTGCCTATGATTGAAACCTTATGGATTATCATGACCTCTGCAAAAGAAGGTTATATTTTTGTTCCTGTTTGTTAGCAAGGTATCTTACAATCTATTCCAGTGAGATTTGGTGAAAAGTTAGGCTATGAGCCATGGGAAAACACTTCCATCGTGGGGCACTTTATGATTTTTGTTTTCCACCCACAAAGGTCTTTCTTCCCATTTTACTATGAATTCCTACAATATTAATATAATCTTGCGTATAATCATAAGACATTTGGATGAGCCATGTACTGTTTTCTTATGATTAGTTGCCAAATTCATCTGCGTGTAGCATTTGACATAAATTGCTATAATGAATGCATTGTTTGTGTCTAAGCATTATGTCTGACACAAAATAAATCAAAAGCCTGCGACTCGATTTCGAAGGTTTACTATGAAAAATGTCTCAGGTGAAACTGCCTTAGCTCTTAAAGACTAATTAGCAACAGCAATTATTCAATTTAAAAATGTCAAGAACACAAACATTCACATAATACTACCATCTAATATTCATTATTATTATAATGAATGGTTTCACTTTAAATGAGCATAACTGCTGGTCATCTTTCGTTGTTGTAAAAGCCCAGTATATCCCAACAGGGTTTACGTATCTCCACCATTAGCCAATCCGCATGCATGGTTGTCTATCACTGTGTGTTTGTTTTTTTTGATTCACAAGCAGATTAACAGTTTCTAAACATTTTTTGTTGTTAAAATCGTTTGGCAAAAAGTGGTGCAACATTCTCTTAATGCCAAAGTGGCACATACAGTATATTTCAGAGTTGAACTCCTGCATCAAACCTGATGGTTTTGACTAGTTTTGAACCAATGTTATCAGATCAGCTGTTTATTCAGTATGCAGCTCCTCCAAATGTTGTTCTGCATACAGTTTCCTGGTTTGTTATTGTTGGAATTTTGTACAGCCTCGAAAGAGATGTGCTATTACAGATATTACTGATTTATCTCCTTACAATAAATACAGCGTTTTTTCGTGCATTCATGGTGGACGCTGCTCATCAATCTATAAAACACTGTACGTTTTGGAGGTTTTGTCTTTATATCAACACACACATTTCTGCACCACTGATGCTGAAGATACAATCACGTGATGTTCATATCTGCCATACTTATTCCTTTCATCATGTGTTAGGATACCGCTGTGTATGTATGTGTGTGCGTGTGTGTTTACATATGTATACGGTGCTAAGTTGTTTTGTAACTACTGGATGAGTAGATTAATGTGTTGTGTCTCTCCCACGTTCTCACATTCCGGGTGTGCATACCTACATCACTGTACTGTATGTGTGTGTGAGAGACTGTGATATATCACACTTACCTGGGATCTCACTGAGAAACGCCACAGGAATTCTTGGTTTCCTTGGTGACCTGTAAAAGTGTGGCATGAACAAAGTGAGGCATACTTTTCAGACTTGTGGAGGCAGATCTCTCTGACACACATGCACAGATGGCATGTACTGCATTTGACTGAGTAACCCTCTCTGTAGGGGCTTAGTCAAAGCACCTGAAGCAAGCAAAAACAGCTGAGTTTGATAGTTGGAATCAAACATGCACTGTGCCGGGACATGTAGCTGCAGAGTGATGTAGGGTGAGTAGCCTATAGACGTTCCTACAGTGAAAAAAAATCATGGGACTGTAGGAAAGGGGAAATGAGGGAAACCACAGAAAAGTACTTAAAAGTTACTACAATTGGGGCCTCCTCTAGTTTACAGAAAGTGCGTGCACCCCATGTACGCATAGTCCTTCGCAGCAGCCTTGGTTTGAATCCGACCCGAGTCCCTTTACTGCATGTCATCCCCTCTCTCTCTCTCTCTCCCCCATTTCCTATCTCTCTCCAGCTGCTCTGATAAAGGAAAAAAGTCTTTAAAACACCTGCGCATCAAGCAATGTATTTGTATTCATGCTGTTATTTGATATCTTTGTTTTTAGTTTCATTGCCTTTATTTGTTGTACTTATTTTCCTTTATTTTGCCCCTTTAAATTGGGAGTTTGGTGTCAAATTAGGCCACACAGAGTAGGCTATATGTGTGTCACAAGTTACAGTTAATCTGCAAGAATGCATTTGTGTGTGTGTGTGTGTGTGTGGGGGGCAGAAGAAGACAGTTGTAAACTCGAGTCACCAGACTGGTGCAGGGAGGGTTCCCTCTTGATTGACACTTACAAGACGGAAAACTTTCTCTTTTTACCTTTTGACTCTTTCGCTGCAAGGAATGCTTTTTTTGGGTTTTTAACACAGTGGAAATATTTTTGGAGGCGTGAGCTGATGCTCCCTGACCACAGATTAGGAAGTTAGTATCCACACATCCCGGTGTGTTGCCTTGATTCCTGGGTGTGTCTCTTTGTTCCTTTGACACCCTTTCTGTGTCTAACAACAAAAGAAGATAAAAAATAAGAGCATGGGTGTTGTGTGTGTGTGTGTGTGTGTGTGTGTGTGTGTGTGTGTGGACATGGTATGCATCGCCTGAGGCAGCTCTGAAAGGTCTCTGATAAATGGTAACTGTGTGCCCTACCCTGCACAATGCCCTCTCTTTACAGTGTTTGGACCAGAGGAAAACCGGTTATGCAGCAATACCCTTTTAGCTGTGTGTGTGTGTGTGTGTGTGTGTGTGTGTGTGTGTGTGTGTGTGTGTGTGTGTGTGTATGTGCATGTGCATGCATTGGCCTCACCTGGAGATGTGCAGCCTTTTGGATAGGATCAGATACACTTGAAAGGAGAACAAGTGTTTTATTTCTTCATTCCTCAGAAAAAAAACCCTTGTTTTCTTTGATCTATTTCAGAAAGGTTTCAGCAAAAAAAGACAGGCAGAGCCCACATGGTGTCAATGTCACCGATAGACAATACAATCATATGATATATGTGATACTATTTATATTAGAGTGTCCTGTCTTCAGGAGTGGACAGAGAAGTAGATGAGTGACAGACATTGCATTGAGCCTTCCTGCTTTGACTACGCTCCTTCCTACAGAACAAAGATATTGTCAACAATAGTAACTGAGCTCTGTCTGTGTGTGTGTGTGTGTGTGTGTGTGTGTGTGTGTGCGCACATGGGTTTAAATATGCAGTATAGTACAGTGGACACAAACAGAGGAAAGGAAGTTTGATTTGTTGAGCCAAAGGGAATAGTGGAATGGTGGAGGAATTTGTAAAACAATCAGGTCCCTGCCAGAATCCTCAAAGTGTGTTTGTGTGTGTGTGTGTGTGTGTGTGTGTGTGTGTGTTTGTGTGTGTGTGCTTGCGCGCATTACCTAAATAAACTTGAAGATTTTAACTATTAAATATCACACCAAATACAAGGAAGAGACATGTAGTATGATTTATTAGAATTGAAATGCTACTGTATGTATAAATGCTAACATCAGCATGCTAACATGTTCACAATGCCAATGCTAACATTAGCGAGTTAACATGCTAACATTTGCTAATTAGCACTAAAAACAAAGTGCAGCTGAGGCTGATGGAATGTCATTAGTTTTGCAGGTGTTTCTTAATAACCCACAATTCAAAAAGTTGACCTGGGTGGCGCTGGATGGAAAGTTAAGGGATCACACAACTCCTCCTGACGGACCATGAATGACTTTATCAAATGACATGACAAATCCATCAAACAATTGTTGGGACACTCAAAACCACAAATGGTGGTACAAGAGGAAAAGTCAGAGGATCCCTGAAGTCAGCAGGGTTCATACTCTAGTCAGGGTACCACGATCTGTACAAAACTCAATAGCAATCCGTTAGTCTATATCAACGATGTTCCACTTCCAGGATTGCTCAGTTGCCGTTGGAAATTCCACCGGATGTCACTCTTTTCAGCCGGATGTCCGTTACCTTCCGCTTTCTTTGTATTGGCATTCTAAACTCCGGTGGATTTCTGAGGACTATGGTTAACTGCTCCTCAGATCTCTGCAGGGTAAATCCAGACAGCTAGCTAGACTGTCCAATCTGAGTTTTCTGTTGGACGACTAAAACAACCTTTGAACATACATGTTCCACCAAAACAAGTTCCTTCCCGAGGCTATTTTGCAGAAGCACCGTGGCTTTACCTGCTGCCTAATGCCACCCATGGCGATTGTGATTGGTTTAAAGAAATGCCAATAAACCAGAGCACGTTTTTCTCCCATCCTGGAATGCTGTGTGTACTAGCCAGACCTCCCTCCGCAGCGCTGTGGAGGAAGGTCTGACAAAGCGAGACTTGCAATCCGTCAACTGAGATTTTCCAGTCTGGATTAAGTGGTAGACACAACAATAAAAATGTGTGAGATAATAAAGTTAATAAAAAATAAAAAAAAAAACAGCAGATTAATGGCCGATTAGCAATCAGGTTGTTTCAGCACCTTGTTTTATTTTCCAGCCGCTACACCCTGACATGTGGACGCCACACAGTACTGTCACAGTCTTTTATTGTTTGCCAGTGAGCTGCTTTACTGGAGCAATTTTGACTTTCCTGTCTCTCTCAGGAGAGTGGGGACAGCGATATTTACAACCATGCCCATATTTTCCCAGCTAGTCCAGGGACGGTGCTCTCAACTTTTGTTATATTGCCTGGTCAACATGGCATTTAAAAAAACCCAAATCTGTCATCACGTATATGTTACAGTTTCACGGTTGTCAGAGAGAGATACTGAAGTTGTGTGCAGTGAGCTGAAATGTGACTTCCGACTTTAACGGAATCAGACACATAATCCTACCAGTGAAAGACTGATAAGATGTTTTTATCAGCTGAGACATCCACCAACATGAATCTGTCAATTCAAAAGTCAACTTTTCTCACTCTGCACTTCCCTCAGGTTAGCTGACAGCTTTTTGTAGCACACCTGGACCGATCAACACTGGGACCCCTCCCACAGCTACTGTTGTCTCACATTACATCCTCTGGCCAGGGCTGACACACACACACACACACACACACACACACACACACACACACACACACACACACACACACACGTAAATGTACAAAGGGGAGTTGCAAATGTCCCAAGGGTGTAAAGCACTGCTGGACAAGAGAATACATCATTACTCCTTATTGACTGTAATCAATACACTCATCAAGAAGGGTAACAGATCTGTTACAGCCTGCACTGTGTGTGTCTCTTTATGTTTTAACCATGAGTATAAGTTCTACTAAGAAATAGGATCAATACTGTGAATAAGAGACACCCCATAGGGGAATGTAAATAAGACGTTTGTCCCCACAATGTCACTTGCTTGCTAACTAATAGCTTTGCTTTCTTTCTGTTTTGCAGGACATTATACACACAGCGTCCTCACCACATTTATATGACCTTAACGTTTATGTCAGCAACGTGCTATGAACTCGCTCTCATAAAGGACAGCTCCTCTGAAATTAGAGCATTAAAATCGTGATTTTTATGGGTATTAGACTTTCACGTGATGTTAAGAATGCATTAAAATGCATTAGACTAGGAAATCTCTTTGTTTTGGCATTTGTATTATTTCAACATGACTGGGTCATGTAGATTCAGTTTTGTAGCTTATGTTTTCTCATGAGCACTTTGGCTACAGAAATTGAAAATAGAAAAGCTAGTACAGTGCCCATTGAAAATGTGCCTGTTTGGAACGGGCCGATTGCTTGGCCTGTGGTATTGCTGCTTGTAGAATTCTCCAAAACCAAATTGTAACCCGAAATAACTTACAGAAGGACCCCCCCCCCAAACCACTTAAAGTGCTCATATTATGCTTTTTGGCTTTTTTTCCCTTTCCTTTATTGTGTTATATATCTTTTTTGTGCACGTTACAGGTTTACAAAGTGAAAAAGCACAAAGTCCACCCCAAAGGGACTTAACATCTCCAACAGAAAACACAAGAAAGCAAATAAGTGTATTTTCCAAAATGTTGAAGTATTCCTTTAAGGTATGCTACACCATGTATACTCAAACCCAACCGGCCTGCTGGTACTTGAGAAGAGCTCCGTCAACAATCAGTAATCTTCTGTCTGTCCTGTACTTTTCTTAAAGCTGTTCTAGGTTTTCAGCCAGCAAATGT
Source organism: Sander vitreus (assembly GCF_031162955.1). Taxonomy (NCBI): domain Eukaryota; kingdom Metazoa; phylum Chordata; class Actinopteri; order Perciformes; family Percidae; genus Sander; species Sander vitreus. The sequence goes on from NC_135866.1 coordinate 8,105,260, forward strand.
TTAATCAATTACTCTGATCTGAATCAGCCATAAAGTCATTCTGAGATGATCTGCTGTGAACATATTTACAGGCTAAGTGCTCAGGGAAAAGTGCATTAACGTGTTGCAGTTGTGAAAGATTTCGGGTTTGGAGTTCAATGTGATTGTGAAACTGATTGTGCATGTGCGTGTGTGTGTGTGTGTGTGTGTGTGTGTGTGTGCTTGTTTTACTATATTCGTGGGGTCCAAAAACCGGGGAATACAGTATACTTGTGGGGTCTGCACAGCCTTGTGGGGCCCAAAATGCTGGACCCCACAACTTTAAAGGGCTGTTTGAGGGTTAAGACTTGGTTTTAGGATTAGGGTTAGAATTAGGTTATGGTTAGGGTGAGGGTAAGGGTTAAGGTTAGGCATTTAGTTGTGATGGTTAAGGTTAGGGTAAGGGGCTAGGGAATGCATTATGTCAATGACGGGTCCCCACAAAGATAGTGAGCCGCACTATGTGTGTGTGTGTGTGTGTGTGTATGTATATGTATCCCAAGGCTACATGTTTCTAGTGTCATAAAGACACACACACTCACACACCCATACCACTCAGCACATTGCGCCACACCCTAAGGTGAGTGTGCGATTGTTTTCCCTTAGTGTACCTGGGACTGCAGCTTTAAGAACAAATACAGGGATGTGGCTCGGGCGAGTCTGGGCGCTGAATTTTAGACACGTGTGTGTGTGTCAGAGAACATTGCTTTCACTGTGATTCCTCTCCTTTAGCACCCAAGGCGAGGTTTGTGCTCCTCTGCTCTTGTAATACTGAACATGCTGTACATGGATCTCACACACACACACACACACACACACACAACTTCATTCTTAATTCTGTGTAGAGGTAATTCCTGCATATTTTGGTCAAGATTGAGTAAAAACCTGTCAAATTATGAACCCGATAAAATAAGCAGTGGCTAGCAAATATGTATGTAACTAATGATTAATTATAGTTATGTGCCATTCAGCTCCTGACTCAGAGTTGATCAGCAATGATTCATTAATAAAGTGATCAGGAAGCAAATTCAGACATACTGTATGTATCCAAGCAATCATTTGATACTGGTTCATTTAACAGTCTGTTCACAAGAAGCTTGCCAATATTTAGCCTACTATATATTTGTTTATTCAGAGTTGAGAACTACTTACTTACTTTTCGTTCATTCACAGTTAGTTGCGGATCGGTTCATTGCTATCTAAGCAGGATTTTGTGTGCCTAAAATCACGACTCAATGCCAATAGATGGATGCTCACAGTAGCTGCAGTGGCCTTTCAGTCTGTTTATGTGTATGTCTTTATTTCCCTGGAGGATAGTAGAGGAGAAAAAGAAAAGGGGGAGATAATGATGTTGTCAGGGTGCGGTGTGTGTGGCGTTGAGGTTATACGATTGAAAAAAGAACAGCAACAAAATAAAGAATGTGTTTTGGCTGTCACTAAACACAGCAGTAGCCGTCCAACAGAGGACGTGTCATATGTATGTTAACTAAATGAGGGGTCCTTCTGTTGCCACTGTGTCAATACGTTACCATACACACACACACACACACACACACACACACACACACACACACACACACACACACACACACACACACACACACACACACACTTTCAGCATGGACGTTTATTGTGAAAGAACTTCACAAGGCAAGGGCAAGCTAACACACCTTACCTCACTCACTCACACTGCTGTTCTTATCAGGGATATCGTGGATTCCTGTCTCTGACCTACTGCAGACAGAACCATAAATCAGTGGCGATTGTCCAGTTGGCTGCTGCTCTTACCTGGAACTGGAACCGCCTAAACTGGACAGGAAAAACAACACAGATGCAAAACAGGCGGATGGTCAAATCCACTACTTTCAAGAGGGAGATTTTTATAAGCTAGAGTAATTTTATTAGGATATTTGCCAAACTTGTGACTGACCAGTTTTTTAAACTCTGATTCAATTAGCCTGTCCTTGTGTTCAAAAACACATCAAATACAATATACAATATAAAAGATCAAGAGTAAACTTCTGTTTTTGTTTAATTCCATGTGATGCCGAATCACAGAGCTGATCCTCACTGCAGATCATGAAGACTTAACAACAGACCTGCATAGGAACCACATTCTTCCCTTTGCCCTTTTCCCTTTCTGCATTCCCCTCTTCCACCATTATGTGTGCCTTTTATACTGTAAGTGGGCAGTTTCTTTCTCCCTCTCCCTTTCTGTTTGCCCTCTTTCTCAATGTGCAGACAAAGCCGGCGTTGTCTACTAAAATGCTGTGTTGCAGCGACGGGCTTTAGGTCTCATGGAATGCCTTGAAAACCCTAGAGAGGGAGTGTGTTAATGTGCTGGTTCTGTGCTCTGTGACTCATTTAATGAGTCATTACAGGACCTGTGGTGATAGCATGTAATGATCTGAGGGAGAACGCAGAAAGGATTGCATTTCTAAAATCGGACTAATTTCTAGCTTTGGATTTCTGGGCTGTGGCTTCTAGAAGCCTAGCATGCTACTGTAACTGTATTGCAAACACACTGCTGCATTAGCTCTAGTTCTTGACTCACTACTGTGCCAGCATGGTTCTCCATCTTCTCTCTCCCAGCCTATTGTCTCTGCTTCTACTTGTTAACTGCAAATATGTCAGTAAACACAATTTACTGTGAGAGCGTGGAGCAAGTGTGCAGATTTCACTCACATGTTACTGGGTATTTTGCCAATAGTTTCCCTCTTGTGGGACTTTAGCATACAGTATGTTTTATTAACGACTTAGAGATATACCTTCAGAAGCTGCCAGTGTAGCCTGAATCACTGTTTTATTGCTGCAAACGTGTTTTGACAAAGCCTCAAGGCATCATTGAGCTGCTTATATTACAGTATTGATCTGCTGCAAACTAACAACAGACAAACAAGGCATTTATCTTTTCCCTTTAAAATCTACTTGACAATATAAGTCAGATATCCAAGCAACTAGGTGGGTGTGGTACAGTGGGATGGTGTGTGTGTGTGTGTGTGTGTGTGTGTGTGTGTGTGTGTGTGTGTGTGTGTGTGTGTGTGTGTGTGTGTGTGTGTGTGTGTGTGTGTGTGTGTGTGTGTGTGTGTGTGTGTCAGGAGAGGCCAGTGGGAGGGGCAGCTGTAAAGTGCACAACATCCAACCCCCCCCCAGCAGTCAGTCATTCAGTCGCACTCTGCACCTCCTTCAGTAAGGACTCACCTTTCACCAGTTCAAGTGCAGTATTGTATGTGATTGTATCTAATGGAGGGCAGAATCACCTGTGGACTGTGGACGGTCGCCTTTCTAATGGGATGTGGGCGACTGTCGGCGTTCAACCTGGACACCGAGAATGTCCTGCGGAAGAGCGGAGATCCAGGCAGTTTGTTCGGCTTCTCTCTCGCCATGCACTGGCAACTTGCTCCGGTGGATAAGAGAATGTAAGAGCCACACTTCTTTTTCTTTTTTTTTCTTCTTTTTTTAAGGGGGCACATGTTTGGAGGGGCAGTTAATGTTACTTTTGCACCGTCCTCGCCTCGGAAACAAGCTATATAGGTCTATGTGATTAAAATAACTTATGGGACCATGTAATTAAAATGTCACAGCAATGTAGACGCCTGGAGTTTTGGAGTGTTTCAGCTGTTACAGGAAGAAAGACAAAAATCCCTTCTAATCTACTTTTGAGAACCGCAACATTTAATAAGTTACTGTAGAAATGTCACGGGTGCTAAATGCTAACGTTTATGATTTGAGCTCAGGTAACTTTAGCCTATGTCGCAGGTAACGTTAGTTTCAAAGCATTAGGCTTTTTAGGCCTACCACCAGATTTCAACAAACCATTGTCTTCAGCTTCTAAAAAGAATGCACTGTAGGCTACTGTATGTACACCTGTTGTAAGTTTAACCATAAGCCTACCCCTTGGCCATCTTTGTTGAGTCTTTCCTTTCAGGTTCCTTATTTGTGAGGTTTTTTTTGGACCTCGATCCGCACGGGCACATTTCACTCTCTCTCTCTCTCTGTCTTTTTTGCTAACTTTCTCCCAGAGTGGTTTTAGATAAGACCGAGCTTTGGCGTTAATTGTTCCAAAACATCTCACTGGATCATTGTTGGCATTTTTATGGGCATTGATTCATAGGGATTTGTCATTCTGCATAAAGGCTAACTGCCATCAAGTGGTCACTGGTTTGAATAGCCTGAATAGTAACTGACCTGAGATCAGAACAGTCCAATTCTTTAATCTGGGAGTCTGTTTGAGTATAATGGACCAGGCAGAAATGTGTTCCTCTGTTTATGATTGAAGGACTTTTTGTTTTGCTGGTCCATAATCCGTGGTGGAGGAAGTATTCAGATTAAAAGTAGGCAACATGTAGCAATACCACACTTTATAAATACTCTCGTTTTCAGATTCAGTCGTTTAATTTACTATGCTATGAAAATTTGTGATGTATTTTGATGAATGTCATTTATTTTTTACAAAAGATAATCTATACTAGTTAACAGATAACTTTCGAATCTAACAAATCTATAACTCTTATCTGCAAACATGTTTAATACATGTCTAATATCTTTTTAATACATTTCTCTTGTGTTGTTCCTTCACATAACTAAGACTATAGGAGTCTAAATAAAGGGCTACGTTAAATTATTCCAATTGAATACAGGATACAAGAGGGGATCCTTACTTACAGTACCAGCAACAGCATGAGTGCCTCTGGCGGGGATCCACATCTAATACTGGTAATGATAAATGCAAACTATTTGTGCTGCTATCAACTGGCTTTTCACTCAGAAATTATCAATACACAGCTTTTTCTTTTTTTGTAATTGGTCAACGGATGGGATGAAACTGTGCTCTAAGTAGCCTAGCGGTTTGGATTGGGTTTGGAACTAATGCCAAAAAGTCACAACAGTATGTATACACAGTGGAAGATATTCAAACTATTAAGGCTCAGAGTTATTAGGAATTCCCAGGTCTATGACTTTCTCCACAGAGGTTAAAACCTGTTCTTTAAACATATTTACACACACACACACACACACACACACACACACACACACACACACACACACACACACAGTGTCCTAGTTTTAGGCTGTGTCTAAATGAAAGACACATGGTGATCAGCACAAGACCAAAGTCACCACAGAGTCCCTCTGCTTCAGGTTGTAAAGTAAAATATAAGAAAACAGAACACAGTTAGATTCTGTGAACTGGAAAGCAACAGACATCAGTGTAGATACAGTAATGTAGATTGAGTTGTCAGTGGAGGTGTCAACTGCTGAAACAATTAGGCAATTACTGTAACCGAGAAGAAGATAGACAGAAAATGAATCTGCAATTTTGATAATCCATTAATTACTCAAATAATTTTTATACAAAAATGCCAAACATTTGCGTATTCCAGCTCTTTAAATGTGAAGATACGCTGGTTTTCCTCGTCGTCTATGGTAGTAAACTGAATACTTTGAGTTTTGAACTGGTAGTCAAACAATATGAGCTATTTCAATACGGCAATTGTGGCTCTGGGAAAGTGCCATTGACATGTTTTTTTTTTTTTTTTTACTATTGTCTGACATTTTATGGAACTATTAATTGATTCATTTAGAGAGTAATTTTCAGGTTTATTTACCATCATGCAGAGCTATTTGCCCCAATATGTTGTCAAGTACAATTATACTCCACCTAGTTGAATAGTTTTTGGAACAAGTCTTTTGCAATATAGTCTTGTCCTTAATCAGCTATGGTTCAGTCCAAGCTCATCATAACCAATGAGCTGTTTGAGATGAGATGTTTGTTTTGCAAGTGATGGTGCTCATACTGCTGTTATAGAGGTGGAATGTGCTCTCACTGTGTGGACTGTGTATTTGTGTGTGTGCACATGTATTCATGTGCTGCCTGTGGATGTGTGTGTGTGTGTGTGTGTATATGCATGTGTGTTCGGTGTGTTTTAATGGTGCTGGTGCATGCTGTGGCTTAGCACTGAGGAGCGCCTTGTTGTCAGTCACTTGGAAGAGTGTCAGAAAGCTGCTTGATACATTCCTAACCTGAGGCAAAAAAGAAACGATAGCTAGATAGATAGATAGATAGATAGATAGATAGATAGATTGTATGTGCCGACGGTGATTTTAGTTCACTAAAGTACATTGCAACATGTGTGCTGAGATAGGTAGATAGAGATAGATAGCTAGATAGATACTTTGTTGATCCCCAAGGGGAAATTAAAGAACGAAGTGTTGGCGTGTGTGCTTGTGTACCCCGCCCCCCTCCCTCCCGTATGTGTCTCCTCACTGCTGGGTGTGCACACTGAGTCACAATCCTTTGCCAGCCATGTATGCCAACTTGAATTCAGACTTATATATTCCAGTGTCTTTCATGCCCCACACGGATGAGTGCTACATGTACCTGCAGGAGAGGGCAGGAGCTGGTGGGATCGTGTATGTGCATGTGTGCACATGTCAGTGTGTGTGTGTGTGTGTGTGTGTTTTTGTGTGTTTGTGTGTTTGTGTTGCATTCCATAGTTGGTCATAATTGCCAGAAGGAGCTGTCTGTATAATACAATCAAGAGGGAAAGCGCAAAATGCATGAGCGGGGAGCGGAGGGAGGAGGAGATGGTGTGAGAGGTTAGGGAAGTTTAAGAGTTTGGATGGAGTCTGAGAAATGTGTGGGAGAAAGTAAATGCATGTGTGTGTGTGTGTGTGTGTGTGTGTGTGTGTGTGTGTGTGTGTGTGTGTGTGTGTGTGTGTGTGTTTCTGAGCAATAAAACTGGCTCTGGGAAAATGTAGAGCTAGCAAGAAGAGTGAAGGATATATAGGGACACGCTGTGGGAAAGAGGAAAGCCGGACAATCTGGCATGTTAAATAGTAATGTCAATGTCACTCTGTGTCTAGGTCAAATGATCAGTAAGATAGGGAGACTGTAGAATTTACAGTAAGTCAACTTTGTGTGTGAGTGTGTATTTGGTCTGTGTACAAGTGTAGAGACTCTGATTTAGTCCTTTCCCAAACACCTTTCCCCTCGGGTTAGTTGAGGGTATCCAACATCAAAGAGAGAGAGAAAAGAAAGTGGTGATGGTTGAAAGAATGCTGAGAGGAATATAAATCAGTTTTACATCTGGGCACCAAACATCAGCTGTTATTCAGACTCGGCGGGCTCGATCCTGGCAGACGGATGGAGAGAGAAGTTGGGTAACACAGGACATGAACCTCTGGATCTGCAACCCATTTGGAGGTCTACTTGATAGGGTGCCGCTGGCTGTCGCTAAGCAACGGGCTGTGCCCTAGCCGGCAGCCGGTTTGCTGCTGTGAAAAACACCCACACACCTCTCTCAATGGGATGTCTCTGTAATGGTCACTCTGCCTGTGTGTCTGAGTGCCACTGCTAGCTTATGTGTTTGTCTGTTTTGCCAGTCATTGCACACTTGCACCCAAACACACACACACTCACACACTCTGTTTGTCTTTGTCCTTCCAATAGACATTTTGGGGCTTCCTCTGCAGGTGGTGAACTATTAGATTACAGCTGAGTCCCTGTCAGTGACAGCAGCGGCCGGTCAACCTTATCACAGTGCTAGTCCCCTACACAGCATGTGAGCACTTCACTCATCAATAGCAAAACATATTAATAATGTGTAGCAATAAAGATAATATGTGTGTACTAAGATTAGTCTCCAATTTAGATTCTCAAACAAGGCTTTTTATAATTTGCATCATTTGTATTCAACTACTTATAAGCTATAGTGCGTGACTATTTTATATTACTGAAATATATTATATATATATATATATATATATAATCCCACGCAGAAACTCGAGTGAAGATAATTACCTCTTCTGAAGGGTCCATCATGTTTTTTTAATCCTCCTGTCCTCCTTCGCTGCAAGCAACTGCATCGCAGAGGGCTGGGGGTAGTGGGGCGCGTGCGCGATCACGTAAGGCTTGTATCATGTGGACGCGCCGACAGTGTTGTTGTCATTACTTAGAATTCCTCCTGGGGTCGACAGAAACTACACACTATAACTTTAAGCCTATCGGCTCCACAAAACTCTCTCTGTATTTCTCAGTATATCTGAGAAAGTTTACAAATTGGTGTAGCAATGCGACTTTCACGTGCAGCAGCTCGAGTGATGCATCAAGGCTGAGAAAGGACAACAGCTTCAGCTTTGGAGACGAAGAGGACTGCTGCAACAGGTCAGGGCACGGCTGAAAACCCAAAGACGCGTCCACAAAATGCTTCAGTCAGTGATTGTGCTGCTAAGAAAAGACCTACACATTCAGCAGAAGGACTAAAATCCAAAAAAAGAAAGTGACCGACGGACCGAGCACATTTCTGTTGCATGGAAATTACAAGATAATAACCTCTTTTGATGCTGTTTGTGTACTAGTGTTGCTTGCATTACCTTAAAGGAAACACCTGAATGAGACAGTGAATAAGTATCACAATGGGATTATTTAGAAGTAGGAACTACAGTATCCATTAATGCAGCAGAGACCCCAGACCCAGTGACCCCATTTCCCAGAGTTCAATGTGTCTTGGCAGAGCTCTTTCCGTCTATTCTCCTGACTTCCTGTGTCTCCGAGGACAATGGGAGTGAAGACGTGCCCACCTGTGATTCACTGGGATTCACCATCTTTAAAGTGACGAATCAGACTCATCTTTGATAGACAAGCACATGCCCCAACAATTCCACTGGGTGTGAAAACATGTTTTTCTGTTCGCTACGGTAGTGCACATAGGTGGCGGTGAGTTGACTTCTGTGTCAAGTGTCATTCCCTTCCCTAGTAATTTAAAAAAAAAAAAAAAGGCAGGATTGGACACTTACTGGATGGTAACGGCACAAATTATAGTGCTCTGGTTTGTGAAACAAAGCCAAACCAATCCAGTGGTTCACATTGGATAAACAGTGTGTGAGTTTGTTTCCATTGTGATGACTTATCGTAAAGCATTTTATTTAAGAGATATTTCTTCATACTTTTTCAATATTTCCTCTAAAACCCATTTAAATTCATGTCATGACGACAGCATATTAAACTGTGGACAACTTTGTGAAGCGATTTAACAAGCCATCATTTCGTATGTTACATAAATAGATTTATTGTCCTTTGCTAATCCCCATCACGCCCTCTCGAGTCAATATTCACGATGATTTACGCCGTTGCGCTTTCTATTTTCGACATCTTCTCCCACATGCAGTTAGTGTTTGCTGTGTTGACTAGTGGCGTCTATGCTGCCAACATGCTGATCACATTAGGCCTCAGCTCTAGACTTCATTCTGACTATATGTCTCTGTAGATGATTCCCTTCCAGATGGTGTGCGTATCTGAGAACGCTTTGTGTTCCAGCTAAAAATGGCTTTGCTTAATCTCATCTGGTGAAGACAGTGTGCTGCGCAATATTAACTCTGGACAGACAAAGCAAGCCAAAGAGCTTCTGGAACACGCACGCACACACGCACGCACACACACACACACACACACACACACACACACACACACACACACACTCCTATTTCTTTACATTTGTATTATAATTTAATTGTAATTTATTTTTCATATTGCTCAATAACTTTTATTTTCATATTTGCCATACAAATACATGTATATAATTAATATGAATCCATCCTAATGTTATGTTAATGTTCATATAACTATTGTTTTCTGTCCGAATATTTGGACAACTTGTATGTCGAGGCTTTGGCAACACTGTTAGTGAAACTTTCAAAGCCCCTTTGAATTAGAGAGAGAGAGAGAGAGAGAGAGAGAGAGAGAGAGAGAGAGAGAGGGAGGGAGAGAGAGGGAGGGAGAGAGGGAGAGAGAGAGAGAGAGAGAGAGAGAGAGAGAGAGAGAGAGAGAGAGAGAGAGAGAGAGAGAGAGAGAGAGAGAGAGAGAGAGAGAGAGAGATCAGTTCAAAGGATGACTTCTTTTTTTTTTCCTTTTTCTTTAAACATCCATCATAAACATCATCCATCAAAAAACATTGACAAACATCAAGGTATCATATCGAAATGCCATAATAATACTGATATTAATAACCTTAGTAAATCATAGCATAAAAGTAGGTGTTTTAAGAGCATTAGCCTGTGTACCGCGCATTCTCAAAAAAACTAAGTGGAAATGTAAGGTAGATCATATGGGTTCGGACTCCAGTTCTTTTAAGTTCTCAAAGTAGGTAATGATGGGTTGCGTGTGGCATTTGTCCTTGTCCTTGGTCCACAATGGCAGCCTCTGTGTGTGTGTGTGTGTGTGTGTGTGTGTGTGTGGAGAGATAGAGATAGACAGCCAAGTACAATCAACCACAGCAGGCGTTTGAAAGGGGTCTTTGACTCAGTCGGACCGTGAGGACATGGAACATCAGTTCGGTGGCGGATGTGTGTGTGTGTGTGTGTTTGTGTGTGTGAATGTGGCTGCTGTGTGACACAGTAGACTGGAATGTGTGATAATATAATGTGCAAGTGGAAGAAAATGCCAGAATGCTCCTCATTCTGATTGAGCTGCATGTGGTTTAACAGATTTATTTGTGTTGTCTGTTGCAGGCTGCTGGTTGGTGCACCGAGAGCAAAAGCCCTGAGTCGCCAAAAGTCTAAAGTGACAGGAGGACTGTACAACTGTGACATGACCTCCACCTCAGGTGGTTGCACCAGAGTTAACTTTGACAACAACGGTGAGATATCTGCTGGCATCTGTAGTTTTAAGCCATTCATACACTTTCCCCCCCCCCCAATATTTAAGTTAGAATATCATCTTTTTGTGTGTATTCCTGTCCCTGTCTCTGTCTCTGTGTAGAGGATACAACCAAAGAGAGCAAAGAGAACCAGTGGATGGGAGTGTCGGTCAACAGCCAGGGGCCAGGAGGAAAGATTGTGGTAAGACTGTGTGTCTTTGTATCTGACCATGACATTGAAATTTAACAACTTCAGTTTGATATTACAAACTCAGTTGTAGAGCTGAAACATTGTTTTAGTTGATTTATCGATTGGTCAGTCGACGACAGGAAATTAATCAGCAACTATTTTGATAATTGATTAATCATTTCAGTCATTTGCGCCAAGCAAAAGTGGCAAAAATTCTCCGGTTGCAGCTTTTCCAATGTGAGTGTTTGCTGTTTTTCTCTGTTTTGTACCATTGGAAACTGAATAATGTATGGGTTTCGGACAGTTGGTTGGTTTTTTCATGAACCGTACATTCTATAAAGCTACTCTGAGATGGGTCATTTATTTTTTGTATTGAATTTCTGCAGGAAAAGAAACCAAACGCATGCATTTACTAAACCCAACAAAACAAAAATGTAGAGAGGCTTCAAGAGAAACTGCAGTGCAAAACACAATCTAGGATCAACACAATATACTGTTGTAGCAGTATATACTGCTGTCTATTGTATAAGGGCGGAACTGACACATAAAATAATGCAGTTTCTGTTAGTGTTTTTTATGATATTGTGCTATGATTGACTAAATGTTACTGTTGGAAGTGTTAGTGTTTTGGAAGAATTATTTGATTTTGAGACATGTTTGCATTGTTTTGTTAGACACAGTGTATTGAAAAGATTGTCATAGCGATTGTGAAAAACTGTAAGGTGAAATTCAACTGGAATTGGAGTTCAAATGGCTAATCACCGTGGCATCTAAACCCGAAAACATACATTTCGCCGTAAGCCTTTTCCTGTTAATGAACATCACATCAACGCGACTGTGGGTTTCTGTTTCCTCGGTAGACCTGTGCCCATCGCTACCAGCGGCGGAACAATGTGGGCAAACCCCTCGAGTCCCGTGATATTATCGGCCGCTGCGTCGTGATGAGTCAGTCCTTGACTATCGACCCCTTATCGCCTGAGGAGGGAGAAAGCTGGCATTTCTGCGATAGCAGGAACAGAGGCCACGAGTTGTTCGGTTCCTGCCAGCAGGGCCTCTCTGCCACATTCGACAAGGAATACCACTACATCATCTTTGGGGCTCCTGGAGCGTACAACTGGAAAGGTAGTCTTGTGTGTGTGTGTGTGTGTGTGTGTGTGTGTGTGTGAGCAGCTTGCAGTTAGTAAGTAAGCTATGAAAAGGATGTACTGTAAAAGAACTTAACTGCACATGTCCTTCATTATCAATCTCGGTTACACTTTACTTGAAGGTATCTACATATGAGTGGCATGACACTGTCATGAACGTGTCATAAACATTATCAAGAAGTCATAAACGTTTATGACATAACACTTCTTTTAGTAAGTGTCATTCGGTTTTTGTCATGACAAGCTATGGTTAGGGTTAGGGTTCATGTGTCATGACTGTGTCATGTCACTCTTATGTAGATACCTTCAAGTAAAGTGAGTGTTACCATCTATTCTATATGATTTGTGATGTCCACTTTTCATTACAAAGGAATTTGCCAGTGATGTTTTTTTTCAGTCATGTGTTCAACACTACTGCTAATTAGAATGAGTGTGTAATGGGTTTTGCATGGTTTTATTCCAAGCCAGATCTCCCCGCTGTCTTAACCCATCTACTCCTTTTCTCTCGTGTCCTCCAGGTGTGGTACGCTTGGAACAACACAACGAAACCCTCCTAGAAATGGGCATCTATGACGACGGTCCTTTTGAGGTGGGAGATGAGAACGAAAAGAACCCTGACCTGGTCCCTGCTCCTCCCAACAGCTATCTGGGTAAAACGCCGCTTGCTGTCTTCATCCCCTCATTACCAATGTTACACCATCACTTCAGTTGCTCCATCGTCGTAGGCCCAGTCATTTTCAGCGGCCCGGGTTTGAATCCGACTTGCGACCCTTTGCTGCGTGTCATCCCCCCTCTCTCCCCCCATTCGGTCTATACTATCTGATAAAAAAAATAAAATAAAAAAAAAGCCCCCAAGGACCTGACTATCTCTGCTATGTAAGCAAGCATTTGTTTGTCTCTGTCTCCAAGGCTTCGCTCTGGACTCGGGGAAGAGTCTGACCAAGAAGGGCCAGCTGACGGTGGTGGCGGGAGCTCCCAGAGCGAACCACAGTGGAGCGGTGGTGCTGCTGAAGAAAGGCCCGCAAACAAGCAAAGTCATGGTAGAGGAGTACACCCTGGAAGGGGAAGGGCTGGCCTCGTCTTTCGGCTACGATCTGACTGTGATGGATCTGAATGGGGACGGGTGAGTGACGCAGGGCGATGCAGCACACAACCTGTAACTTCTGCTTTAAACAGGGCCATCGCGGGTGCCAGGATAGCTCAGTTAGTAGAGCGGGCGCCCATATATAGAGGTTTACTCCTCGACGCAGCGGGCCCGGGTTTGACTCCGACCTGCGGCTCTTTGCTGGATTTCATTACCCCTCTCTCCCCTTTCATGTCTTCAGCTGTCCTGTCGAATAAAGGCCTAAAAATGCCACAAAAAAAATAAATAAAAAAAACAGGGCTGTCGCTATTACTGCATACTCACGGACTAGCGCTGCTGTTGTTTGTTAGCTGGCAGGACATAGTGGTGGGAGCACCGCAGTACTTTGAGAAGGACGGGGAAATCGGAGGAGCTGTCTACGTCTACGTCAACAAGGAGGGAAAGTGGAACAAAGTCAGGCCCACCAGAATAGACGGACCTCAGGACTCCATGTTTGGCCTGGCTGTGGAAAACCTGGGAGACATCAATCAGGACGGTTTCCAGGGTGAGGCTGCAATGTGTTTGCCTGTTCATAGACTGTCAGCTGATCATTCTCGTGTCCTTCGTTGAATGAAAAAATGTACCTGTATAACCACACTGTTAGACACCGTTGTCGTTCTTGTGTCAGATTTTGCAGTGGGAGCTCCCCATTCGGATGTTGGTGTAGGGAAAGTTCACATCTACCATGGAGCAGCCACGGGTCTCAGCTCTAAAAAAGCTGCACAGGTATGTAATAAGCCGGTGGTATAGCTGATTTAATTTTTACATATACATTTTGTCCAAATGTGTAATGTTTCCATCTAAGAAAGTTAAATCCAAATAAACGTATTGTTTCAATAACGATAAAGGTCTTAAATCCGTGTGACCGTCATGCTCGAACCCTAAGAGCTTCCTGAAAATCTAATTTAGGTCAAATGTGGCGATATTGTCCATCATAATATAGATTACTACTTTTGTTAGGTTGTAGCTAGTCTTAGCCAGCTCTATCTCCACTGCGCTGTGGCTACACCACACATACATTCTGGGATAGGAGAAAAATGCTCTGGGTTGTTTGCACTTCTTTAAACCAATTACAACCGTAATTTTAGGCCTTTATTTCCGACAGGATAGCTTAGACTTGAAAGGTGAGAGAAAGGGGGAATGACATTCAGGGGGCCGCAGGTCGGAGTTGAACCCGCGACCGCTGCATCGAGGGCTAAGCCTCTTTACATGGGCGTGCGCTCTACCAAAATGTGTGTCTCTCTTGCTTCAGGTTCTGTCCGGCAAGCCTTTAGGAGTGAAGCTGTTTGGCTACTCTTTGGCAGGAAACATGGACTTGGATAAGAACGCCTACCCTGACCTGGCCGTGGGATCCCTCTCTGACTCCGTCTTTGTCTACAGGTGAGTGGACTGACACATTTCTCTTCACTGTACATCTCTGATTGTGGTTATTGAGTTGCTCACTTGAGTTCTGTCCTCCCCAGAGCCCGTCCAGTTGTTAACATCAAGAAGGAAATCAAGTTCTCACCGGAGGTAATCGACCTCACCAAAAAGAACTGTGGAAACAAATTCTGGTAAGTTTGTCTTTTTGACACTGGACCTTCATCAAACTTATGAGGAAAAACTGTCAAGTACTTTGCCAGTACTGTGTCTGATTGTGGATAAACTGCATTGTGTCCCCAGTTTGGACGTTGATGTATGCTTCACCTTCACTGCCAACCCCGAGAGCTACTCTCCCAGACTGAGTAAGCTGAGCCATCTTTCTCTTTATTAAAGAGCCCCTATAATGCTTTAGTTTTTTTCCCTGTCTTTTAGTTTGTTATATAGGGTTTTGTGTATGTAATAGATGTATAACGTTTAAAAAAACTCATTTGAAATGTTTGAAATTCCTCAATTAGTGATGTCACTGATTGAGAGTGCCTGCCCAGTTGTTTATATGTGCTGCCCATTGGTGATGCCAAAGCAAGCACAGCCCGCCCAGTGGCTTGTTTGAATTTGGTTGAGTGGGCCAGCTGACCAATCAGAGCAGACTCGGCTTTCCGGGAAGGCGGGCTAAGGGCTCAGAGTCTTTCAGGCAGAGGCACTACAGCAATGGGCAGTATGAGAAACATAATATGTTTTTTTGAACATCAAAGCATGTAAACCTATTCTAGTAGACCCCAATAGTACAAATATAATAATAATAATAATATAATGCTGAAAAAGGAGTATAATAGGGTCTCTTTAAAGCAACATGTCGTCTCTATAGAATTTTTGCTTCTTATAATCAGATTCAACAGCAAGAAGCCATGCACAGGCATTTTCATCTGTCATTCTTTCAATTCAATTCAATTCAATTTTATTTATAGTATCAAATCATAACAAGAGTTATCTCGAGACACTTTGCAGATAGATCACACTCTGTAATTTACAAAGCCCCAACAATTACAGTAATTCCCTCAAGAGCAAGCATTAGCAGTAGCTATTGCGACAGTGGCGAGGAAAAACTCGGCAGACCCAGACTCTTGATAGGCGGTGTCTGACGGTGCCGGTTGGGGGTGTGATGAACAGTGGCAATAATAGTCACAATAAAGATAATGGGACAGTGACTACAATGGTAGTCATAGTAGTTCATGTCATAGCAGGGCACAGCAGGGCGTTACGGGATGTAGCGTGGCACAGCAGAGCATGGGTGGATGCAGTGGATGCGGCAGGACTCAGCCGGACATTGCAGGGAATCTCAGAGCATAGCAGGGTGTAGCAGGTCCACAGCGACAGCTGCACCCAAGACCCAGATCTTGGTGTCACCCTAATCCAAGGCGATATTCTGGGCGAAGAAGAAACATAAGGACTCCGGGGAGTAAACTCCCCAGAGCTAGGTCTTTATCCTCCTCTCTCTCACTTCCCTGTTTCCGTCCCATCTAGCGGTGTCATACTCCCTCGAGGCGGACGCTGTCCACAGGAAGAACGGTCTCATCCCCAGGGTGACCATCTCCGAGCCCTCGGAGGATTCCTACAAGTCCAGCGGAACAGTCACCTTGGACAGCAAAGGAAAGAAACAGTGCATTAAGCGTCAGCTTGTCATAGAGGTAGTGACTCTCTCCTCCATCTATGTTCGCGCATTATGTACATAATCTTGCTTTCTCTGGAGCGTGCAGGAGACAGGACAGGCCGCGGATTACACCGCCGTCACGAAGCCGTTCCCAATTTGGTCATGAACAACCGAGTCTCTTGCTGTTCCATGAATTTGTCCGATGGTATTTTCTCGTTGTCTCTGCAGTTAAAGATTTACGTTAGCGTCTTTGTGGGGTCTTCTTCTTGTTCCCTCGTTGTTTGTTCACTACCGGTAGCGGCAGCCGCATGATAGAACACGCCCACTCGCTCGCTGTGAATTTTCTTCCCGACCGGCTGGGCTCAATCTAGTCTCGCATTGCCAGACCTTCCTCCACAGCGCTGCGGAGGAGGGTCTGGCTAGTCCACACAGCATTCCGGGATGGGAGAAAAACGTGCTCTGGTTTATTGGCATTTCTTTAAACCAATCACAATCGTGTTGGGCGGCGCTAAGCGCAGGATGGAGCAACGGTGTCACTGCAAAATAGCCTCTGGAAGGAACTTGTTTTGGTGGAACGTGTGTACGTTGAAAAGTTGTTTTAGTCGTGCGAGCGAAAACTCAGATTGGACAGATAGTCTAGCTAGCTGTCTGGATTTACCCTGCAGAGATCTGAGGAGCAGTTAACCATAGTCCTCAGAAATCCACAAATTTCCACAAAGTTTAGAATTACAAAGAATCACAAAGAAAGCGGAAGGTAACGGACATCCGGCCATAAAAAGTGACATCTGGCGGAATTTCTGGCAATCCCAGAAGTGGAACGTCGTGGATATAGACTAGGCTCAATCAGACAGGAAGCTGCGACCCAGGCCCGTGAACGATTGCGCGAGGCACATAGCCACTGGAGTCCCATTTTTTTTTTTACTCTGTTATAATATGCAAATATACATTTTCACATTCAAATGTCTGTTTCTTTTTACTATTCGAATATATATTTGAATTTAGAATATTCGTTGATAGCCTTCATTGTGGGTAGTGAATAATGTGTCATTCTATAGGAAAATATTCGTGACAAACTGCGCGGGATCCCCGTCGATGTGTCCGTGAGCATCTTGAACAACAACCGTAAACGCAGACAGAGCTCAACTCCTCAACTGTCCCCAGTCCTGGACGCCAACGAGCCAGCCATAACTCGATCAGAGGTGCGTATGCACAAAAGATAGACTTTTTTTACACATTCAAACATCCATGAGACTCTTTATGTCCTCATACCTTTTTTTCTTAAAGGTCCCATGGCATAAAAATTTCACTTTATGGAGGTTTTTTAACATTAATATGAGTTCCCCCAGCCTGCCTATGGTCCCCCAGTGGCTAGAAATGGTGATAGGTGTAAACCGAGCCCTGGGTATCCTGCTCTGCCTTTGAGAAAATGAAAGCTCAGATCGGCCGATCTGGAATCTTCTCCTTATGAGGTCATAAGGAGGAAGGTTACCTCCCCTTTCTCTGCTTTGCCCGCCCAGAGAATTTGGCCCACCCATGAGAAAGAGAGACACATCATGGCTTGCAAACAAGCCAAGTGGCAGTTGGTCAAGGCCCCCCCCCCTCCTCCTCAATAGCATTTAAAGCTACAGACACAGAAATGGCACATATTAAGTAAAGCTCATTGTGGGACTGGCTATAGTGGCTGTAATTCTGCACCAAGGCTGAATTTCGGGAAAGAGACTTCAGATACAGTATTAGGGGACCACTAAGGTCTATATAAAAGATACTTCAGATACAGTATTAGGGGACCACTAAGGCCTATATAAAAGATACTTCAGATACAGTATTAGGGGACCACTAAGGCCTATATAAAAGAGACTTCAGATACAGTATTAGGGGACCACTAAGGCCTATATAAAAGAGACTTCAGATACAGTATTAGGGGACCACTAAGGCCTATATAAAAGAGACTTCAGATACAGTATTAGGGGGACCACTAAGGTCTATATAAAAGAGACTTCAGATACAGTATTAGGGGACCACTAAGGTCTATATAAAAGAGACTTCAGAGACAGTATTAGGGGACCACTAAGGCCTATATAAAAGAGACTTCAGATACAGTATTAGGGGACCACTAAGGTCTATATAAAAGCATCCAAAAAGCAGCATGTCATAGGACCTTTAATTTGACAAAAGGGATGTTAACTATACAAGAAATGAGAAACATACAAAACAACAATTATGGCAACCATAGTGAAAAATAATTACATAAATAAGTTAATAAATAAAAATAAGATTAAAAAAAACTGTGGTATATTACAAAATCATATTAAATCAAATAGAATGTATGAGAGCTAAGTTCAAATAAAGGAAGTAAATGCACATTTAGTAATGTTCTCTGCACTCCCCTTTTTATTTGAGAATCCACTCTGTGTCACCTCCCCCAAACACTACATTTTAAGGTCTATCAGGACCTTAAAATTAGGTGTATCAGGTAAAAGATAATATCTACATAACAAAAAAAAAAAACATTATGTAGCAATTAACCAAGGAATTCTCTCCTTTAAGCCCTCATTATACAAAGTCTGGTCTAATATGAAAGCTATGACATGCAGTAGGTTTGATGTTCCCCGCTGCATCCCTGTAATCTTTTTTTTGCGTGTGAATGTGGTTGTAGGTGAGTTTCCTGAAGGAAGGATGTGGCAGCGACAATGTTTGTCAAAGCAAATTGCAGGTGACCCATCGCTACGGCTACAGGACAAAGGACGACATGTTCACTCCGTTACAACTGTAAGATGACACACACGCACACCTTTATTCACAAGAGCATCACGTGTGTTACTTCCGTGGCATACGGGCTCATAACTTGTCTGACTGAAGGGAGGACGGCCTGCCGGTGATCTCGCTCAGCGACCAGAAGGACATCTCCTTGGAGGTCAAAGTGTCCAATCTGAATGGAGACGATGCGCACGAAGCCTCGCTGATAGCCACCTTCCCGCACTCCCTCACCTACTCTACTTACCGCAGTCTACCTGGTGTGAGTCTCTCTTCCTCCGTCTCTCACACACACGGGAAATGTCCCATCTCCCCCAAAAAAAAAATTGTTGATTGTGATTTTGTTGTCTTTTATGTAGATTTAAACTTTGCAGCCTCTGGCTTTAACAAGGTCTCATTCTCTAACAGATTTATTGTTGAGATGTACTGAACATGATTCCTAAAAAAAAAATCCCAAAACGTGTGATGTTTTGAATATTAAGGGGAATAATTTCCTGTACATAAATAAAAACATTTGCACCATAAATTGTTGCATAAAAGCCACCAGAATGCAGGAAATAGTGTTTGACTGTCTATCTCCACATACACACACACAGTGTACTTAAGTACAAATTTGAGGTACTTGTACTTTACTTGAGTCTTTTCCTCCCACTTTCTACTTCTAGTCCACCACATTTCAGAGAGAAATATTGTACTTTTTACTCCACTACATTCCTCTGACAGCTTCAGTTACCTAGTTGCTTTACAAATTAAGATTTTTGCACACAAAACAAATAAAATGATGTTTTATTGTAAATTAAACTACCCAACAGCCTACAAGTCCAGCTGAAATGATTAGATGATTAAACACTTACGTAGTTAATTGACAGACCTGTTTTGATTGTTTCCAGTTTTTAAAATGTGAGGATTTTTCCGCATCGAGTACTTATACTTTCACTACTTTAAGTACATTTTCCTGATTATGCTAAAATACTTTTACCCAAGTAACATTTTCAATGCAGGACTTTTTACTTGTAACGGAGTGTTTTTACAGTGTGGTATTAGTACTTTTACTTAAGTAAAGGATCTGAATACTTCTTCCACCACCGCACACACGTCGCAACATAAAAAACACACATTCCAATTTGTGGTTCTAATTGGAACTTGTTGATGATTTCAGGAGAGGCTGGTAACATGTGGAGCCAATAAAGCCGGCTCTCAGGCTAATTGTGAGCTTGGGAACCCCTTCAGACGTGACGCTGAGGTGAGGGAAAAAAAAAAAATCCCCTTTTGGACATTGTGCTGCCTCCTTTGCACACACAGCATTGTTCACTCTGATATAATGTCTCTGCGTTTGTGCATACAGACGACCTTCTACATCATACTGGGTACATCGCGCATCTCTCCCAACTCTACTGAACTGGAGATTGATCTGCAGCTAAACACGTGAGTAAATCTAAGCTTCGCAATTGTATCAAGCAATACATAATATGGATAGAGAATACTTCAGATACAGCAGATGTAACTAACACACTTTAAACTCAGACATTTAGTTTTGATACTAAAAATTACAGCTTAGAGATCTACACTTATTTCACTCAAGGAGCCAGTTGCGGGCAGATGACTCCACCTCTACCAAAATCCAAATACCTGAAAAATATACAGAGCTATTGTCCCATCTCCCAAGTAACATACATGTCACGGAATGTCAGGAATGACTTGGACCCAAATGCAGTTTAGATGATTTATTAAACAAAAATGAAGTACATACCAAAAGTGTCCAGAAAGCAACAGGCAAAAACTAATTCCAGAACAAACAGAACAGGATCTCAAAACACCGGAACTCAGAGACGAAAGGTAGACTCCAGACACGAACACACAGCAACAGAATACACGGCAAACAGAATGAACAGAAACATAATGCTCCCACCCAAGACAATGACAACACAGATACTAAATACACAGGTTAACAAGAAACAGGTGACACAGCAGGTGAAACAAATCAGGGCAGAACAATCAAACAGGCGGGAAAACAAAAGACAGGAAGTAAACTAGATAGGACAAGGGAGACAAGACAGACTTCAAAATAAAACAGGAAACAGATCACAATCATGACAATACATTTTATCAAAGGAATGGCAACTTTAAAAAGGAAACTTAAAGCTCCATTGTGCAATGTTTTGAGTTGATTCTTAGCAAAAACCCCTTTGTTCTTTCATAAATATGTGCTCATTCATGTGTAATTACTTCCACCAACTAATCAAAGTATTCTCGTACGCGTAGAATCAGCCATTCAGAATCATTCAGAATACATACGAGCTCGTATGTATTCTGCCATGTTGCGCCTCCATCTTTAAAATACATTAGCCAAAGAGGGACATACCTCCGCGTTTCGCGCTTTTACACTCAGTGGCACCGTGACGAATGCCAGGGAGAGAATACTCGATCTGCCGGCAGATTTTAAAAGCCTGTTGAAGATGGAGGATCACGGTGATACTTTACTAATATTAGCTTGCATTCGTTTGGGAACCTGATAGCTGATGTTAGCAATGAAATGGTACCAAAATAACGAAAACGTAAAACTATTATTACACTGGAAGGAACGCTCACGGACAAAGTCGTACTTCTTGGAATAATACGGCCACCGTAGGAGTTAAAACGCGATCGGAATGGGAGGGGCTAGAAAGTAATATTCAGTTGGTTGTCATATACAATTTCACCGCTAGATGGGAGAAATTTTTACACAATGTAGCTTTAAATCTCACATTCAACTTACATTTTTTTTATCTTGAGGTTTTATATCTTATTTTCTTTATTGTAATAAATATTAATTCTTTGTGTTTGTGAACTACCTAGATGTTAACTCTAAACCCATGTGTCATGTTGTGTAATATAGTGTAATGTAATTTTTTTTTGGGGATCATTTTTTGTGGGTTTTTCTAGTTCTTTTTCTTGTTATTTGTTTTACGGTATACCTGTTAGAGTTTGTTTTCCTCTCCTGTGTGTCATGAAATGTTCTAATATTGTCTGATGTATTGTTGTTTTGGACCCCATGAAGACTAGCTGGTCGTCTTGACCTTATAATAAACAAATAAAGAAAATGCACTCATCTTAATTATGCGTTAACATTTGTAGTTCCATTAGAGGAGTTTCTGACTTGGCCTGTGTGTAACCTCTGATCCAACAGGACGAGCTCCCAGGAGGAAATGGTCTCTGTCAAAGCAAGAGCAAAGGTGGCTATCGTGTTGAAGCTGTCTGTATCAGGGTAAGAATCACACACACACACACACACACACACACACACACACTAGAGTGCAAATTGGGCCGCATTTTTCTGTCTGAGCCCGGCCCGCGTCCGACAGAGCAGTATTCGAACCCGAGCCCTACAGGCATTAAGTTAACACAGTTACAACGACACAACGAACAGTTAAAATCTCATACTCATGACATATGTACGTTTGTTTGTGTGGAAAGCTCGCTTTTATTAAGCAACTGTAGGATGATGCGCAGATAAGCGCATCAGCGCACAAGGGGCAACAAGCGCACGTTAACACAGGCGCGCACAAGAGGCCCAATCATATTGTATACATAATTGATCACAAAAACGAACCTAGTCAAGTGAAACAGGCCCATTGGCTACATAATAAGCTGTTTTAAATTTAAAATGTTCAATGCCTTATCACGCTGATGTGACCGAGCCCGACCCGAACCTCATTTCTAAATATCTGTCCAAACCCGGCCCGTTGGGGACCGTGGGGCTCGGGTCGGGTATCCATCCTCTAACACACACACACACACACACACACACACACACACACACACACACACACACAGCTTATATCCAAAAACATATAAGTATGTATAGATTCATGCTACTAACTGCACTTCTCCGTTTTTTTCCAGACAAGCCCAGCCGTCTCAGGTCTACTTCACAGGAGCGGTCAAAAGTGACACGGCCATGAAGACTGAAAGCGACATCGGCAGTGCCATCACACACCAGTTTAGAGTGAGTACAGGACAGCTACCAGAAGTCATTTACTTTTACAGAGTGGCTAGCTCTCCTCATGTATCTCCTCTATTTCATTGACATGTTTATTATTTCAGCATTCTGCATGTGCTTTAGATAAATTAGACTATTGCTATGTCCCAATTTAGGGGCTGCAGCCTTCGGAGGCCCCATTCGTTGACCGATTGTGTCACAGTGGCGCGAAGAAGGCTGTCCCATTTTATTTAATTTCGCAGGCTCCTTCAAATGCGGTCCACAAATGCATCCTCCTTTTACAGAATTCGGAGGATCCAACTGTTGTATCCTTCGCAGCCCCAGGATTCCCAGCAATGGCCAACAACCAAGATTTATTTTACAATTTTTGTCTGCCATTTCATCATTAAATTCACTTTTGAGAATGTTTTAGGCGAGAACTTAACTGTGTAGATGTTATGATAACATCAAAAAAAGAGGGGGCAACCTCTAGCTTACCCGGTAGAGTGTGCGCCCCATGTAGGCTGTTCCTTGGCAGCAGATTCAAACCTGCGGCCCTTTGCTGCATGTCATCCCCCCTCTCTCTCCCCTTCCTGTCTTCAAGCTGTCCTGTCAATAAAGGCCATAAAAGCCCAATAAAATAATAAATGAATAAAAAGAACAACTTGTGGCTCCATTTCGGTGCTTTAGTTAACGTTTTGATCACAGCTGCAGCTATCAAGGATGCTAGGCGACAGGAGCGGCACTTCGAAGCAAACAGGAAATGCTCTGTAGACCAGACTGTAGTCTATATCCAAATTCCGCCGGATGTCCGTCACCTTCCTCTTTCTTTGTGTTGGAATTTTAAACTCCGGTGGATTTCTGAGGACTATGGTTAACTGCTCCTCAGATCTCTGCAGGTTAAATCCAGACAGCTAGCTAGACTATCTGTCCAATCTGAGTTTTCTGTTGCACGACTAAAACTACTTTTGAACGTACACGTTCCACCAAAACAAGTTCCTTCCCGAGGCCATTTTGCAGAGGCACCGTGGCTTCGTCCAGCGCTTAGCGCCGCCCAAGACGATTGTGTTTGGTTTAAAAATATGCCAATAAACCAGAGCATGTTTTTCTAGCATTCTGGAATGCTGTGTGGACTAGCCAGACCCTCTTTCGCAGCGCTGTGGAGGAAGGTCTGGCAACGCGAGACTAACTAGACTGTGATCTCGGTTCGGCCTTCTTGGGCTTGGAAGGATGCGGCCGAGGAAGACTTGGAAGGCTGTGGCCTCCAAAGGCTGCAGCCCCTGCATTGGGAAATAGCTTTTATCATCTGAGGGTAGGACACTGATCATGTCTTGATTTCCAGATAATCAATCTGGGAAAGAGTTTGAAAGACTTTGGCACCGCCACCCTTCACATCGACTGGCCAAAAGAGACAGCGAATGGGAAGTGGCTGCTCTACCTGATGAAGATCAGCTCCACTGGGTTGGACCAGGTGGAGTGCTCTCCTAAAAAGGAGATCAACCCTCTTAACAAGGTCAGTGAACACCAGAGATGTGGACTTGAGACTTGGTGACTTGGACTCGAGTCGATTCGAGTCACAGTTTTGATGCTTGACTTATTATATTTTTTAGTATAATACACTTTGAATTCATTATCATACTCTTTGAACTAGTTATACAAATTTCATTTTATTTGATGGGCTACAAATACCTTATGTTTTCTCTTCATAAAGACTGGATATTACACTTAAAGGTCGTGACACACCAACCCGATTATCGGCCGTCGGACAGTCTGGGGAGGTCAGTGACTCGAGTCTGTTCGGTGTGTTCCGTGCCGTCGTCCGTCGGAGGAGCCGTCGGCCTTCATTTGGGCCGATTTGACATGTTGAATCGGAAGGCGGGCAGTCGGACTCAATGGCCAATCTGATTGGTGGAGCGCTAACCCGGAAATGATGAGCAGGATGAGCCTGACTAACGCCTCTCAAAATCTGACGATAGAGACAGATTCAGCAACTGCATGGCCCATTTCTCGCTTAAAATGTTTTCAGAACCACGTTTCGGTGAACTATCTTCGTAAAATATGAGATCGTATTGTGAACGAGCCGCCATTAATGCCCAGTTGTAACATCCGGGGGCAGCCAGACCCACGTGACGCGTTCGTCCAATCAGCTTCCGGTTTTCATTTCCGCCTGCTGTTATGGAGACGTATTACGTCTCGTCGCTTTGGTGTTTTCCGAGGCACTTTTTTGACCAACTCGGGGACACTGATCAGTCCAACTGCCTTTTCTGCCGAGGGTCGGCCGTCTGGTTGGTGTGTCAGGGGCTTAGGAGTGCTTTATCTTGGGTGTAAAAAAAAAAAAAAAAAAAAAAAAGTGACCTAATTTGGGATTTGACTTGTTTTAACTTAGGACTCGACTTGACTTGACTTATAAGGGATTTTTTCTTATATGACAGGCTTAAAGTTTTTCGTCATACCTTGACAGTTTCGACTGCTGACTCTGCAGTCATCTTCAGAAGCGTCACGTGATGTTGCTGTGACGTCTATTGTGGGTGTGATATATTTAGTTTTTGTCATTCCACCTGTGTGATGGAATGACAAGTTTGTCAAGGTATGACAAAAAACTTTAAGCCTGTCGTATAAGAAAAACTCACTAATACATTTGAATAGTAGGCTAAATGAACTTGTTTGGATTACTGACTTGACTTGCCCCGAAAAAGTAACTTGAGACTTTCTTGAAACTTGGACCAAATGACTTGAGACTTGCTTGGGACTTGAGCAAAGATGACGTGGTCACAACACTGGAACACAACACGTTAAGATGTGGTGGTCACTCAGCCTGCACGGATACTTTTTTCACTTGGTGTTTCTTTTTTTAATAGAGGCAGAGGTATGTGGTTATAGATTTATATTTATTGAAACAAATGAAGATGTTTTCATTTCATGTAATATTTGAATGTACTTTTTAATCTTCTCTGCTTTAAGGGAAGAAGCAACACCAGGAAGAGAAGAGCAGAAAACAGCCATGGAATTGACCAGGGGACTTTGTCACGTTTACTTGACCAGAAGAAATCTGAAACTCTGGTAACGCCACACAACCGAGTTCTATTCTTTTGTTTTATATGACTAGATTGTGTGCACATTTGCAACCAGTAGTAAGGGGATCTCATTGTTAACTCTGTGCTCCCTTCTCCGTTGCCAGTCCTGTGGCGATGGGGCCAGATGTGTGACGATAACGTGCCCCCTGCGGGGCCTGGACAGTAATGCAGTCATCACGCTCAGCTCTCGCCTCTTTAACAGCACCTTTATAGAGGTAACAACAGACGGCAGGAGAAGTCATCGATTCAAATATATATTGTATATTTAAAATGGAAATTACTCAAACGTGGGTTATTATGATTTGCGATGTGAAACGGAAACAGTCATTGGGTTTTGGGACTTACTAACTAAACACACAAACACAAGGAATTGAGTGATATGAATTGAATTATTAACTTATTATGAATTAACTTATAACTTACGTAGAAGAAAAATTTAAATGTAATCATTTCGTGATAGAGCAGTATCAAGTTTTCACCAGACATCCTTATGAAAACGTAGCCATCACTTCCATAATGATCATCAACATGTTGACTTTAAATCACATGTTGTAGTCATTACACTATAAACATTAACTCAGTAAATGAGGGTACTCATTAGAAAACCTTTTTTTTTTTTTTTTTATTACAGGGAAAAGGGTTATTGCAGCAAAATGAATGGGTAGTTTAGTGTTTTCTTTGATTACTGCCAGCACTATCTAAACTCGATCTTCTCCCATTTATTTCAGGATTATTCCAAGCTCCATCACGTGGAGGTGACAGTGAAGGCCTCTCTGCATGTCAACAGCGGAGCAAAGAACATAATGCTGGAAAATGCTGACACACAGGTAATTAAACACAGAAAATAGTAAATAGTATTTAGAGAAATGATGGGTAGCTCACCTGGTAGAGCAGGCGCCCCTATATATAGAGGGTTACGCCTCGACGCAGCAGCCGCTTGTTTGGCTCCGACCTGCGGCCCTTTGCTGCATGTCATTCCCCCCCCCCCCTCTCTACCCTTTCATGTCTTCAGCTGTCCTCTATAAATAAAGGCCTAAAAATAAAAAGATAATCTTAAAAAAAGTAGAGGAAATGATAATGTATTGCATAAGGGGTTACACTTTACTTGAAGGTATCTACATAAGAGTGACATGACACTGTCATGAACATGTCATAAACATTATAAACAAGTCATAAACGTTTATGACATAACGCTTCTGTCATTAAGCGTCATTTGGTTTTTGTCATGACAAGTCAGGGTTAGGGTTCATGTGTTCATGACAGTGTCATGTCACTCTTATGTAGATACCTTCAAGTAAAGTGTTCCCGCATAACGTTTTATAAAACAGGCCTGAAATGCTGATGTCAGTGTAGTGCACGTACACACACATCTGTGTGTGCAATGGGGCATTGTGCAATCTATATCAGCACGTTATTACATTTTGCAATAGGGCGATGTGCAATAACACTAGCACTCTTAATACCTAGCACTTTAGCACTTTACACCTAATTCATTTGGTCCCCCAAATCTTGGTTTGTCGTGAGCAACATTTATTATTTGTCTATTTATTGTACTCTTTTACTGTTATTTCTTTGCTATTCATTTATTGTGTTGGAACATTTTTTTTTTTCTCCATTTACCTGCCATAGGGACTGAAGAAGTAAATGCACTGTCCCTATTTTAAATAAATACATCTCAAATCTCAATCTGAAAAACCTGAGTTTGTGTATGATATAGAGAGACTAAAAAGACATGAAGTGTAGTTGACACTCCAGATCCAGAGATGTTATTACTGATGTTGTGCCACTGCGTTGTGTTCCCCCAGGTGAGGCTGACGGTGTTCCCAGAGAGGCGTGAAGCCCAGTTTGGAGGAGTGCCGTGGTGGATCATCGTGCTGTCCATCCTGTTTGGGCTGCTGTTGTTGGCCCTGTTGGCTTTCCTTCTGTGGAAGGTAGGACTGAGGGACAAGGGGCCCGAGGAAGCACCTCGACCCAGCTAATGAAAACCCATAGATTCTCATGTATCCTGTAACCTAGCAGTCTATAGAGCATCATTTACAGAACTGTAGGCATCCATAACAGCAGTTGAACATATTTTCTAACCCCTTTCCTCTCCTCAGTGTGGAGTCTTCGGGAAAAAGAATAAAGAGGACCCGTCAGAAAAAGAGAAACTGACAAATGCATAGAAAAAGAGAGAGGGTAAAATTACCCGGCCTGCCATGAATGAGTGAAACTTTCTCTCTCTGATCCTTTTTGCTACAAAAGTGCTGCTTCCTGGTATTAGGCAGGCAGTGGGCAATTCTCACACTGTGACACGGATGCTGTTATATAAGCTGACTGATTGTTTCTGCAAAGAGTTTGTGCCTAATAGATTTTCACACATGATTATGTGTGGATCGCTACGGTTTACCTGCATGGCCAGGGGAGGTGATGGCTGATAAGCAATGGATCTGCATCTCTTTGATTTTCTCTCTTCCTCTATTTCCACTTTCTTTTGTTGCTATCACACATGCAGTCACTTGGCGGGCAGGTTTCTTTCTCTATCGTTTTAGGGGCAAACTTGTTTCCTTTCTTTAAGAGGAGTGCAGGTGGCCTATCTACACCTCTTAATGGATTCACTGCATCCTTGCTCTTGTCTGTTAATCAGTCTGATGGCATTAAATGTCTCATCTACCTCCTTTGCGCTCTCTGAATGCCTTTTAAGTTACCCTTTCCCCAAACGGAATATATTGATTTTCTTTTCTCCTTCTCTGCAGTGTGGCTTTTTTAAGCGTGCCAAATATGAAGAAAAGGTTCCCAGTTACAACGCTGTTTGGATAAAACGGGAGGAGAGAGCAATAAGCCCCGGTAATGGGAAATGGCAAAACCTGGAAAAGAAGCCCTGGATGACAACCTGGCATGACAAAGAACATTATTCTTAACAGATTTCCTGTCGCTTGCTGATGAACTTCCCAATTTCAATGATTTTTCCCTGCCTTTTCTTTGCACAGCATGGACTGTAAATATCAAGAAACAAAAAGCTTTTTAAAAAAAAAGTCTATATGAATCACTGGAAGGAGAGTTACAGTGTGGAAGATGTCCCTGCACAACTGCTGTCTGTCAGAGATTAGTTTTATACATTTACTACGCTCACAGTGTTGACCGGGGGAAGGTGGGTGGGAGTATTTCAAATTTTTTTTTGTACAGTCTTTGAACGGGTTTGCAGAATCATTTGTATTTATTCTTCGCGAGGAGTACTTTATGTTACGTACCCTATAGTCCAAAGAGTCACGCAATGCATCTACAGGCAACCTTTGTATTTTCCAATTTTTTTTATCATTACTACTGTGCATCTGCATTTATCGCTGTTGTAAGCCCCCAACGCCTCGCACCAGGATTAGGCAATGGTTATGGTTAGGTTTGGATTAAAACGTAAGGGTTAGGTGCCTTGAAGTCAACGATCGCAGCGCTGCCTTGAAGTCAATTAGGCAATGGTCATGGTTAGGGTTAAGGCCCAGACTCACAGACCAGACGGCCGACCCTCGCAAGAAAAGGCAGTTGGACTGATATATGATCAGTGTCCCCGAGTTGGTCAAAAAAGTGCCTCGGAACACACCAAAGCGACGAGACGTAATACGTCTACATCACAGCAGGCGGCGCTAATCTGTATTGTCGCCCAAAAATGAAAACCGGCAGCTGATTGGACGAACGCGTCACGTGGGTCTGGTTTCTCCAGAAATTCAAAGACAGACTGTCATGGCGGCTTGTTCAGAATACGATCTCATATTGTACTGAAATAGTTCACCGAAACGTGTTTCTGAAAACATTTTAAGCGAGAAATAGGCCATACAGTTGCTGAATCTGTCTTCATTTCAGATCAACAAAAGGTCAGTTTAAAAGATTTTCGTCAGATTTTGAGAGACTTTAGTCACACTCATTCCGCTCCCCGTTTCCGGGTTAGCACTCTACCAATCAGATGGGTCATTTGAGTCCGACTGCCGGTAGTGCCTGCCCGCGAGTTTTTTTTTGCAGGATGGTAGGGGAAGACTCATGAATATTCATTAGGGAACTCATCCCTGATTGGCTAACACTGACATTCTTACCCTAACCATAACCAATCCCACCAGAGCAGGCAACGAGCACTAGCCATTCAGAGGGAGAGTTCTTCCCCTACCATCCTGCAAAAAAAGATTTTGCTGCCCGCCGCGCTAATACATGTCAAATCGGTCAAAGTGAAGGCCAACGGCCCCTCAGACGGATGACAGCACGGAACACACCGAACAGACTTGAGTCACTGACCTCGCCAGACTGTCCGACGGCCGATTATCAGCTCGGTGTGTAGTAGGCTTTAGGGTTAGTGCCTTGAAGTTGACGGTCACAGCGCTGCCTGGAAGGAGACGTTGGGGGCTCAAAACACCATCGAGCTGCATCTGCCTTAACTCAGGTGCCTCAGGTTGTACATTGTGGATGAAAACTGCAACTTAAATCTACTACCAAGCCTCTGCAGAATTCACATTTTTTATTCACTGGCTGTAAAATAGGAAGAGTGAGAGCAAACAAATAGTTTCTTGAATACATTTTTTTTTTTTTTTTTAAGTGTTGTCAATATCCATGTGTCCTGTGTGTGTGATTATTTGTGACCAAATAAATGTTTCAGACAATAGCAAGTTTAAAGCATTATTTATTAATACATAAAAAAAGCATTTACAGCAAATACCTGAGTGCTTAAATCAGCACATCGTTAAATATTAAAATCATTCTAAAGGATAATTTAAGATTCATGATTTAAAAAAAGAAAAAACCCAACTTCACTGTGAAACAGTAGCTAGTCACACACTTAACATGTACATAACATAAATATATGGAAAGAAACATTTGTTGCGAGTGTGAACTTTGGTTCTTGAGTCCACCTCTGCTCTGCTCCAAAGATCTTTCTATCAATTAAAACCAACCAGTGTTCTGTATACTAAATGATAGCCTTTGAGATGTGTGATGATGGATGCAGTAGAACTAGTGTGAGGATGGATGCAGTAGAACTAGTGTGAGGATGGATGCAGTAGAACTAGCCGTTTCTAATAACTAAACAGAAATTGTTTCAAGTGTATTTTTGTGCGTGTTAAGGCTGCAAACACGCCCTCATGCTGGTGGTGTATCTCAGACATCACCTCTCCTTCCTTTTATAAGAGGGACTCCGTTCTTATGGTTTTGCCACCGAGTCTGGCATCTTGTACAGACTTCATCATCATCATCATCACCACTTTCGCTTTCTCTTGGTCTTCACCCTCCTTATCCAAAACGGTGTTCTTCTCTTTCTCCTTTTCCTCTTTGGGCCTCTTCTCTCCTCTCCTCTGTTCCTTTTCCTCTCTTTTTTTCATCTCCTTCAGCTTCCTCTTGAAGGCGGACCGGTCGCTTTGACTGCACACCCCCAGAGCCTGACAGCAGAGAAAAGAAAGTGTGTAAATGTAAATAGACACTTCTATACAGGTTCAAGGCAGCGATGTGACCGTGGACTTCAAGGCACCTAACCCTAACCATTGCCTAATCCTAGTGCCTACCAGGCAGCGCTGCCTGGAAGGCGACGTTGGGGGCTTATAGTACCAAACACCGGTTAAAATGATTCTCCAACAAAACTGGATTTTTATAATTAAATATCAGGAGATTACCAGTAGAGCTTTGCCAATAGATCCACATGGCCTACTGTATATGATCTCATCACAGATTAAATGGTATCACCGTATAGTCCATGTCGACTGATAAGACATTGCAGCACAGATATGCACGTTTGAGATTTAAAGACAGTGGACTATAGATTACACACTTTGTCCACCAGAGAGCACTGACATGTTTTTAACTGAAATGTCCTGCTCAGTACATACTGCATCTGGAAATAACCTGTTTTAAAGCGATCCTCGTTTGTTTGTGTTAAAAAAATTTTTTTTTTTTTTAAAATGCGTTGGTCGGTATTTACCTAGAGTTATTTCCCAATTTATTGAATTTGTTTTAAGATTATGTTTTTGGGCATTTTCAGCCTGTCACCTACGAGAATTCAAACATCTAGTTACATGGAAAACACAAAAAACAAAACAAAATAATCTAAATAAGAACATGGCCTGGGAGTTTGTAAGTCTGGCAAGATTTGTAAAGGCAAAATGTGTCAAACCATTCTGGATTAAGTATTGCAAAGAATGTCCTATCCTATAAATCGTATCCTACAGACTAAAGAAAAATCTGTTTGGTACAGGTCCTTGCACCAAAAAAAAACAACACACACACACAATAAAATCATTTACATTTTACAGTGAAAATGAGAATGATACAAAAATGCTCATTCCCGTCCCGCCAATATTGTGAATCCTACCACAATATCAGTCGAAACAGTCGCAATTAGGATATTTTCCTCATGTGGTGCAGCCCTAACGGTTATGTGATCAGTGTGTCTGCCGTTGATGGATCATTTCTCTCACTATCCTCACCGCCCGCTCACCTTGAGTTTCTCACTGTCCATGTTGAGCAGCTGTGGCCCGTCCACACCTCTGGCAGCGAACTCCGACGCGTACTCCTCCATGTTCATGGCGACTAACCACAGACACACCTGCTGGCTGTTCCACTCCAAGACGGGTCGACTCTGCCACTGGTGGTTGTTATTGCTGGGAACTGGGTCACCGTCCAACGTCTGACAGGACACCAGAGACAATACGCAGACAGAGGAAGTGAGGAGAAGTGAAGGAAGGAAGGCAGGCAAATGAGATAAACTGTAATTAAAAAAAAAAAAAAAAGGAGAGTGTAGGCTTGGGGAGGAAAAAAAAAAAGAAACCGGAAGGGAAGGACAGGACCGACTCACCTCAGTGGAGGAAAAGGTGAAAGTGTGAGAGTGTCCGGAGAGAACAGAGACATGACCCACCATGCTGGAGCTGCCCACTGGAGAGCCGATACTCTGGAACCAAGAGAACAACACCTCGGCTGCTTGCATACTGTTGCATGCGTTTTATTGTAAAAAGAGGATTTCTGTTTGTATGAGATATCTAGAGTCGTATTTAAAGTGCTCATATTATGCTTTTTGGCTTTCCCCCTTTCCTTTGTGAGAGATATATCTATCTATCTATCTTGCATCATGCACGTTATTAGGTTTACAAAGTGAAAAAGCCCAAAGTCCACCCTAAAGGGACTTACCATCTCCAACAGAAAACACTGTTCACAAACTGCTCCAAACAGCTCTATTGTAGTCCAGCCTTTACTTCCGTGCGTCACTTTGTAACACACGTTATAATGCTCGCCTAGCAGCTAGTGTGGCACGCCCTCATACTCTGCTTCTGACTGGCTAGTAGTCCTTACCTAGGTACTGAGCATGTGCGACTCCCAACAAAGATGGAACAGAAGTGAGATGTCTCACTCTGTAGCTAAAACAGAGAGCTCAACACACAGGGTGAAAAGAGGAGCTGCAGCAATGTGCAGTACAACAAATATGGTGTTTTTTGAAAATTAAACCATGTAAACCTATTCTGGTACAACCTCTAAATATGTTTATATGTGTATGTATATAAGTATGAACCTGAAAATGAGCATAATATGAGCACTTTAAAAAAAGAAAAGAAAGTTCACACAAAAGGAGAGGGTTGGCATGCAGGGAAAGCCTAATTCATCTCTTTTCTTACCTGATCTCGTCTACCAGTGGTGGTCAGGTACGGTAAGCTGCTGCTGGACACAGAGCGAAGTCTCTCCCTGCCTCTCTCAGCGGCCGCGTCTTTTTCTCGCCCTCGCTCTGCAAACCAGGGGAAGTGCAGGCAAGACGGCATGGAGGTGACTGAATCTGACGGAGAAACCCCAGCAGGCTCATCCACCAGGTCACCACACGACCCCCTGGTGGAAAATAGTTCCAATTGCAGTTAAAATGTGGCACGTTTTAAGGTACGTCATTTCATAAAAAGGTTATCCAGTGCTAAATAAGAAACCCATTTTGCTTAGTTTTGATTTTATGTACAGTACATGCGATGTCCCACCTGCTGTTCATGGACCTTTTGCTGCGTTTCTCACTTCTCCTTTTGCTGAGAGACTTGCGAAGGCCACTGACAAAGAAAACAAGACTATAGTCATTTAAAAAAAAAAAAAAAAAACCTATCAGGAACAAGTATACCACCAGCAAAAACACTCTCGCAAGTGGCAAGTAAGAAAGTGGAATCTATAAACTACTACGGCTTTTCAAACCAAGAAATATGAGATGAATATATGATTTTATGATGCCAAATCTAAGACAACAGAAAGAGACAGAGACCCTGCACCGGCTAAAAGGGAATCCATGAACTACCACTGCTTTTAAAACCAGGAAATATGAGATGAATATATGATTGTATGATCCCAAATCTAAGACAACAGAAAGAGAGATCCGGCAGCACCTGAAGTCAGGAAATCTCCTTTTCGACTTTCTGGATGTTGAGGAGTTGCGTGACGAGGGAGTGACGGTGTCAGTGATGTAGATGGGAGGGGGAGTGAAGATGGAGCTGCTGGGAGGTTGAGGACTGAGGACTGAGAAAGATGAGGTGCTGGACAGGTCACTTCTGGTGCTCCTTTGCATCACTGTGGCAGCAGACAGGGAAACGCTCTCCTGTGGTTTCTCAACTTCATCTTCCTAAAAAAAAAAAAAAATAACACACAGAGCACGTGTGCGGGTGAGTTTCAACGGCAGATTTAGTTATGGATCCGTCTGGATTTTTACAGCTCTGTCTCCAACAGTACCTGCTTTCTAAAGCTCTCTCGGAGTTTGTCTCGAGAGGGCGGGTGGCGCTTGGATTTCTGGGCCAGCTGAGCTTTGGCTTTGTGAGCGCTGGAGTCTAGACGTCCTGCGTCAGGAACTGGAAGATGCCAGTCTGGACGTGAGACAAACACATTTCCTTTTGCTCAGTCAAAAAAGCTGTTTTTATTCTCTCACTTAAATTACATTGTTTAAAAATGATATAAAAAGCTTTGAATTTTTCCTGTTCTGAAGAACTAAGTGCACCTCGCCACTTGACTTTACATATTCTGTGCTGCAAACACGTTATGGGCACCATAACACTAACACTGCGCTGCTACCTTTTCAACGTACTACAGCACTAACACACTGTGCCATCAACTGTTATTACATTTTGAATCAGGTTTTATATGTATGTTAAGTTATTTTTATGATGCCTTTGTCTTTTCCTGTTGCACTGCAAGTGGCTGGTGGAGAATAGGGATGCACCGATCCGACTTTTTCGGTCCCGATACCTGGGCTTTGTGTATCTGTCGATACCGTTGTTGAATTAATAATACACTGTATACCTTTTCCACCTTATACCTTCCTTCCACCACGTGGAAGAGACTAAAGACACCAGACTTTCATAACTAAACATTTCTTTCCTAACTAAGACCAAATAACAGATGTAATGTATTGAATTCTTATTTAGTTATACACTCAACTCTTCCAGCATGCGACACACGTGGATCTGTTATTTTTTCTGATCCCCGATCCAGCTATTTTGGGATTCGGGTCCGATATCCGATCGGTGCACCCCCTAGTGGAGAAGTTTTTTTTTCCCCTTCATTTTTCTTATGTATGCAAGGAACTATGACAAATACATTAATCTGAATCCATAAAATAAAAAATTATTCTATCTATCTCAAAATGTCAAATATTTATGTTTTGAATAGTTTTGCCAGCAGCTATACGAAGTCAAAGAGACACACAGCCACAAACTGTACACTAACAGTACTTTAGCTGCTTACCTGTGACTGAAGTGTCCCCAGAGTGGTTCTCTCTCTCAGCTGCAGGTTTTTCTCTCTCAAGCTGTGCTATCTGTGATGAGCAGTGTGACACAATGACTACAGAGAAAATGGCAGGCTCAGTAAAGTAAATCCACACAGGAGTGAAAAGTGTCCCCTCACCTGGATTTGTAGTCTTTCAACTGTCTCTCTGTGCAGCTTCTCTCTCTCCACCATTTGTCCTCTCAAATCTGCTTCTCTGTTCTCCCTCTCCTGCTCTCTGAAAAAACAAACATTTGAAAAGCACAATTTTACTAGCTTACAAAATATACTCCCAGTTATTTAGGAATATAGAGCTCAACAGTGAGTGCCCACTTTTGGTTCCGGAAGTGATTTTCCCCATTCAATGTCACCATTGATGTTTCAGAAAATGCGTATATAATTATTATTATTTTTTTTTTATTATTTTAAGCCTGGAACAAAGCCAACCAGCTATGAGATGAATCGTGGCCATAAAACATTTGGGTCGCTGCAAAAGAACATTTAGAAAACGGTAAAAGGTAGAAGACATGTGTACATTAACGCTCATAGGCTTCAGTGGTAACAGCTTGCTTGCGTTTGCAGGTTCGGTAAACATTTCCATGGTCAGAGATGTCGCCGTTACGCTGAGGATTGTGGGTAGTGCAGTACTTCTCCATGACGTCGCATTTTTAAAAACAATGGTG
The DNA here is from genome assembly GCF_031162955.1 of Sander vitreus. Taxonomy (NCBI): domain Eukaryota; kingdom Metazoa; phylum Chordata; class Actinopteri; order Perciformes; family Percidae; genus Sander; species Sander vitreus. The sequence goes on from NC_135866.1 coordinate 8,141,566, forward strand.
ACTTCATACGGACTTCTGGCTTCTACAGGGCCATAAACCATCGTTTCACAATATTTTAGCTTGTGGTTATTTTACCTTGGATGGTTTAGTATTATGGCTAATAAACAAAATCCTTGGCCTCAAAAAGAAAATAAGTGGGATTTGCACTTCCGGAACCCCACTGTTGAGCTCTATTACTCCACATTGTCAGAGAAATAACTAGATACGAGAAATACCTGCTCTGGTATTCTCTGACCAGTCTCTTGGCTTTGCTGTATTTGATCTCCAAGCTTTCCGATTGGCTCTGGGCATCAGCCAGTCGCTGGCTCACAACCCTGCACAGTGTCTGGGCCTCTTGCCAATACCTGATAATAAAAAAAGGGAGGGAGCATAAACACCTTAACCATGATTATCTTCACAATGTTTCTTAATGATTATCCTTTTGCTCCCACCCACTCTTTAAGCTAGATCTGTATATACTTACAATTAGTCATCTATCATTTCTACCATGGCAAAATACACTTTCAATGACAAGAAAAATGGTCACTAAGCATAGAGTCCATCTACAGTATAGCATTGTACTTCTCTAGTTTGTCAGCTTTGTCCTCTCCATCTTCCACTCTTTGCTCCAGCTCAATCCTCAGGCTCTCCCAACAGGCCTGCAGCTCCTCCCATGCCCTTAACTTGGCAGACATACAGTAAAAAGAATAGATTATCTAGGTTTTTACGAACATCTGTGACAAATGTCATATTCACAAGGGAGAAAAAAAAAAACTTTTAGGAATTTTACGTGTACGTCACATGTGCCAAAAACTATTCTCAGAGTTGGAGAAACTGTACACTTCTTCAATCCTCTTAGTTTTGACACAACAAAAGAAGCACCCACTGATTTAACACAATGGGGGTAGAAGAGAGCCAGACTTTCTACAGAAAGGCTTTTGCCAACCCAATTATGTCACAGCGGTGATTACTTCAAGGCAAAGGCAGGGAAAAAAAAAGCAGGGCTGACGGGGAGAAGTGTTGGAACGCGGCCCGTGTCCTAGTAACTCCACACCGAGCCATCTCGTGCTCAATTAAATGGGTCAGACTGTTCCAAACATGGATGCAAAAGGTAGTGTATGAAAGGGAGTGCAGTTATTGGTTTGTGCGTGTGAGAGAGAAGAGCTCTCAATCTCAGCGACTGAGTGGCCTACCTTTTCTCTGGCGTGGTGAAGTTGGGCTGCTCGGTTTCGTAGTTTTGACTGAAGCTATAAAGACAGAAAGGGTGGAAAACCCATTTGATATTACAATTTCTATGAAAGGGAGATACACGTTTGCTAGTTTTTACACACCTTTTAGTGTTTTGAGGGATTCTTTTCTAATGTAATGTTTATTTCATGTTTTTTTATTAACCGTTATTTTATTTTTATTTTATTGCCCATATTAAAACATTGCCGGCAATTTTAGCAATGCAATACCAACATAAACCTACACACACCCGCAAACACTATCAAGGAGAGGTTCATGCAACAAAACAAGGCAAATAAAAATACCGACCACCTTGTGGTTGAGCTTCATTCAACACATATTGACTACATAGAAGCTGGGTAAATAAATCATTGCACATCACAGTATGTCCAAGCTATTATTCTAAATCAAGGCCTAGAATGACAGGAGTCCATCGTCTTATGAACAAAGGTACTTTCAAATGTAAAATAGCAGTCATATTTTCTATTGTACGGACCCGTTTGATTTTTTGTATCCACTGAGCTATTGTAGGGGGGCTAGGCGTCATCCAATTAATAGTGATCATTTTTCTTGCGATCATTAACAAAATATGTAACATGTAGCGTGGTCCCAAGAAAGCAAGTTTTCAGGTGTTTTCTCCAGTAAAAAAATTAAAGGGTCCAGAGTGAAATCTGTCCTGAACATTTTGTCCACTTCCTCTTTAATGTAACCTTTATTTTACCAGGAAATAATCCCATTGAGATTCAGAATCTCTTTTTCAAGGGAGCCCTGGCCAAGACAGCAGTATAATAGTTCCATAGTAAAATATACAGTGAAAAAGACAAGATAAAGACAGTTGGCAATTTAACATCATCTCAACAACACACTCAGTAACAGCACATGTGCATTTAATACTCAAATAGTCCTTTATCCTAATTTTAAACTGTCATTGTTGGTAGGTAGTCTAATTTAAGATGATTCTGCAATTTATACCAGGATGAGGGTGCAAAAACTTTAAAGGCACTTTCACCGAAGACAGCTCGCATTCGGGGAATGTCATACATGATTTGCCCATATGATCGAAGATTACATTTCCTGGTGGTGACTTTAGGAGTCAGGAGAGAACATAAGTAAGAAGGAAGTTTACGCAGTATGGCCTTAAAAAGAAAAATATACCAATGCTCCAACCTGCGAATGTACAAAGAAGGCCAACCAACACTCTCATACAAGCTACAATGTAGCAATGTCCTATTTTATTTATTTTATTTAGAGCTGGCCTGATATCCAACAGTAGGCTTGGTGTATACTGTTTACTTCACTGGATACACCCAGTTTATGGAGGTTAATCAATGAATTCACGTTGAATGTAAAGTACCTGCTGGTATTTGAGGCAAAGCTGGTAGTTGTCCAGACCGGAAAGAACAGAGACGTCCTCCTCTTCATCTTCCTCCTCTTCCACTGACATGCTACAGTCATTATCCTCATCCCCGCTTGCTCTTCCCCTCTTCATAGATAAAAACACACAAAAAACCCAGTACAAGCAAACCATATGGAATTTGTTAACACGATCACAACTGCTTCTCTTCTTTTAGAAAACACACCTTGGATGTTCTATCCATTTCCAGGCTTTCGTTGATCAGTCGTGCCACCTCGCTCTCCACGCCCGCCTTCTCTCGGCCAATCAAAAACCTGCAGCCGAACAGAGAGCTCAGTCAAAGCTGTGAGCAATCACCCCGTCCAGGTAAAGCCCAGGTGTTGCTCATATAACATTAACGATGCCATAGGAAGTTAGGACACAACACCAAGGGCACGTTCAATTTGAAAACCGTGTGCACCGTATTGCTACCGTTTCCGGGTTTAACGCTACTATTCCTCAAACGAAATCTCCAAATCACATACTTTTTCTTTTTACTTTTAGTATGTACTGCAGCTGCCCTCACAAAGTACATACTGTTGTATGCAGTATGTATACAATTGGGACATACTACTACTTCATATGTTTATATATGCTGCGCAAAAAGATTGTGGTTCAGAATAGCCAGAAAAGCATGCTGGCTTGCATACAGCAAAATGCGACCGGATGCAGTAGGACATCCTGGTATTTGTAGCACGCTCCATTTGACATACTATGTGTTGTGAACATGCTAAATCTCTTTTTGGCTTACTAAATAGTATGTGAGGAAATGTTAATGTGGTCCATTTTCTGCCATCAAACAGACTGGCAGAATGCTAGCTGGCATCCGGATCTGAACTCTCACGTGTTGAAGCATTCTAGAAAATGCCACTAATGGAGACTTTTTAATATCGTTAATATCTGAAAGGCTGGCAGACAATCTGAACACTGATATGATGAGAGAAATGGTTGGCAGTACGATCAAGTATACATTACATGAAGCTCAGCATAAGTTCATTCAGTAAAGACTTCTATGCTTCACATTCCTCTCTCCCATCCTAATCAGCTGCATTGTCATCAGATGAATCTGGGCGTTTACTCTTCCACTTAAACCAACCGGATTTTGCCACAATCTCTGTGAGCTATCGCGTTGTTACATTCAAACTTTAAATCTGCTCTACTCTTTGCTGCTGTCAGTTGTCATTTCAGGCAAAATGGATGCGACCTCCAGTTCTCATCATTCCCAGCACCCAGAGTTCCTCCATCATCAGAATTCCGCTCCACATCACATCCATCCAGATCTTCAGGCTTCCTATATCTCTTCATCACGTCCACCAGTGTCTAGACTCCATCGGGGGGGGGATATTCCTATATATCCACGGCCTCCATACCCCTTATAATTTAACATTGCGATGGGGTCTAATTGCCAAAGACTAACATATCGACCTTTTATGCACCATGTTCATTACACTTATTTCACTCTTAAATGAAGTTCCTCCTGATAGAAATGTAGTTGACAGGCTAAAACATCCTAGATGGTGTTTTTAAAAGGACTGGTGTGGTTCTTTAAAAACAACATCTAGGGGGAAAAAAAATTATATTTATCTCGCTGCCACCGTTTCATCTTTAAATAACTCCAGTGATATAACAAACGTTTAGAAGTCTGACTCTGTCACTGATCAGATGGACAGTTGTTTGTATGAAACTCACAAATGAAATACCAGGCCAAAAATGCATTGTAATTCCATGCCTCCGAATCACTAAATGGGAAAACGACTTCACGCTCCACCTCTCTCCCAAAGGAGCAGAGACATATATGGAATAGTGGGAAAGATACTGAAACATGATCACTTACTTGACTAGCCCTGACGTATTCTTGAGCACTGTGGCTGCAAACAGCTGGGACACTCCGACCAAACTCACCCCATCAACCTCCACTATCTGGTCATTCACCTGAATCCTACACACACAGAGAGAGAGAGAGAGAGAGAGCGAGACAGACAGACAGACAGACAGACACCTCATGTTATTAGAGCCACACTCCACAATCCCCAGTTAACAAGAGAGACTGATGTTAAAATGTACCTTTGATCCTTCTGTGTTGCTCCTCCTTCAGTGACTGTCTTGACAAAGATTCCCAGTTTTTCCACTCCCTGGTCAGCTCCTACACCCATTCCTATTATACTGATGCCAAGGCCCTCTTCTCCTAGAAGGAAAAGATATGACTAATGTATCCTCAAATTAACAACTATTGTCAGGAGAAGACTGCTGCACCATTAAAAGCAACTCTCAGGAGAAACCTGGTACTTGAAATAAGAGTGGAAGGTGAGAATATTGGGAAAAGTCTGTTTTTTTAACCCATTATATATCAGCCTTGTAGTCTTTTTTAAACATACAGTCCCACTGAATTGTTTAGCTTACCCATATGCCACTACATATGACCCGTTACATGATTTATTTTCTTGCTGGGGCCTGCACTTGAAACACATATGGACACCAAAAACAAGAAGATAAACATGGTAAAGAGACCCTACACACCCTTCTCTATCTCCACTGGAAAGACATCCATCCTGTCCACTCTCTTCTCCAGCTCAAACTCAGCCGAGGCGGACACCGGGTCAATGTCGTCGTTGTGTCTGTCGTACTCTGCATTAGAATAAGTGTTGTACACCTGAAAGACAAGCATTCAACATATGGTTTAAGTCACTGCGACGGCCTCAATTATGTTAACGCTGATGTCCAATTTAGACCTACTGACAATTAGAGCTGCAAAGATTAATTGATTACTTGTCAACTATTAATCGGTTTGAGTCATTTTTTAATGGAAAAAAATTCCAGCTTGTTAAATGTGTTAAATGTGAATATTTTCTTCACTCCTCTATGACAGTAAACTGAATATGTTTGAGATGTAGACAAAACAAGACATTGGTGGACATCATCTTTGGGCTTAGGGAAACGACATTCAAATCGACATTTTTTTCAACGTTTACCGACATTTTATAGACCAAACAACTAATCGAGAAAATAATAGACAATGAAAATAATCGTTAGTTGCAGCGCTGCTAAAGATACAGTTCCATGCTTTGATAGCTTGTACATGTGTTCAACACACAGCAGACTGGAAGGACAACCATCTGTAGTTATTGACACAACACGACACTGTTTATGTTGGCAAGTCTGTCAGCGTGTGAGAGTGTCAGAGACTTCAGCAAACCGTACACGCATAATTATAGGATTGCAAAAGGAAATCTCAAATGTGTACACACACACACACACACACACACACACACACACACACGCACGCACGCACGCACAGCGTTTAACTAGCTTTGTGGGGACCCGTCATTGACATAATGTATTCTCTAGCCCCTTACCCTAACCCTAACCATCACAACTAAATGCCTAACCTTAACCTTAACCCTTACCCTCACCCTAACCATAACCTAATTCTAACCCTAATCCTACAACAGTTGTTTGATGAACTGAGCCAGATTAACGCCACACACACCCACAGAAATGTTTTCTGTGCCTTTATATACCGAGACAACTCTGAGCCGAGCGCTGGCGCAACGAAGCATGTGGGATCTTGCCTTTCCTCCCACTCTAATGGATGAGAAACATGGCTTTGGGCTAACACTTTGCTTATACGGATTCCAACACCAGCTGGAAGTGACAGTCACACAAATCTACCATAAAGAGCTTCTGTAAAAAGCATGAATTTAGAGACATGTGACCCTCAGCTGTCAATTAAGTGAATAATAAATGCAGAAAGCCTGCATTTGTACCATTTGTCTTTCAAGGCTTCCCTTACCTTGATTGGTGCTGACGTGAACCGGACTTTTCTCTTTGCAACTTCTGCTGCATCCTCATCCTCTTCCTCCTCCTGATCGGCCAGTTCAGGCACACCAGGAATTTCCTCATATTGCAATGAAAGCAGATTTCCATGTAAAGAGTTTTCCAATTCCTGACTTGGATGCTCTGGGTGAGAGTGGGATTCCTGCTCATGCACAAAAGCCTCGTTCTCAATCCCACAGATAACTGCACATCCTGTCTGGTCCTCTTGGCCTTCTCTGATTTCATCTTTTCCATCACTGCCTTCTCTGCGCTGCTCGTGCTGGATCTCCTCTCGCAGCTCAGATGTTGAACCTCCTTTTTCCTCACTTCTTTCCTTCTCTTGACTTTCTTTGCGTTCTTCTTCTCCACCTTTCCTCAATCCCACACTGTATCGCTCAACTTCCTTGTCATCGTCCTCCTCTTGCATCATGTCGCTCTCTGTCCTTGCAGCACTTTCTTCCACAGTCTTTTTCTCCCTGATGTCCCTTTTGTCTGTTGACTCCTCCACCTGTGCAATGAACTGGGTGTTCTGCCCCTCCCTTTCATCCTCCCATTCTTCATTCACCTGCTGATACTTGTCTCTTTCACCTTCCCGGCCTTCCATAGTCTCTCTTTCACATGGCATGCTGGCTGATGCTGACTCCTTCTGGTGTTCTTCTGAGGGAACAACTGGCCTACCTCCTCTTACTCTCGGTTCCACTCTGTTTTCCAGCATACAGGGTCCAGGTGTTTCCATGCTGGGCTCTTCAAAAACATCATCCACTAGTTCCTGCACACGTTCTCCTACAACCATGTCCATGTACTTTCCCCCCTCATCCTTACGCCAGTTTTTGTCCTCTTTCCGCTCCTTTTCTTCCTCATTCTCATCACTTTCTGATGACCCATTCTTTACGTCCACTAGTTCCGCCCTCACTGGCTCCTCAGGAGTCAAGTCCAGGTTAAGAGTTGCACTTGCTGTCCTTTCTTCCTTGGTTTGTGATTCTGTGGTTTGACCATGTTTGTCAAGACAGGAGGGAGATTTGTTGGATGATTCACTCGGGCCATCCGATACGGGAGATGTAGGGTGCCTTGCCAGCGAGGCCTGTGCAGGAGGATTTGGCAAGGAAACATTTACGATGGGTGGGTTTATAGATTTGTCTTTATCAAAGCCACCCCCCTCTTTTTCCACCTGGCTGGCTCCTACTATCCCCTCTTCCCCTTCTTCTTTCCCATCCGCCTTGCTTCCCCTCCCTTTCGAAACCTGCCCTCCACCACCTCCAACCTCCATCACCTTGGTCTCAAACAACCTCCGGGTGACAGAGAACTTCTGAGCCAGAGCAGCTCTGTCAATATCCGCCATCTCCTCTGATCTGGTTGATTTATCCTGCAGAGATGATTCTGGAAGAGAAACGTTGGCCGTGGTGCTCAGAACAGACGAGGAAATGACGACTGAATGTCTGGATGCAGAGAAAGGTGACGTTTGGAGCTGTAGGGTGGGATTATGGGGAGGAAGGAGGGGTGTGGAGCCAGAACTCTGCACCGGACCTCCATCTGGTTTCAGCTGCTGGGTGTCCATTTGCAGGAAGATGTTGTCTCGGATCTTGGTCCCCCTGGTGCTGTGGACTCTCCCTCTGCTGCCTGTGCTGCTGTGGGACATCATTGGATCTGACAGGCTGGATGGCAGTCTGGTTGGGTGCACGGCAGAGTGCTGGGCAGCAGCAGGTTTGGTCGCTGGTTGTAGACTGGTCGCAGTGTCAAATGAACATTTGATGGCGTGGAAGTCAGACTTATAGGTTATCCTGTGAGGGGAGGCGCTTCGGGCTTTAATGTCCGTCCGCATCATCTGGGAATGGAGGTTCTCTGAAGGGAGAAAAAAACTGGAGGAGCTTTTCACAGCTAATGGAAGCACCTGGGCAAGTGTTGAGCAGGTAGATAATGTTTAAGGATGTGCTGGTACAGTGGAATGGTAGCAATAAGGCAAGAACTATGCTGGATAATAGAGCTAGTGGGTTTTAAAAAGGTTATACTGCATCTGTTTGGTGACAGCAGGGGATGAAGGCAGGCCCTAGAAAGTCCATTGTCATCAGGTAGTCTTAAGATATTGATTCACCATCACCACAGCAAGTCTCCTGGAAGAGTGGTTTGAGAAAAAAGTGAAGTACAACACATTCACTAAGCTGAACTGACACAACTCAGCGGGTCATTCATGCAAATGACTGCCGAGTCAAACTGTCAAGTGCTTTACTTTATGACTTGCAGCTATCGATGCTAAAAATCAACAACGTTTCAGGCTGCTCAGTACTCACACTCAGTGCGTAATTGGAAGATTAACGATTGTGAGCGCCGTCAAAAACACAAACGTTGACATATTGGGCGTTTCTGTTACACAACTAGGCTACTTACAATTAACCTGTCTGGAGCAGCAATAAAGTCCTCTGCACAACCGCTGCATTCGCTTGCGGTCGGGAAATTAACTAACAGTAGGCCTACATTGGGACTTGATAAAATGCGCATTTAATAACAGCTGTGATCTAGCCATATTTTGCTCTTGACGTCTTGGCATTATGCGTCAAATAAAAAACTGAAGCAAGTATGTGTACGTTTTAAGTGTTGTTTACTGAACTTGGTAAGTTAATCAGCTGAGGTCCAGGAGTTTACGACAGCATATAAAGGCAGCAAATCTCACCGACCTGGCTAGAGTGCGCGCGCAGTTTAAAGGTCGTGACCATAGTTCATCATGAGAAACGTTGGGTCGCCCTGAGTGTCAATAAACCGCTAACTAACCTGAATTATTAGCCCGTGTACAATAATGCTAGCTATGTAGAATTTTGGTACACTATTATCGACAGCTTCATCTTACCGTAGAAGAGTTTGTCTGCAGTCAGTCGGTGCTGACGGCTCCCTCACTGTGATAAATACAGACAGATGGCGACTCATGTCTCTAAATACTGTAAATGGATTATCCTCATGTAATCCTGTGTAAACTACTCCGGTAACTGTGAGACAATGACGGTGAGCGGGTACCAGCACTGGGGCAAGTTAGCCTACATTTGGGGGGGGGGGGCAATTGTTATGCATCTGTGCCCTATCATTTATTCACCTACAGCAGGCAGTCTGAACATTTAGTCACAGTTTACTTCAGCCTGTTAAAATATTGCCATGTGTTGAATGAACATTTGTAGTATGCCTAAGTGGGAAGGCTAATATAATGACAGTGATGCCTTCTATTATAACAGATACTGCCTTTATTACCATTTTTACCATTTTCTCTCCATAATAGCCAGTGATTTACATTTTGGCATCATACACTGTATAGGCTATGTGATCTACTGTAGTTGTAGCTTACACTACTGTAAAACATGCAGGTTACTGCTACATTCACTTACCTTTACCTGTCTTTCAGCATCTTTGCCAGCTTTGCCATCTGCGGTGAAAACCGATATCACTCTGACAGAAGTTCTCCTGGGCTCAGAGGTAAGCTTTGTGTGAATAGTCACCTGTGTGCATGATGCAGGTTTGTGCATTCAGCCAGATCTTGCACTGTCTACCTGTGTGTGTGTGTGAGGCAGAGTAGAGCAGTGATGCAGCACCTGCTGATGTATGTGTTTGTGCCTACCTACCTGTGTGTATGTGTGTGTGTGTGTGTGTGTGTGTGTGTGTGTGATGCCAGTGGGTAAGTCGGTGCAGTACCTATGTCTGTCTGTAAGCTGGCTTGTGTGGCAAATGGACTGGACTCGACTGGACTGGACTGATCCGTGCAGAGCCGAAAGAATGGTTCTTCTGCTTAGCGTGACCTGGATCTGACTGGTGACCATTGTCCCAGGTGGCACTGGGACCTAGTTGATATAAATACTGGCCAATCACAAAAGCCTTCTTCTGAATGAGGCTAACCCAAGGAGGGAGGGGAGGGAGGGAAAGTGAATTGAAGTAGAGATGGAAAATGAGGGAGTGATGTCAGGGTGGGTGGCAAAGTAAATTTAGAGAGTTATAGGCTGCAAGAAAGTGAACGAGGCAGAGTAGACGGAGACAAAGACTGGAGGCAGAATTTTAACCTGGATTGGTAGGAGCAGTGGAAATGTGAAAGTGGGTGGCAAGCATATTAATTGAGTGGTACAATTGGAGAGAGGAGTAAATGACAGGTATGATTGCTGCTTCAGAATAAAAGCAAATACCCTCACCAGTGGTAATTAATGGCGGGTTAGAAATACAGAGATCTGTGTGGGCTGACATAATCCTCAACTCCCATTTCTCTCACCAGCAGCAGGTCACCTTGACTTTTTACACTTCTTTCCACACATCTTCTTTGTGTTTTTCCCTCCTCAAACTGCCTCCTCAAACTCACATTTCGTTTTGAAATGATGACAGTCATGTTCGTTTGGGTTTGTGGACAGTAAGTCTCGCATTGCGAGCCCTATCTCCACAGGTGGAGTAAGGTCTGGCTACACCACACATTCATTCTAGGATAGGAAAAAAAAAAACACTCTGGGTTGTTTGCATTTCTTTAAACCAATCACAATCGTCTTTGGCGGCGCTAAGCTCCAGTGGCAGCGACGGTGGCTCTGCAAAATAGTCTCTGGAAGTAACTTATTTTGGTGGAACATTTGCACCCCGCAAAAGAAAACACCACATACAATATAAAATGAAGTTAACTGTTCACACAATACGGTAACGGCAGCTATTTAAATGAGCTGGATACACGGTTAAACGTAATTTGCTCTTACCAGTGCATCACCGTGTATATTTTGTCCGTAGCAAATCCCCGCCAATCAGTCCCAAAACGTCCGTGTTAGGCTACGTTCACACCGCACGTCTTAATGCTTAATTCAGATTTTTTGTAGTTTTGATTGAAGTGAAGTATCTCCCCATACAATAATTAGGTCTAACACCTCACTCTCCCTCCATTGACTTGCTCCATCACTGTTCTCCATTTTGTAGGCCTAGTCAAGTTTTTAATTTTACTGTCTGTGTCTAGGGCTAACTCCCGCCAGCGCATAACTGTGACAAATGTCGATGTAGGGTGACGTAAAAGTCACATCAAATCCGCCTTGGTTGTTCACACTGCGGCCGCATTGAAAAAAAAAAAGGACCACATATGGAAGTGGTCTAAATCTGATTTGAAAAAATCAGATCTGGGCAAGATTTGAGTGTTCACACTACTTCTGAAGAAGTCTGACCTGGTCACTTGACCCCCAAAAAAATCTGATTTGGGCCACTTTTGCCTGCAGTCTGAACGTAGCCTTAGAGAGTAAATGCCATAAACATATTCTTTGCAAATCTTTACAATTATTCCCCGAAAGAACCAAGCAGGCCTGCCTTGATGCAGCATCCAAATTTTCTTCAAAACTTGCCATTTTCAGCGAATACCTTGCTATCACGAAGTTTGTTGTTGTTTCCCGAAGAGAAATAATTTTGAGAATAGCAACACACTGAGAGCGGAAGTGACACATGCCGGATGTCAGGCTATTATCCTGGAAATGTACTTCCCTTGATCCGGACTAGTGGACAGTCATAGTGTTGAGCTGGATAAAGAGGCTTGGGCAGGTGACGGGATGTTGGGGGTGCCTGTAGAAATGAACTGTTTTCACCTTTTGCTAATAAGCCTTTTAATGACTGCAAATCAAAATAAATCAGTATTTACGGCTTTTACACATATCTAGTAGACACAAATCTATGACAAATGTCAAAACTAGGACTCACAGCACGTATTTTTCACATCACATCTCGATATCCTTTGACAATTATGTACAATAATTACTCGGTGCAATAATTGATCAGTTACATGTGCAATATTTGTTATTTATTCACTGCTGCTACTTATATTCACACTGTACTTTACATATGTTCATACTGTACTTTATTTATGTTGACACTTGACAGTGTACCTATTTATGTTTACACAGCATTTTTGCAATCCATTGTTTTAGCAACATAATCTTAACCCAATCTTACTTTTAAACCTAATCTTACTTTACTTCTTAACTTAACTACTTACCTTTTTATTTCTTGCACTGTAGCTATGTTACTTTATATTGCTTCATACAGTTATTGTCTAGCTCTTATCTTACTCTTACTTTTACTTTTACCTTGAATCTGACTGTGAGCAACTGCACCTAAACAATTTCCCTGAGGGGATCAATAAAGTATTCAGATTCTGATTCTGATGACACACTAGCACATTTAACTGTCCCTCTTGTTGATTTTATTAGAACCTCACAGATATATTGGCTGATATCACCTTATCACAGACACTGTATATCAGTATCAGGTACATGTCAGATGATACATGATAAGACGCAAACATGTTTAAGATTAGTGTCGCCATTACATAGTTTGTCCACCAGAGAGCACTAACAACTTTATTTCTGAACTGTAAAATGTCCCACATAAGATTCTTTCATTTAAGGGACCCCTGTAAAATGTTTATGTTCCATATTTATGTTAAAAAAAGAGCAATCTGTACATAATTATATATATATATATATATATATATATATATATATATATATATATATGTATATATGATATGTGTGTGTGTGTGTGTGTGTGTGTGTCATGTCTTGTAGGCTGCATTTGGCAGACAGTTATAGTCATGCCCCATATGGTTATCTGTTCAGTCAACCATATTTAGAGTTTCCCAGATTCAGAAGGGATTTGCACTCAATCCTCTGAACATTTAAATGCACACACACACACACACACACACACACACACACACACACACACACACACACACACACACACACACACACACACACACACAATGCAGAAAAATCCTTACATTTTGAAACTGGAAACGATCCAATAATCATCTAATCATTTAAGATGTATTTGTGGGTCTTTATATTGTTGGACAGTTTAATTTATAATAAAACATATATATTTTAATTTATAATAAAACATATATTTTATTATACAAACATATTTTATGAACTACATGTGTTTTGTGTGCAAAAATCATAATTTGTAAAAAGTAACTAGTAACTAAAGCTGTCAGATGAATGTAGTGGAGTAAAAAGTATAATATTTCTCTCTGAAATGTAGTGGAGTAGAAGTAGAAAGTGTCATGAAAAGAAAACACCCAAGTAAAGTACAAGTACCTCAAATTTGTACTTAAGTACAGTACTTGAGTAAATGTACTTATTTACATTTCCACCACTGCAAGTCAGCAGTTTAAATGAGCAAAGCACGATGTAGCAGTTCTGGCCCAGTTAGGTTATTGGTTGCTGTGAATCAGTCTGACATGTCCATTAAACTGCACTTTTTATACCTCAAGTATTGGTGCATCTATGAATCCATAAACAATGTTGCTGCCACTTTGTGTCTAAATGTGTGTACTGCACATGTATTACTTTAACAACATCAGCAATAATAATGAAAATCTGTGACAGAGTTTGGATTCAGTTCTCCTTAGGGTGAAACACGATAAAACTGATCTTCATCACACTGTCATGTGCTTTGGAAAGAAGCCTCCACATGGATTCTCAAATATACATTACATGCAAGACACATTTTGAATACTGATAGATAAGGCTTTACTTTACTACTATCTTTCATGTTATGGTTTAGTAATTTAGCTTTCTTCTCTCAACATTTTTCCAAAAGAGCATCTTAAAAATCCGTTACCAATTCTGAGACAGCTGGCGCTGACACACATACACACACGCACACACACACACTTTATTTTAACAATATGGTGAAAACTTGCTCAATCACCCTCCAGTATCACAGTCAAGCGTACTAAAGTGCCATTTCACACAGATGCAGTAAGGCAAGCGTAAGCATCCGCACTCACGCATGCACGCACACACACACACACACACACACACACACACACACACACACACACACACACACACACACACACACACACACAGTTGCAACAGGTGCACACATTCACACACTTTTATTCACCTGATGCAGTACAACTAATGGTTTTAATGATGTCAGCATGCAGGATGAAGGGAGACAAAGAGACTGAGATACAACAGTGATTCTCCTGCCTCCCTTGGGTCTCATTGAGTCATTTGTCATGTTACAAACACCCCTTGTCCTCCTTTTTCTATCTGACCTGCCATGCTTTACCAGAGCAGACACTGAACACAGAGCTAATCCCTTAATTCCTCTTACATCTTCTGTTCTCCCTCCTCTCTCTGCTGCCCTCTCCCTATTTATTACAGAGAGTATGCATGGGACATACTGTATGTGATGGTTTTCGGCAGTGCTGGATGCTCAAACCCTCCCTGCTCTTCCTCATCCACCCTCCTTCTCTCACTCCCTTCCTCCCTTTGCTGCGGTCATCCTGGTGACAAGCTGCATCTCTGCTGCTGCCGTCGCCTCTCTCTGTCATCACTTGGGTTGAAACAAAACAAGTGAAACTAACTGCGTTGTTACTGTTCATACACCATTCCACATGAGGCGTCCTTCAAGGTCACAGCAGTTGCATCTCGCACTGATCTTTATTTCGGCACATAAACGTCTGCATACAGAAACAATGTCCAGATACAGCTTGTTCATGCTAGTTGCCTTACAGTATATGGATGACTAATACTGACAATGCTCTGATTTGGCTCCTCTCCTTCTTTCTAATATCAAGATTTTGGTCTTACCAAATCCCGTTATCATTATAATAATTTGGTTAAGAATATTTTAAAGAAAATAGTGTCATACAGTTGTGGGTATTTATCTTGAATTGAACATATCTTGAATGTCTTCTTATTCTGTAATACCATTTACTGGTTAGACTGTCCTGTTGGTCAACATCTCCACATTAATAATGATCATATGGGTTTAAATCAGCTGTGTATACACCCTGTCTAAGTAAAAAAGCCTGCTTTAAGCAGAAATTGAGCAACATCCTGGCAGATCCTCTCTTGCTTCAGTGGTTGTGTCAATTAATTAAGCAGATAAACAATTGTTACAAAGCATTGCATATATACACCATAAACATATAGACATAGACATACATACAGAATTTAGTCCTGCATAAACTCCCTGGTGAGAGTAGTAGACATATCCATTCCAATGTAGGACATAAAAGGCTCCCATGTTCTATGAAACACATTATCTTTAGAATGAACTTGACCTGTTCATATATTCTATTATTCTATCCTTAGAATGTTCTATGTTGTTGCAATAATTGCAACAACAGGCAGTTCCTGTTGCCCTTAAAAAGCCCATACATGCAGACAGACTGACACAAGTCATCTGCATGCCATGATGACAACAGCGACAGCAGCAGCAGCAGAGTACAGGGGCGGGGAGGGGGCGCAGCCGGACCTCACATTCATTAACGACCACCGACACAACCGGGAAGCCTCCTCCGGTAGCATCACGGCGTTCACCGACACACGACCGGGGAAGATGGTCGCGGTGCACACGTCGCCCAACTCGTCTCCGTCGGCGGAGTGGATCTGCTGTCTGGATAAAAGGTGGGTGAATACACTTCACGAGACACTTCCACGCCGTGCATTCACACACAGCAACGATTGTGTTTTCTCAAACATTTCTCTTTCATTCATCCGCGGCAACGTGATCCATCGCAACCGGCGATCGCTGCGTGTGCACTGTGTGTGAGTGTGCAATAATAGCATGATACGCCTTGTTTTTAGCCTATGATAGGTTACTGTCATTTTAAGTGAATGTATATACCCTTCATGCAGTGATAGTAAAGGCTGCAGTGCATAACAATATAGGATACACCCATAAAAAAAAGATCCTGTTTTTTGTATCTGCACGGTCAAAAAGGCGTTGGTAGCTTCGAGGTTCACCGGGATGTCTCTGCACTGCATGGCTCTGATAAATGCCTAATGAGACGCACATGGTTTATGTCTGTCTGCAGAACTCAAATTGCCATACATTTTTAAAATACTACTATGGCGTGGATGTTATAGTAATGTTCTCATAATAAATGAGAGGCAGGTCAGTGCATTGGTTTCTCTCTCCCCCCCTTCCATTTTTTTGCCACAGTGCTGCATGTGAGACTGTATTTGTCTGATCTGACTGAACAGGTTAGAACAACTGGACAGCCAATTACAGAATATGTAGCCTATTAACAACTTCACAATCCAGAAGCTGCAAAAAAAAACCTTTTAGTCCATACTGTATTTGCCCCAAAAGTCCCATGCTGCGTGCATACTGTGCCAGAAAAACATAGCAGGCCTTAGTAGGGGGGAGAGGTCTTGAATAAAAATAGACAATGAAAGGGCAGGTATACACTAATTGCTGTATAGATGATGCACCTCACACCTAAAACAAGCAACAATTCATTAGACATGCGCCCCGCAGCTCACACCCACACAGTGTACACACCTCACTATGACACATCCCCACGTTACTATTGGCAACCTGAAACTACCATCTTGTCTTCCCATCCTCACCTGTAAGACTGGATGCATCGTCTAAATACAATGTGCTGCTGTATTTTGTCACTAGTGGAAGTAAAGTGTATAGGGCTGCAACTAGCGATTATTTTCATATTAAATTGAATATCTTTTTTTTTTTTTTTAAATGTGCCAATTAAGTTTCTGTTGATTGAGTAATCGATTAGTTGACTTATTGTTTCAGCGTTAGTGGAGTGTAATTTGATGTTGAGAATTGGGTAAAACATGACAAAGTCATTGTGAGAGGGGTGTGACTCTTACTGTGCTGTAATGTTTACAATCGATCAAACTAAACCGCAGCTACCGTACTGTATATCTTAAACTAGAGCTGGGCAATATATCTATATTATATCAATATATATATATATCGATATTGTGACATGAGAGTAGATATCTTCTTAGATTTTGGATATTGTGATATGGCTTAAGTGTTGTCTTTTCCTGGTTTTAAAGGCTGCATTACAGTAAAGTGATGTCATTTTCTTACCAGACTGTTCTATCATTTGTCTTTACCCACTTAGTCATTATGTCCACATTACTGTTGATTATTTGTCACAAATCTCATTGTGTAAATATTTAATGAAAGCACCAATTGTCAATACTACAATATTGTCGCAATATCGATATTGAGGTGTTTGGTCAAGAATATTGTGATGTTTGATTTTTTCCATATTGCCCAGCCCTACCTTAAACCCAATGCAGCAGATATGCAGCGGTAGGCAGTGTCAGTAAGGGCAGCCAGGGTCGTAAGTTAGACTGGACAGGATCTTATTGTAGAGCACTCAGTGCTCCCCAGCTATGCACCTCCTCATTCAATCAATATCCATCAGTGTGGGTGTATGTGTGAGTGTGTGTGTGTTTGGGAGCTTTCATCTATGGTAACTGTTGATGTTAAGGGTAAGAGGCGAGGAGAGGGGGACGCTAAAAGAAAGACAGAGGTTGAGCTACGACTGTCTTTAATATATCTGTCCAAAGACATTTATTGCCGATGAGTGTGAAGTATGTGAGATGAAATCAGATTTGTTTTGGACCAGGCAGGTTATAGACGGTATAGTCAAAACACACACACACACACACACACACACACACACACACACACACACACACACTGTAAACTGAGCTGTGCTTACGCTGATTTAATATTCAGTGTTTCTAACAGGATCTCAGGTTTTTAGCAGTGACGCAGATAGGAGTTGAAAGGTTGGGATAAAGTTGCCCGAGCAACAGGCCCAAGCCCATTTGCCCTTTTTCTGGAGAGACAGTTTTTTATGCTGTTGTGTTTGCATAAATATGAGTAGCCCATAATTGCTCTAGAATAATCACCATATCATCCAAACTTGTATCACTGTTTGATAGGCATGCTTCCGCTGGACACACAGATGGGGCGGCCCAAAGTCAAAAAAAAAAGTGATGTCCTATGTCCCTGTCATGTGACTCTGTGCACATGTCATGTGGCTCTGGCACAATATTTGCATAATTTGGTTGTTTTTTAAAGAACTTATTCAGATGTGTGAACACTTGACAGAGCTTCTTTTTATCACAAATGTTTTTCCCCTGCACATTTAGGTTAGAGCAACAGCCTCTCAAAATGTCTGTGCACATCCCTGAGCTGTGTACATACAATAAGGGTATCTCTGCTACAGTAACGTGTTAATCTGCCAGCTTAGGAAACCTTGTTTGTGTTGAGACTGTCTTACATTTTGGTTGGCTGCCACAAATTAACCTCTTATCTATTTGTCTGGAAACAGTGATTTTTTTCCCCCCCAGATGGATCTGCAGAACCTTCTGGTATTTCTTGGTTTTCTCTTCAGAGTGGGGGGGGGGAGTCAGGGAAAGAGAGATAAGAGGGATGGAGGGAGAGTGGGATAAGGTGAACAGATCTCAGGTCACATCCGTCTCCCACCAACAGTGGAGGAAGATTCCTCTGGACAGACGAGGAGCGAGCAAGCACAGGACAATGACAAAGAGAACAGGCGAGCGGACAAGGATTCAACCAGGGGATTTTAACTGACGGATCTTAACAGTTTCGAGTGGACAGATAGGTGAAGGGTGAGGCTGCAGGGTTGCCCACTCAACCCTGCAGAGTTAACCTCCCTGTCTCTCTCAATTGCAGTGTGTGGGAGTCCACCTGTCTAAACCATTAACTAAGCCTACACTGGGATATGACTCGCACAGAGGGCCAATACGCAGGCAGAAGGAGGATGGTGGGAGGATGAGTCAGAGACAAAAAAGGGATAAAAAGACAGAGAGAAAGCATAAACCCATCTGTAAGGCCGGCTACACACTGGCTGCGTCGCGCGAGCGTGTCAGCTGCGTGGCGTGTCCGTTTATATTTTCGGCTCCCATGTTAACAGGTTAGAGCTTACACACTGCCTGCGTGCCTACTACAAATAGAACCGACGCCTATTTTTCACGCGACACTCAAGCGTGTTGGAAGCGTTTCAAGGGAAAATAGAATAGGAAAAGATGTTTATATGTCGTTTAGACACGAATACATATTAATAAATGACATGTTGATGTTTGAAAGTCTCTAGGTTTTGATATAAATGCAGATATAAATGTAATAAAAAAAAAAAATAGATTTTCTAATATTGTATTGTCAATACAGAACGAAATATTCTGTAGCCTATTTTGCCATCGATACTGCTGACGTTGTCTTTGCTGTAATCATATCAGTATATATTTATGTTTAACATGGTATTTCATTTTATCAATGGGAAACATACATGTGTCCAGACAAGGCTAGCAGCAGCGCCACGTCAGACACATTTCTGGTGTGAAAAGTCCACGCGGCCGCCACGCAGCTGACACGCAACAGAAACGCCACGCAGGCAGTGTGTAACCGGCCTAATGGCCCTGAGCTTGTGGCAGATGTGGGACTGGAAGATGTGTTGTGCAGTCAGCCCTTTAGGCTAAGTCTGTTTATCTGGGAGTACTGGCTACGGAGGACAATCTACTACTGCTCGGGGACACAAATATATGTGTGTTTACCTCTGTGTGTACATGAGCGTGTGGGTCAAAGGGGAGTCATCGTTGCTTGCAAAGCAGAAATAAAGGGATAATAATGGGAGGATGGTGAGTGCGGGTGTGTTAGTGGTGGGACTTAATGGATAAAGGCAAACGTGGAAGTGCCAGTAATGGAGAGGAGAAAATGGGTAGCTTAAAGCAGAAAGAGGGTCATTTGTTCTTTTCCATGTTGCTTATCATGTTCCTGAGAGGAACGTGCAGGTCTTGAGAGAGGAGAAAAGTGGATGGAGATTAGAGAAATGTTTAGTGGAGGCAGACAAAGAAAAGAGAGCTGGGAGCAAGGGAAGAGGAAGGAGCTGAAGGAGGAGAGAGGGAAGACAGCCTCTCGTCTGTGAAGGAAGAAGCCCACAGTGCATTAGCTATTCTGTATGAACGCACACGTGCAGGATGAGTCACTAGCAAAGGAAAATAAGTAAATGAAAGGTGCTAATTGCAGTGTGTGTTACTCTGAGACATTTTGGCTCTGTAGTTTTCTTCCACCGCATCTCAGAACAGAATCTTTAAGCTCTCGGATCAAACTTCTGTGGGTTCTTGTGTCTGTGCGCTGTGCTTCGCTGTCTTTGTGTTTTTGTGTGTGTGTGTGTGTGTGTGTGTGTGTGTGCGCGCGCGCTCAGATTTAAGCGTATCAGAAATAGTAGCAGTACAAATGAGATCTTACATCAACACCCTGTGGGGGGTCTGAGCCGAGAGAATTAACGCCTGCAGCTCTCCACTGTTATCGCTAAGACACAATGCCGAACAATGAAGCCACACACACACACGCACATATATAACATTTTTTTCATGTTTTAGTCCAATAACCTCTAATTACAAATATTTAACATTACTGTTAACTGTTTTCCAAAGAATACTGTAGGGTTTTGATTGATTTCTTACCCTCCATGCTGAAAGGGACTCTCTTGAGATAGATAATCCATCACAGTCATCGTGTGGTTAATTCATTTTGTTTAAAATAGTTTGGCAGTTAATAGGCCAGAACATAAAAACCCACTGAAATGGTTCTTTAACACCTAATGTTAGATCTAATGATAGTTCTTCTCTGCACAGGCCCTCGGAGCGCTCGGGAGAGGATGTGGACATTATTCTGACCAGATTGAGGGAGGTCAAAGCCTTCCACAGGTTCCCACCTCCGCTCTTACTGCAGATCTGTGCATGTGCCTTCTATGAATGCCTGGAGAAAGGCATCACGTGTATGTACACACACACACACACACACACACACACACACACACACACACACACACACACACACACCCCCCTCTAACCTATCAATGCATTTGGATTAGAGATGGTCCGATACCATTTTTTGCTTCCCGATACCGATTCCGATACCTGAACTTGCGTAACGATCCGATACCAGTGTGTCATATATTTTATTATTTTAACAACTGTATACTACTATCCCTGTATGGATGTGATATTATTTCTATCTTTGTTGTCGGTCTGGCTCAGGTTAAACTCTTTGTGAAACATGAATGCCACAGAACGTTCTTTTATTCTGCAGTTTGACAGTCAGTTATAACAGAAAAAGAACATAAATAAACTACTTTAGCGTATTTTTTCTTTAGGGCTTTATTACGTGGAATCGGATCGGTGTATAAACTCCAGTACTTCCCGATACCGATACCAGCGTTTTAGGCAGTATCGGAGCCGATACCGATACTGGTATTGGTATCGGAACATCTCTAATTTGGATTATAAAACTATTTGTGTAGGACAATAGTTGCTTTTGATGCTGTCATGCTCAGATTAGCTCTCTATAGCAAAGCATCATTATACAGTACTGTATACAATATATGTTCTTATTATATGACAGTCGTGCTGCAGAAGATCCCTTTCCTGTTTCTTTAAAATGTGATGCATTCTAATTGCAAAGTACTGTTATCATTGTAACTCATGTGTACACACCACTCCACACAAATCACGCAGTCCCTTTTTTCTATTTTTTAAAGATTATTTTTTGGTCATTTTAGGCCTTTATATTTATAGGACAGCTGAAGGCATGAAAGGGGAGAGAGAGGGGGAATGACATGCAGCAAAGTGCCGCAGGTCGTTTTTTTTAGTATATGGCTGAGAAGCCTCTGTATGGCTGCAACTTATGATTACAGCATTAACGCTTAATCTGTCAATTACTTTTTAGCTTTATTGTTTTATCTATTTTAAATAGTTTTTGTTGTCCAGTGGATGTCTGGTATTTTTGCTTAATAAATGACTTACAGAGATTGTTCAATTTATCAATAAATAAACCAGCTATAAACCAGTTGTTTCAGCGCTAAACCTTTGCAACTATTGTTGTTTTTGTTTAAACTTACAGTGGTCATTTCCTCTTTAGTTGAGCATATATAATAAAAAAAATGTCTACCACTTGGGAAAAAGTGACTATCAACATAATATATAAAGCATTATTTAAATTCTTCTTAATATACTGGACTATCCTGCATACTGATATTTAGGATTTTGTTGTTGTTGGGGGGAGCATTTCTGCGTTTATTAGATAGGACAGCTGAGATATGAAAGGGGAGAGAGAGGGGGGGAAGACATGCAGGAAAACCGTCACAGGTCGGACCCGAACCCCAGACCCTCTGCACCGAGGAACAAACCTCTGCACATGTATGTGCGCCCGCTCCACCAACTGAGCAAACCGGCCACATATTTAGGACCTTTTGGATTTGAATCACACTAGTCTCGCTTTGCCAGACCTTCCTCCACAGCGCTGCGGAGGAGGGTCTGGCTAGTCCACACAGCATTCTGGGATGGGAGAAAAACGTGCTCTGGTTTATTGGCATTTCTTTAAACCAATCACAATCGTCTTGGGCGGTGCTAAGCGCCGGACGGAGCCACGGTGCCTCTGCAAAATATCCTCGGGAAGGAACTTGTTTTGGTGGAACGTGTGTACGTTCAAAAGTAGTTTTAGTCGTGTAACAGAAAACTCAGATTGGACAGATAGTCTAGCTAGCTGTCTGGATTTACGCTGCAGAGATCTGAGGAGCAGTTAACCATAGTCCTCAGAAATCCACCGGAGGTTAAAATGCCAACACAAAGAAAGGCCCGGAGACATCCGTTGGCACCGGAGCAATCCCGGAAGTGGAATGTCAAGGATATAGACTAGTATCACAGTAACACAAGGACGTTTTGAAAAAGATTTTTCCATTTTTGGAAAAGAAACTTTGTGTGTTAAGATTGCTGCGTGTCATCCCCCATCTCTCTCCCCCTTTCATGTCTATCCATTGTCACTGTACAATAAAGGGAAAAGCCCCAAAAAAAAATTATCTTAAAAAAAAAGAGCAAACCAATATATAAGTCTGAGTAAACCGTTTTTTCCTCAGCACCCTATAGTGTTTCGTGTATTTTTCTGTCCACAGTGTTTCGACAGGGAGACATAGGCACCAGCTGGTATGCAGTCCTGTCTGGTTCTCTGGATGTCAAAGTGTCAGAAACTGCCAACCACCAGGTAAGAGAGTTTAAGTCCGATTGGAGCTTCATACATAACCACTTGCTTAGTTTCACTTGTGCTGCTGTGCGTCTGTTCTGTGTTGCCTGTAAATCATGTGAATCACAAATGAATGAATGAATGAATAATGAATTGAATCTTAAATCATGGAAACTACGGGGTGCATTCGGTAATGTCCTTTCTATTTTTATGAAGATGCGTTATTTTTCATGGCTGCCATTTTCCTCTTGTATTATTTTTTACGCTGCATGTCATCCCCTTTATGACAGACTGTGGAAATAGGGTCATGAGAGAGAGAGAGAGAGAGACCAGTTTAAAGACGGAGATAAGAAGCCCCTCTATTGTGAAACGTCCTTTTCATGTACAGTATGTAGCTCTAAAGTGCCATTGGTGGCCCAGTTTCTGTGGCTATATTTGAAATGTCAGTTTGGACAGCTGAAAAGGTTTCTATAGCATGCAGAATACTAGTCTAAACCAGTGGTGTGTGTGTGTGTGTGTGTGTGTGTGCACCTAGCCTGTCCAATTATATACAGCACCCAGAGATATTTTCCTTCTTTTACCAATCCCTCATATTTGAATCTATTTGCATAATTTACCATATATTAATCTGTCTGCTCTTCATGTTTGTCTGTTTTTATAAAGCGAACCGTTTGATATATCTCTTAGCTACTGCTGTGTTGTGTTTACCTTTAGTGTGACGATTAGTCAGAAAATGAATCAACAACTTTGATAACCGATTCATTGTTTTCGTCATCTTTCGTCTTAACATGTTAGTAAATTTAATATTTGTGGGTTTTGGACTGTTAGTCGGACATCACCCTGGGCTGTCCGACAATAAATCATAAATGTAATGCAGTTCAATTGATTATGAAAAGAATGGCTTGTCGCAGCCCCAGCAGTATCACAGCAGTATATTTGACCTTTACTCCTGCGTGGAAGGACTCATTTGAGCTTATTTGAGCACGTTATTGATTCCCACACATTAAGTACTCTAACAAGCAGTATTTGAAACAAATCTGTTGTGTTTGCGTGCAGGATGCAGTCACTATCTGCACACTGGGGATCGGGACAGCGTTCGGGGAGTCCATCCTGGACAACACACCACGCCACGCTACCATTGTCAGCAGAGAGACCAGCGAGCTGCTCCGTATCGAGCAGAGGGAATTCAAGAGCCTCTGGGAGGTGAGACACAAACTGTATGAGCTGGAACGGCATGATTCTGCATGAACTCTGTCTGAGTAGCGTGCCTAAAGCACTCCATCTTTGAAAATGTTTCCCTATTGAGACTGCAATTTCCAGACAACCTTCCACTGTAATTGTGCTTTTAACCACAAGAGGGCTGTCCACCATAACAGTGCGTTCTGCTCCACCTATTAGACATGCACCTCAGGAGAGAGAGAGAGAGAGAGAGAGAGAGAGAGAGAGAGAGAGAGAGAGAGAGAGAGCGAGAGAGAGAGAGAGAGAGAGAGAGAGAGAGAGAGAGATCTGTTGTTTTCAGAGCTTGCTGTGGCTTAGTGCATTATTAACAGGACAAAGGGATGAGGCACCAAATGCAATTTACAGTGTGTGTTATATGTTTAGTGCAGGCACTGGCAGTGTGGTGGGAATCTAAAGTGATAAATGCAGGGATCCCTTGTGTCAACACATTCTGATTGTGTTACAATAGTAAAGAAGAGGTTAGAAAGACACCTCAAAATGGACTATTTTGATAAAGAATGAGAATAAAACATAAATATCTGTGGATTTTTATTACAACAAACGAATAACAGTAATCTGTATTCATGAATATATGACATATAGAGATTGGCGATAGCATTGGGATTAACTTGCAGCAATATGCATCAAAAATGCAAAAGCAATGCAGACAGATGCTGCAGCAATCACCTCTCCTTTTTGGGCTTAATCATGAAAAGATCATACACTGGGAGTATTGATATTCCTGGCTAATATTGGTATGCTGCAGATCACTAAAACACATCTCACCTAGGAGGGGAATTATGACTTTGATGACCAGAACATAAAAAGTCACCGTCTGCAGATATATCCGATATTGCAAACAGAGACTGTATGATACAATTTGGAAGAATCGGCACTCAGCATCAGTAACATGGCTCTGACCTGGACGCTGGTGTCTTCTTTGAGAGTTGGCGTTGTAGTAGTTGCCTCTTCGTGGGCCTCCTTGTCAAGGTTACCCTCTCCATTCACAGTCGAGTTTACTGTAGCTTCACAGTCGGCACCCAAAGACTACACGTGGCTGCCCTGTGGTCTTTTATTTTGTGATGTCAAATCCAAATTAGTGAGATTCTAAATTTAATTTAGTTTTTCTCTCTAGTTCTTTTTTTTTTATACACACATTAGGGTCATACTGTACTTACAATTGTCAGGGCATTTTATTTCTAATTGTAGGAGCGTTTTTAGCTCAGAGGCCAGGCTCAAATTACAGAAAGATTTTGAGTGTCCAGTCCCTCCAGAAAAACACAATTATGCAATTGCATAATTCAATGCATAATCAGTCAAAGTCCGCATAATTATTGCGGGGGGGCGCACTTTCGCCGCATAAATTGCCAATTTCCGCGCAAAATATGCAGGGCTTGCATGATTTCATAATCCCTGCATTTTCGTATCTTAGCAGAAAGTTGAAAAATGTTGCGTTTACTTCACACAAGAGCAGCCATTTTCCCCTGTTGCCATGGGAACGTTATGAAGTGACGTAATTACGCGACGTGAACATCATTGAAAAGCTGCAAACCCCGCGATGAAGTCACGATGAAACCAAAGTTTTTGCAAGTTCCCGCAATTTCATCGCATAAAATTGCATAAATATCCCGCATATTCCATCGCAGGGTTAGGGTTAGGAAACGAAAAAAGAAAACGTGCCGCATAATCAAGGATTTTTGCCCGCAACAATCACAAAAAAACTTTTTATTTAAATAAATGTCTGTTAAGTCACTATTGCCGAATGAGGTAATACAATGGTGATTGAGCCTATGATTTAAGCCCTTTCATTTGCAGTATTACCAACTAGGTGTTTGTGGCAACTTTCCGGGGGAAAATCACAAGCGGCGCACAGTTAGTGATGCGTTTTGCATCACCCCGCAGTGGTTGGTCCACCAGAGAGGGTAGGCAAGCACACTCACTCTTCAACAGCGGCGTACTGTTTTTTTTCCGGTCTCTGCTAGGTTACTATGGCCAAACAAGAGTCCTGACTGCAGACTATATTGGCAGTCACTGCTACAGACAAATAAACTTGACAAACAGTTGAAAGGGAAGGTGTGATCCAAAAAAACCCACCTGCAAAAACTGCAGCACCTCTTTACCAAAGGTGCCGCCAAAAAGGAACAAAACAGAGCTCTTTGAGATTGTAACTTTATGCACACTATTGACTAGAAATGCTGCCGGTTGGACTTACAACACAGATTTTACACATCAGAGTCTGCTGACTACATTCAGGAAAAGTTGCATAAAGCCTTTTGTGGCTCCAGAGGAAGCTGTGTGAAGTTTGATAAATGTCCGTAAGTGATGTCAGTTGAGTCGGCGTCCGTCAGGACTACAAATTTGAGAATGAAAATAGTCTGATAGTGTGGAGTTGACCAGACCTCTGAAACCCGCTCCTCATCTCTGCTTCAAGGCTAGCGGCCCAAGGCTACATTAGCCACTACTGGCAAAACGCACTGGAATCTTCGACTGAACTGTCGGTGGTCGAGTTGCATTGTGGGTAATGTAGGCGCCAGGTTTTGGCAAGGAGGAAGAATGCATGGAATAAAAAAAGGTGATATCTGGTTGTGCTGCATCAGTTTTGATCTTTTTACTGTCCATCGTGAGTCTGACAATGTTACAGGAGTGCAATGTTAAATCAATGGAGTACTCTTTTTAAGTGTAGGCTTTTGTTTCCACTAGCTACAGTAATGTGGAACAGAGTTTCCCCTCAGTGATGAAGAGAAGGGGTAAGACATGCAGGAAATCGTCACGGGTCGGACTCAAACCCTGGACCTCTGCGTCGAGGCATAAACCTCTAAGTATACTGTATGTGTGCCTGCTCTACCCACTGAGCCAACCCGGCCACAGTATATAATACTTTAACTACAGCTCCGATGAGTCACTGTGGACAGATATCCACACAGACTTTCAGTGTTTTAAATATTGATTGAATCATGCTGTTTTGGTCTGGGTTTCTAGTAGCTGACTTTGTCCATGTGTTATACACGGGTAAACATTTATAGAAGCTCATTGTTAAGTGATAGTGTCCTAAGATGTGAAAGACATAACGGCATAAAAAAAAAAAAAAAATGTAGGCAGGGGCGCCAGGGCAGCTCACCTGGTAGAGCGCGCACCCATATACAGAGGCTTAGTCGTCGACGCAGTTGCCGGGGGTTCGGTTTCCGACCTGCGGCCCTTTGCTGCGTGTCATTCCCCCTCTCCCTCCCCTTTCATGTCTAAGCTCTCCTGTCACAAATAAAGGCCTAAAATGCCCAAAAAAAGAATCTTAAATTGTTTTTCCTGTTGACAATTTCTCTAAAAATAGATGCTATTTTGATTCAATGTTGTGCTCTCGGTGTCATTATAAAACAGATTTATCTATTCATTGTTGCGATTTTATGAAAAAATAATGACCCCCTTCACTGTTACTGTTATTACTAGATAAATAGAAATTGGGTTTAATAAAACGTGATATCTCCATTTAATGGCACAGGAGGATATAAAAGTGAGATAAGACAACAATTGGTCATTAAAGCGTGTGTGCCGTCTTATTATTGGGCTTGTAGTGCGTTTGTCAACTAAGTGCACTTAGTCTCCCTATCTGTTGACTATTTTAGGACAGTAGCCATAAAGCATAAAACATACCCCGAGGTTGTCCTCTTTTGAATCTTATTCAGCTCATAGTAAGTGTGTGTGTGTGTGTGTGTCTGATGATTAATGCAGTCATGTGTTTGATAAAAGGATGAAAGGAAAAAAAAAGCGCTGCTCCATAATTCTAACACTGAGTGAAAGTGGGATGAATAAATAAACAGTTGAACAGTAAATGTTGAACAGCGTGTTGTTTCTGGCCCATATGTGTAAACATACAGCATATCAAACAGTGGATTGGTTGGCCTGGCCTGTACTGTGGCAGGCTGGTATTGCAAGTCTTTCTCTCTTTCTTTCCCTTTCACCTGCTCTGCACTTCTCCTGCCCACTTCCTCTCTCCTCTGTTGGCCATGTTGTGTCTCTTGCCAGCCTCCTTCCTATCCTCCCTCCCTCCCTCTCCATCCCCACCCTCACTATTCCTTTCTTTCCCTCTTCTGCTTCCTTTCTATGTCTCTCTCCCTCCCTCTTTTCTCCTCCTCCACTAGAGTAGCCCAGTCGTACAGAGACTCAGATCACCGTGGTAACCTGTGAGAGAGAAGTGGTTTGGTTCTTGGCTGGATCACAGCGAGAGAGGGAGAGTGAGAGACTGAGAAAGACACTGGGGCGACTGTGTGTGTGTATGTGTGAGAGAGACAGACAGAGAGAGAGGGAGGGAGGGAGGAAGAGAGCAGCTTGTTTTGAGCAGGATGCTATCCAGTGGCTTGTGTGTGAGTTGTAAAGGAGCAGAGGGCAGCTCTCTGGGGTTTCAATCCCTCCAGCATTAGGCGTCTGAGTGTGTTGCATCAGGTGAGTGTGTCACCTCGACTGTACCTCTGTGTAGTCTGTGGTGTGCATGGGGGCTGGATAGTATTGTCATGTTTTCTTGTATTTATTTTAGTTTTCACAAAAGGAAGTTTTTTAGCAATTTTTGTCCTTGTTAGTCTGTGTGCAAGGAAAACATCGACAGGGATGTGGGTGTATCTTTAGGTCAAACAGATGCGCGCTCTCTCTCTCTCTCTCTCTCTCTCTCTCTCTCTCTCTCTGTATGCATAAAGACTAATGGCACATTCAGGATCAAAATGACCTGCTATGTGAGTTTCAGTGTTTCCGCTCTAGAAATGAAGAAACAGTTTATTGTTCTTAACCGCTGTAAGAGCAGCATCTGTACACATTTAGCAGCGTTGGATGCTCTCTTACCCTGGTTTGAATGCTGCTGTTGTGTGTGTGTGTGTGTGTGTTATGTAATGTTAGTTGTACTGCATGTAAATGATCTTGGTTGTACAAAGGGCTTTGTTTTGAGGAGCATTTGCACTTGTGTGTTTAAAATTAACACTGTGTGTGTGTGTGTGTGTGTGTGTGTGTGTGTGTGTGAGAGAGACAGAAACAAATTAATAGGTTTTGATGTTTAACAGATGATGATAAATGTTGACACAGATTGACACAGATTCTGATATGTGTGTGTGTATTTTATCTTGTAGAAGTATCGTCAGAGCTTGGCTGGACTGTTGGCCCCTCCTTATGGAGCTATGGAGAGTGGATCCAACAATGACAGTGAGTATATATATACACACACACACACACACACACACACACACACACACACACACACACACACACACACTAGTGAAATGAAAGAAACTGTGTGTGTATAGTTCAACATAAAACAATACAAATAGTAACATAAAATTGTGAAACAGAGGTCAGATAATGAATAGGTTGTATTCATAATTGAGTATAATGTGGTAAACTAAGTGTTATAACTCATAAAGGCACTTTATTTTTGTCTTTTTCTTTTATAGAGTAAATACTTTGTTGAAGATCTTTCATTCAAGTATTCCTGCTTCCTTCTATAGATGTTATACTCATTTCCCACCTACTGTTTATCAAAACATCGTGTGCAGTAGAACACGCCTCCCTGCATGATTTAGCATCAAAGCCACACAATGAATAGGTTGTGTTTTTGGAAGTATCTGCATCCTGTAAAAATCTTTAATTGAACCAGCTTGACAACAGATTTTTTCCTCCTCAGGACTCGCAGACAAAGACAACATGAACTCGGACTCTGCAAACAAAGCTCACAACAAGGTAAATACTCTCTCTGGCTCACTGCTTGGAACCTCAAGGCCCGTCTTGGATTCGTGGAGGAAGTAGGAAGGAACTTAATCCTTTAAACAAACGGCACGTTTCGGAGAGCTGTGCCCTTCCTTGCGACACACAGCATGAATGAACCAAACTCACAGTCAATATGCTGTGGGCCAGGCAATCTCAGTTTATCTTGGAGTCCACTGCCTCACAACTTGTGTCAGAATATCTGTGTGGACTGGGCATTCAGGGTTGAGGAAATTTTTTTTATATTTTAGCCTTGTATGTTTGATAGAGCTGGCCAGTAGATGAGCGATTTCTTTTTTTTGTGTTTGAAGAAAATGCTGTAGTTATAATTTGAAATCAAAAGGTACTTCAGTCTTAACGAAAAACAAAGACGCCGTTCTTTTTGTTGTAATCAGTGCAAAGAGAAGATGGTGAACCCAACCAGTGTCATAACATTGTGCACTGCCGCATACTTTCATGTTGGTGAATGAAACCGAATGCCAGAATGAATTTTGGAGGTGTGTGCGTTCTGAGAAGAGATGGTGATGACTCACAGCTGTGATCCTCTGTAGTTATGCTAATGCAAAGCTAATGCACGCACATAGAAAAAAAAAAAGATCCCATCTGCCCAATTAGCGGGCCTTTCTTTGTTGTTTTCAACAGCAGCTGTGTGTTTGTGTATACACATCTGTCCTTTACCTCTCTTTGTAAGGTGCAGGTGTGATCTGTAGAGGATGTTTGCATCTGACATCCGTTTGTAATGCACACACTTACATCCAATGCAGAGTGGGTTAATGATCAAAATGATCATTGTGCGTTGCATTGTAACCCATTGAGCACAAGTGTTGCATGCATTGACCCTTGGATTACAGTTAACAAACAGTTCACCAAACTAGCCTGCTGTTCCTGTGTGCTCTGTAGATCTCTTCAGAGAAGCTGCAGAGAGCGGGGAAGGTTCTCCGCAACGTCATCCTGTCCAGAGCCCCACACATGATTCGAGACAGGAAGTACCACCTCAAGACATACAGGTGGGGGGCATGTTTTTCTACAATTCCAACTGTGTGTTTACAGTTACACAGAATTATGCATGCAACAGCTTCAAAAGCTAATGTTCTGTGGATTTAATGTGTACGTGTGTATTGCAGACAATGCTGTGTGGGCACAGAGCTGGTGGATTGGTTGGTGCTGCAGAGTGCCTGTGTTCTCACACGCTCCCATGCTGTTGGGATGTGGCAGACACTACTAGAAGAAGGGGTGCTCAACCACGGTAACTTACGCTTCGGCTTTCTCTATTGCTTTCTCATAGTAGTGTAGGCTGTTTAGTTTCACTTCATGCACTGCACGTTGTCATACAATACCAAACCTCTATCGGAAAACAGCCAAAAAGTGTCTCTGTTTGACTCTTGAGTTGGAGTGGTGGTTTTACTAAAAAAGTGTTAGTTCAAATATACCAGCATTGGAAATAAATGAGGGGTTTTGAAGCAGCAACATAAAATATAGATTACATCTCGATCTCAAATCCACACGCTTCAAAGAAGCTGTCTAAAGTTGTCTTCTGAGAGAAAAAAACAACAGCTGTGATTGCTCAGAATCGGTAGGCAGTACGGTATGTGTGCTTATACGCGTACAGTTGTGTCTTTTTTTGACCATGTGTGTTTGTCTGCTCTTCAGTGGACCAGGACCTGGGTTTCCAGGACAAGTACCTGTTCTACCGTTTTCTTGACGATGAGGATCAGGACACGCCGTTGCCTGGTGAGGAGGAGAAGAGGGAGAGTGAGGAAGAGCTGCCAGAGACCGTCCTGTTCCTCGCTCAGATTGGCCCTGACGCACTGCTGCGCATGATCCTCAGGAAATCGTCAGTAACAATGAATAATATGGCATGAACTTTACACTGGCAACACATTACTAGTTACATATACTGT
Source organism: Sander vitreus (assembly GCF_031162955.1). Taxonomy (NCBI): domain Eukaryota; kingdom Metazoa; phylum Chordata; class Actinopteri; order Perciformes; family Percidae; genus Sander; species Sander vitreus. The sequence goes on from NC_135866.1 coordinate 8,173,648, forward strand.
ATATTATTTTCAAGTAAATCAAGAAAGCTTATTTAATCATATGACTTTTCATATGTAATGTGCTACTTTACTGCAGTCTTTTTTTTATCTTCATATTTCAATTATGCTGCTGAGTTGGCATACTGAACCAAATGTAATCCAAAACCAATATTTGTAATATGCCTTACTATCTGTTAGGAAACGATCCAATCACGTCCAAACACGGACCCGTGTGACTCTGAAAGCTGTGGCGAGCTCTCGGAGAACAAAGTGACACGACGCAGGGTTCAGTTCACAATCTTCTAGAGGTTTAACGAGACACACGAGGATATATACATTTTCTAACAATGGCTCCATTCACTCAGATGACGTGAGAGTAGAAAGACAAGAGAGAGGCTCCATAAGAAAGGAGGATTGGTTCAGGGTTGTTTCACGCAGATAAATCTTCAGGAAAGAGAATAGTGTTACAATTTATGATTCAAAATAAAACAGATGAGAGAGTCTATCATAACATAATATGAAGAAATCATCTGTAGTGACTACTTTCCAAACAGCAATATTATTTTAGCTTTTGGGTTTGTCATTATTACTGCAACATGCATGAAACGTTCATGGTGAGTTCATCTTGAGAAAGGTGTGTGTGTGTGTGTGTGTGTGTGTGTGTGTGTGTGTGTGTGTGTGTGTGTGTGTGTGTGTGTGTGTGTGTGTGTGTGTGTGTGTGTGTGTGTGTGTGTGTGTGTGTGTGTGTGTGTGTAGGCCTGGTCAGAGGACAGGGGATGACCTAGAGATCATCTATGATGAGCTGCTTCACATCAAGGCCTTAGCTCACCTCTCCAACACTGTGAGTAAGCCGGTTCACTTTTCTTTTAAAGGGACAGTACCGATTTCCAAAACGGCTGTTCATTTATCAGAACCACTTGCCGCAGTTGTTTTTGTTTTTAAGACCAGACCGATAAGTTGTAGTTACTAACATTAGCATTAGCATTTCTCTTACCCATATAATGGGACACAGTATTACACCAATCGGCCCTGTGTTAGCATTCATCATGTGGAGGAGCAGGGGTGTAGTGCTCTTTGTTGCACGTGTGCAGGTGCATGGTTCAGTTGTGGCTCGAAGGTTTTGTAACCACTGTTCGTATGGTGCAAGTTTACATACTATTGGTCAACTATAACTATAAAATGAAAGGATGTTTTGTTGCCTTGTCATCTTAACTAGTTAACAGTTGCCAACTTTTAAGGTGGAATGTGTTCTTGCATGTTATTCAATGCATACGCTGACATTGTCAGTTAATCAACACAACTTAAGTGTCAAAATGGCAATTTGTTTTTTATGTCTCTCTTTTATGACATATGCGTTAGTGATTATTGGATCTTTAAGCGGTTAAAATATAACAATTTCAGCCGCATTATGCAAACTGAGAATATTCCATTTCCTCACTTCCTCACAAAAAAAGAGCATTACACCGCTGTAGAGGAGTCCTTAAGTCTGTGTTTTTGTTTGTTTTTTATGCTCCATGTAGTCCTAGAATCAGCGTTCTGTATATTAGACGCAATCACATTATTACAGTAATGTAAAGGTACATGAAGCACATTCCAGGAAGTGGTTCACAAACAAATGGCTTTTTGATTGAACTGCTTTTTTATTCAGCTTTCCCTCCATTATCCTTTTGAACCCAATGCTTGTGAATATTAATTTCAGCAAACTAAAAGTCTCGTAAAACAAACCTGCTGTCATGAAGGACTGTAAGGACTCCAAGGTCGCTTTAAAGTGTAACTCTCGCCAAAATGCAACCTAGGGTCTTTTTGTGAATGTACCCGAGTCAAACTTTCGTTTAAAAGCATATTTAGGACAGAAGCGCCACTTTTAAGATGTACCATATTTTTGTTTTTCGGTCAAATGGCCTTTTGAATGGGAGTAATAGGGGCACTTTAATGCTAGCCTCAAAATAGCTATTTTTAAAACACTAAGAAGGATCGACACAACATGAAACTTTGCTCGAAGTATCACCAGGGGCTCTACACCTTAACAAAAGATTGACAAAATTGTTTGTGTACCCAGAGTTTACTAAAAAACGTTTTGAACAACTCACCGTAGCTCTTGTTGTTTCCAACCGCAACCACCTCGGCAGTCAAAACGAGTCGATATCAAAACCAGTAGCCACAGATTTAGTAAAATCCCTTGTGCACCGGTGTAGTTAAGTGGCAATTCCGTCCTAAATATGCATTTAAACAAAAGTGTCACTCGGGTACATTCACAAAAAGACCCTAGGTTGCATTTTGGCGAGTTACGCTTTAAATGATCCTTTAAAAACCCTCATCTGTGCATTTTACTGTTCTATCACATATTTCTGCAGTGCAGCTTAATCCAATATGACTTGAGCGGTGTACTCTGGTTTTTAGGTGAAGAGGGAACTGGCGAGCGTCGTGATCTTCGAGTCGCATGCAAAAGCTGGAACCGTGTGTGAGTTTTCACTTTGTTTTCAAAGTCTGACACTATGCCCACTCTATATACTATATACTGTACTGTATATACTATATACACTCTGTATAACTGGACGTTTCGATGGATTTTTTTTGTCAGTTTTCAGGGGTTATGAGGAGCAATATATGAGAGAGAAATGTGGTAATCATTGATCATTGTTTAGATACATTAAACCACGTTAAGCTTTTTCACGTTAAGCGTTTTAGAATGTCCCGCTCAACACCCCTTTTCTTGTAGAATTAATCGAACATCCTCTTTCCTTATGTTTGATCCATTCTCCTTTGCATTTTGTGTACATCCACCTATATCCGTGGAGTTGGCCAGATGTTTGTAACTATTCATAAATAAAAGTAATTGCCCGATCCAAATCGCTGTATCCCTTGCTCCGGAACAGATTACAATACTTTAAAATCCGTTTTAAATGTCGTAGTGAAACAATATAATGGTGACGACTTGCAAGCAAAGCAGCAATGTCCTGATAATGAAGACCTAGATTAAAATATAGTGCAGCTAGCTCCTGTACAGTAGTCATTTCTCTAACTGTCATGGCCCAGGCTACGTCAATATACGGCTTTCATGTGCTCACACAAAAGTTTTGCGTGCTCACGCAAAACTTTCATGTGCGCACATGAAAAGGTTTTGCATGCGCACATGAAAGTTTCACGTGAGCACATGAAACTAAACTTTAGATTTTTTTCCCCCGCTCATGTCCCCTTAGGGGCTCCGTAGCAATGGACACGAGATGGTCACAAGGAGTATGTATATCATGTCTGTGTGTTCAGATTTCACTGTTATAGCTCAAAGACAGAGTATTGACGCAAATTGTAGCTCACGTCTCTCCCGTGGCTCCCCTGGGGATGTATGTGGGGGTGATATGTGTTTGTCCTCTTTATCTTCCAGTGTTCAACCAAGGAGAGGAGGGCACATCATGGTACATCATCCAGAAGGGCTCTGTCAATGTGGTTATCTACGGCAAGGTGTGTGTGTGCTTGAATGCATCCACCCACCCACATGCTTATATTTCTTTGTTTGACACATGCAGTTTTCTGCTTCATTTGGTGATGTGTCATCCGTATGCAATGGATTGAAATGTGTAGCTGATCGTGTCTGTATGGAGCAGACCAGTGGTATCTGCCCTGCGGGGATAAAAAAAAAAACAGTGGACTTGGACTAACTCTGCACAGCTAACCATGACTCATCACTTTGATTAAATGGCTTAAGGGATTGTGCGAATACACAATTTGACACCACACACCGATCTACAACCACTGCACAGTTAGATGTACTGCACATGCTCATGTACACACACACACACACACACACACACACACACACACACACACACACACACACACACACAGATGACTCATCTCAGTTCTGTGTGCTCTTGCTCCTTTCTGTTTTTTCTTCAGGGCTTAAGATGATTAGTGAACTGTGTTTGAGCTTGTGTGTATGTTGGTGCGTGTTTGTGTATGCGTGCATTCATGCGTGTGTATGTGTGTCTCAGGGTGTGGTGTGTACACTCCACGAGGGTGATGACTTTGGGAAGTTGGCCCTGGTTACAGATTCACCTCGTGCTGCCTCCATCGTCCTGAGAGAGGACAACTGTCACTTCCTGCGTGTGGATAAGGAAGACTTCAACAGGATACTCAGGGTAGGCAGACGAGAGATGGACATGTATCCTCTGATGGGATACAAGTGTAGTCACACGAGCACCAAATGACCACCTTCGACAAATACTGTTGTATATTCACAAAGTCACTGCTAAGCCAACATTCTTTCAGCTAAGTTAACAGTTAGATGCATTTGATCAAACGTCTGAATTAATTCATTTCGGCTGTCTAAAGCAGTGGTTTTCCAACCTTTTTCGGTCTGAGGTACCCCCACAGCCCTGTTAGATGAACCCACGTACCCCTTCATTAATTCCCAATGTGTTCCAAACACTATTAATTATATAAAGGTTTTTCATACAGCTGAACTGTCAATAATTAGGCTGGTTTGGTAACCATTTCAGCCGCTTATGCATTTCTTTTATCTCTTTATTCATACCATTTATTTATTACTTATAAATAGCTAACCATTTCAGACAATTATGCATTACGTTTAGCTATTTATTTCTGCCATTTACACTACCGGTCAAAAGTTTGGGGTCACTTAGAAATTTCCATTATAGACAGAATACCAGCTGAGATCAGATGCATTGTTTTTTTTAATCAGTGCAGCAGTTTTCAGACTACATTATGTGCTTACATAATTGCAAAAGGCTTCTCAACTGTTGTAGAAAGAAGTGGCTGATCTTTAATGCAATATCTACATTGCCCATTATCAGCAACCATTCATCCAATGTTCCAAAGGCACATTCTGTTTACTAATCTGATATCATTTTAAAAGGCTAACTGAGAAAACATTGGAGAACCCTTTTGCAATTATGTAAGCACATAATGTAATCTGAAAACTGCTGCCCTGATTAAAAAAAAACAATGCATCTGATCTCAGCTGGTATTCTGTCTGTAATGGAGTGGAATGGAAATTTCTAAGTGAACCTAAACGTTTGACTGGTAGTGTATGTATTAATTTCTTCCTTACCTGTTTAACGTTCCTGTGTTCAGGTGCTAAAGCTAATATATTCTTTTGATAAAATCATAATTTCCTTCTTTTTAAAAAAAATTCTGCTCTACAATCTTTCTTAGCAGAAGTACCCCCTGGGGTACAAGTACCTCTGGTTGGGAATCACTGCCATACTGGTACTACATGCCCAGTGAAGCTGCCTGACTGATGTTTGTCTCCCTCCTCTGGTAGAGGAGCTGTGTTACATTTAAAAAAGCCACACATTTTTTTTGCATTTGACATGGAGTGATATTACTGACTTTGTACATGCATCTCGTTGTGTTTCTTAGGATGTGGAAGCCAACACAGTGCGTTTGAAAGAGCATGAACAAGCTGTGCTGGTGTTAGAAAAGAGTCCTCGCGCCTCCACCCTGGGAAGCATCAAGTATGTGTGTGTTCGCGTGAGGAGTCTCGCATGTACGTACGTACTTTACAAGTGCACAGGAGAATGAATCTGTCTTTCTTACCTCACCGTTTGCAGGTACACTGTGATATCAGGAACGCCAGAGAAGATTCTCGAGCACTTCCTGGAGGCCATGAGGATGGACATACATCACAGTGAACCAGGTAGCCAAATCGATGCATTGTAATGAAAGAGGGATGTGGATTATTAATTATGGATGGCATTTTCATAACCTTTCCGAACCTCTTTTGCACTCTATTTCCCTCCTTTCCCCTCTGACTCTCTTCCCTCTTGCCGTCTGTTTTTCTTCTCGTCTGTTAGACCCAGCAGTGGATGATTTTGTCCTCATGCACAGTATCTTCATGCCCAACAGCCAGCTGTGCCCTCTACTCATGGCACAATATCCTTTCTGCCTTTGCTCTCTCTTTATGTACGATATTTCCTTTTTTTACAGTATACTGTCTGCGACACCTTATCTGGTAGATACACTCACAAATCTATAACTGTGGCCAGAATAGTATAATAGAAAACATTGCTATTTGCTGCTTACTAAAACAGTGCTACTGACAGCATCTTGGATTGTGCAATGGGTTTTGTTTATGGTAGCGCTGAAGCAGCAGTTGACCATTCAGCACTCATGAACCGCCCACCTCCCTTCACACCATAGTAACAAGTTGTAATCCCAGCTGCTTTTATTTATTGTCTTAGTCATTGCAATGCAAGTGTTCAGCTGCGTGTGCTTTATCACTGCTGCACTGACGGTTATACATAATAAACAGAACCCTTATTTGGTACCTAGTAGGACAGTAATGTGGCTTGAGAAGGTTGAAATATCAGTTATATTTTCATTGGTTTAGTTTATTAGTGTAGTTTATTTTAAACATGTTAAAAAATATAAATAAGAACATTTCAGTACAGGCAAGAAAACCAACACAAACAAAATCCTCAGCAAACATCTTTCAAAATAACAGTTACTCATTACATTTATTTTTTTTATTTTTTATACTTTAGTTAAATAAAAAAACAATTTAATTCTTCACTTATTTATATGCATATATGTATGTATACACACATTCATATATGCATACAGTACCAGTCAAACGTTTGGGCACGCTTTCCTATTCAAGTGAATGAGAAAGCGTGTTCAAACTTTTGACTGGTACATACATACACGCACATACATATGCATACACATAAACGCACACATGCTTACATACATACATACATACATACATACATACATACATACATACATACATACATACATACATACATACATACATACATACTTTTGATTTTCTCCAGCTATCCCCTTTTTCATCTGTCAGTTAAATCAAATCAAACAATACCCCATCCAAACATCCAAAAGTAAAGCAGATCCTATTGTAAACTGGATGATACGATGGGTTTAGCCGCCATATGTTTTGTTTAGATTCATGCTGCGGTCGTACAGGTTTTGAGAATCGGATAAGCAATCGACAAATTGCATATCACTGTCTGTCTGTTTGCTTATGAGATCCGAAATGTAAGATCCACGTCTCTGTATTCATCTTTAACCTTGTGTGCACCTACCATGTGGCGTCTCCGCCCGGCTCTGAACAGGAGAGGTTGGAGTATGCGCTCAACAGTAAGAGGAGGGCCCTCATTCTGGCCCTGCGCTGGGCTAAAACACACACGTACCTGCTTCAGGAGGAGCCTTCTGCAATCTCTTTCCTCGAGGTGACCAAAAGCAAGCTTTTAAATGCAGTAAATGACCTAACGTACACAGATCCTATGCATGGTCTGAGTGTGGTTCTTCCTCTCCGTCTCTGTAGGAGTTGTATGGGAGCTTATCAAATGATTCTCGGGTGTTGAGAGCTCTGAAAGACTTTGTTCCTGACCTGGAGAAAGTTGTCAAATTACAGTACGTTTCCCAGCTCCTGCACGTTAAACTTTACCTGTGATTTCTTTTAATGTACCAGCCACATTTATTGTATTTTTTTTTTTATTATTGCTTCTGCACTTACATTTGTAGTTCGGAAGAAGCCAAATCCATAAAAAAGGTACATCTAGACTACTGTTTTCAACTAAATAGTTCATTTCAAATGTTATCATTGTGATGTGGATGCTGACTACACTGTCTCGCGTAATCAACAGAAAACCCTAATACGACAGTTCAGCAATGGAGAGGAAAGACTGCAGAAGAAACAGCCCATTAGGAATCATGATGACAGTAAGTTAGTGTGTGTGTGTGTGTGTGTGTGTGTGTGTGTGTGTGTGCATAATTATTTTACTCTGCTTGTGGCGAGCCCTGAAGAGCAAGATATTTATGTCCTCAGCAGATGAATTTAATATTTTGATAATCTTTTGTATTGTGTGGCTGGTAAGGGCTTCAGACTTTCAGCCTTCTTTTGTTTGTTGTGGACAAATGCATCTTCATCTTGGACATTTTTATTCATTACAAATCAGAAGTATAGTATTTCAGTGACTTTTTTTGTATGTGTGTCTAGTCCTATTGAAGGTGTACTGCGGTGATCACACATACACTACTATCCGGGTTGCCGTGGCAGCAACGGGAAGAGAAGTGATCAGCGCTGTGGCTGACAAACTTGGCACCACTGATGAGCTTGTGTTGGTCCACCTCAGCTCTGCAAGTGGTAAGAAAACAGATTTATTTAGATATGAACGAGCAGTTGACAGCAGCATTACCTACAGACCGATGACAGTGTAAGTCATTTCACGGTTCACAGAACCCTGCGGTTCGGTTCGTATCACGGTTTTAGGGTCACGGTTTTCAGTTCTGTACGGTTCTTGTTATTTTTTCTTCTAATCTTTAACACTCCAGAAATATACTTCAGCATATGATAAATAGCTAAAATTAGCATATTGAATGCATGTTGCACAATACATGCACACAGTGGCAGTTCTATCTATTGTTTTATTTCCGCTGTCATCAAATGTAACATGAAATCCAAAATGTTCCCACACACCAGACTATATACGACGCTGGCGCATCCTCCAACTCCGGGCAGCCTTCCTCATCTCTCCCACTTACCATTTCTGCACGTGACGTGACCTGCAGCGCTCCACACTCCACCTGAGGAGCGGTCGGCTCGGCGCCTCTCAAAATCTGACGAAAACCTTTTAAACTGACCTTTGTCGATTAAAAAAATCAGAGAGATTCAGCAACTGTATGGCCTATTTCTCGCTGAAAATGTTTTCGGTGAACTATTTTCGTAAAATACGAGATCGTATTCAGAACGAGACGCCATTAGAGTCTGTTTTGAAATTCGGGAGCAGCAAGAACCACGTGACGCGTTCGTCCAATCAGCTGCCATGTGTTGCGTTCGTCACGCTCATCCCCCTCGTCGTTTATATACTGTCCATGGTCGTTTCCAGTAAGTGTTTTAACATAGGTGTTGAAAGTGGGCACTACGGCAGTAAGAGGTTAGTGCACATTAACAGTGTGCTGATGAACCGTGCGACACACACACACACTCCGAACCGAGACATGCGAACCGAGCGGTTCGGATGTTTTTTCATGAACCCTACCGCCCCTAATGAATACTGTTAGTTAACTGGGTATACCATGTGTACTGTGTATACAAGGAGCAGGATTTAAAGTTTGCTAAATGAAAATGGTGTCACTTAGGCTACGTTCAGACTGCAGGCAAAAGTGGCCCAAATCAGATTTTTTTTGGGGTCAAGTGACCAGGTCAGACTTCTTCAGAAGTAGTGTGAACACTCAAATCTTGCCCAGATCAGATTTTTTCAAATCAGATTTAGACCACTTCCATATGTGGTCCTGAATCAGACCCAGGTCTGATTATTTATTTATTTATTTATTTTTTTCCAATGCAGCCACAGTGTGAACAACCAAGGTGGATTTGATGCGACTTTTACGTCAAGCTACATCGACATTTGTCACAATTATGCACAGGTGGGAGTTAAACTGCGTCTCTGTGAAGCTATTCACAACGCAGTCCCACCACTCCAGGCTTCGTCTCTGCGTCCACACAGACCTCTGTAGTGAATTTGCAGCCATAACCCAGCAAAAGGCCAAAATAGCCAATTTGGCTCTCTTTCTCTTCATTCTTCTCCTCAGCACCTGCTCATTAATGTTACGGCTGCCATTACACAGACATGTTGAAATAAAAGCGAAAATGCTTACTTCCTCCATAACCTCCCTAACTTTAGTGCCACAGCGTGCTGCGTCTGATGTCATTGTTATTGTTCTTTTGCGCATGCGGGTCAGTTCGAAACCGCAAACAGTTCACACTGGAATCTGATATAGGCCACATTTTAAAAGGTAATGTGAACAGCCAATTAAAGGCAGGGTTGGTAATGTTGAAAAGCTAGCGAGATTTAAAAGTAGCATCTCCTCAGGGCTAAGTCTAACCCCTCCCGCTGCCCTGGGGGCTCCGACACACACCCCACACAGATGTGCACGAGCAGAGCGGAGAAAGGAGCACAGTTTTACCTCACGCCTCATTCAGCGGTTATCAAACAGTTAATATTATCATACCGACTGTTGAAAACTAACATGACTACTGTTAGCAATGCAGTGATGACGCACACTAAGCTCAGGCTCGTACACAGGAGGGGTAGAGTACGTGAAGCGTGGCGAGGAGGCATCTCATTGGTTCTTTCCATAAGTTATTTATTGCTGTTGCGGTGTAAGGAACATTTCAAACAGTATAGGAAAAAGTGTATATAGGAAATAGTTACCAACCCTGTCTTTTATGGTCTACGTGTTGGGACATATCTGGGTGGTGATTAAAACTCAACTATCCCCATTTTTGTTACAGAAAAACAAATCCTAAAGCCTAATGACGTTTCAGTGTTTTCCACTCTGAGCATCAACGGCCGATTATTTGCCTGTCCTCGAGACCAGCTCAACAGTCTGGTAAGAGATTAATGTTCCCCCTGTTTACTTTGAACTTGTGAAGTTTTTTTTTTTTAATGAAAATGGTGCATTCTTTATTGCGATTGTACTGTGATGGTGATGATTATGTACAGGAGTTCAAACAGTGATAAGTAAAGCACACCTCGCCATGCTTTATGGGAATCATATGCACTATTACAATGGATCTTTGTCACGTGACATTGTTTGAAAGAAGCCACATGTATAAACGAATTTGATTGTAATACTTTGATTCTTTGAATATGTGTGAACTGTACTCTTGTGTATGTTTGTGTGTATGCGTGTCTCAGACTCCCCTCCCAGACCAGGAGGGTCCCTCTGCAGGCTCCATGTCAACCTTTGAGCTGATGAGCTCTAAGGACCTGGCTTACCAAATGACCATGTATGACTGGGAGCTCTTCAGCTGTATGCATGAGGTAGCGTGTACACACACACACACACACACACACACACACACACACACAATAACTTCAATCAATCAAATGTATCTAAAGTGTACACCATAAAACATTAAAAGAACACATAAATGGGCGCGGGACAGAGGCTCGACGCAGAGGTCCTGTCCTGTCTAATAAAGGCCTAAAATGCCACTAAAAACAATTTAAAAACAAAATCTAAAGAACACATAAATAACACACAGCAACAAAAGCACTAAAACAGTAATAATAAAACAATACAAAACCAGCAACATGAAACAATGAGTTAAAAGTTTTGTTTGTAATGGACGCAGAAAGGATGGCTGCTGTGGTTGGCTATAAGATAATGAGAAGAGGATTTAAAAATGTCAACTGGTTGAGCTTCTTTAGCATGTAGTGGGAGGCCATTCCAAAGATGAGGGGCACGGTAGGAGAATGCTCTATACCCAACAGATTTACTAGGGGAATGACCAGGAGACCAGCATCAAGGGAGTGGAGAAGGTGTGTATAATAAGCTCAGATAAAACTTCAGGCCAGTAGAAGAAGACAAGCATGTACAATGTTGCATAAAGCCTTATTTTACACTCTGAAATGAAGTTTCCGGTATGGAGGACGACCAGACAAGCCCTTTACAGCAAGTTGGCTTTTTATTGGCCTTCTTTCTACGCTGGTGCTGCATCATTATCCATGATAAAAGCCCTGCATGAGGAATACTTGATAGATGCCATGTAACAGGGCCTGTCCACTGGATCAACTTCATACCTGCTCCCCTTAAACATCTCCTCCCTTTTGTCCCCAGCATGAGCTGCTCTACCACACGTTTGGCCGGCAGAGCTTTAGAAGAACCACGGCTAATCTGGACCTGTTCCTGCGGAGGTTCAACCAGGTTCAGCTGTGGGTGGTCACTGAGGTGTGCCTCTGCGGACAGCTCAGCAAGAGAGTCCAGCTCCTCAAGAAGTTCATCAAGATCGCTGCACAGTGAGTGGGAGCTGCGGGTGACCGTCACACACTTCATACGCATGCTGCTCTGCACACATGCACTTAGATGAGGAGTCTCACTTTACGTCTTTGCTTGCGTGTGTGCGTATTTGTCCATAGCTGTCGGGAGTTTAAGAACCTGAATTCATTCTTTGCCATCATCATGGGGATGAGCAACCCTGCGGTCAGCAGATTGAGCCAGACGTGGGAGGTAAACTTTGTCTAATCTTTGTCTAGATCTTCAGTGAACCTCGGCTGTATTGCACGATTGCTAAAGGTAGCCATTGCTACTACATTCATGTCACTGAGATCCTCTTGTTTTTCATGGCAGAAACTCCCCACCAAGTTTAAGAAGTTCTATGCTGAGTTTGAGAGTATGATGGTGAGTTGCGTGAAATTCCATTCACCACAAATCTGGCAGCACAAATCTATAGATGGGTAGATAAAGAAAATGTATGCAGATAAATATCTAACATGGGCACCTGTACCTTTTAGAGATAATTAAGAAAATGTGTTTTTTTTGTAGTTTGGGTGAACTGACTTCCAAATGTCTTAGAAATTAACACAGTTTATATGTTTGGTGACAGGACCCATCAAGAAACCACCGGTCCTACCGGCTCACTGTCACCAAACTGGAGCCGCCTATCATCCCCTTCATGCCCCTCCTTCTCAAAGGTACGACTCAGTGTAGAGAACATCACCACTCCAGTCACTGTATCACATGGGAAATGAAGTCTGCGAGGAGGAACATGGATGCCATTAAATTTCATTCATTTTCTCTACAGACATGACATTTACACATGAGGGCAACAAGACCTTCATTGACAATATGGTCAATTTTGAGAAAATGGTGAGTTTCTGTGCACATTGAATGGGCAAATGATTCATTTTAAGGATATGTTTTATGCGTCATACCGTTCTTCACTCAAGTTTGACGTACTATCTAAAGAGCCTCCTTCTCCCCTATCTTTTCAGCGTATTATAGCGAACACAATTCGGCAAGTGAGGCACTGTAGAAGCCAACCATTCAGTAAGTCGGCTCGTTGCTCTACTTTGATCACATTTCCAGGCTGGCTTTGCACACATCTTACCAATGACAATTTTTTTCTTCTTCTGTGTCCTCTCTTACTGCGTTAGATCCCGAGATATGCCAACCCAACAAAAACCAAGCGGATGTACGGGGTTACGTTAGGAAGCTCTGCGTGATCGACAACCAGAGGGCACTGACGCAGCTCTCCTACAGGATGGAGCCTCGGCGGACATGAGCTCCAGATCTTCCATCGCCTTTTCTATGACGTTAGCATAAAAAACACAAAACACACATACGCACATACACATTACCTGGATAAAATAACTCAACTCGACTGGCCGTTTAGTAGCGAATCACAACGGTCAATGACTTTAGCACTACCATGAGCTATTCTGGATGAAGGACTTATTACTGTGCCATTACAGGCCTCTTGTTCCTGGACAGACCGAAACTGTTCAGCTACTCTTTCGTGGCTCTGTCTGAGGGTTTTAACCGTACTAGTTGTTACTGTTTGGGACCTGTTAGATAGAACTGTAATGTATAGAACTTGAATCGATATCCTGCATGACTGAACTTCAAAGGCTTTGTGTTCTATACAGTGGATTTCTATCGGAGTGTCCTGTAATGTTGTGCTACCCCCCAAAAGAGCCCTAGTTTACAATATATTACTGTACCTGCCTGTAAAGCAAACGTTGCTCTCCTGATGGTCTGACTCATAGACAGAAAACCCCATAAACTGTAGTAACCCAGACTCTTCATTCACCCTGTTGGATTTACGGATAAATATGAAAGTACTTATTTACTTCATAATCTACATGATTATATCCAGCTCTTTAGGATGTCCTTTAGGTAAATAGCAGTGTCCCTTAACTAGTCAGACACTTCAAAACTACTAGACAGAGTATTAGTTGGATTAAAGCCCTAATTGTACTGCAAACAGTGTTAACATTTGACACAACAGTATTGCGTTTTATTTTTCATCGGAGAAAAGCTCCTGTAATGATCTGTTCTGAGGTCAGTTGTCTAACCAAATTGTACTTCTTCTGATTTGGAATCACTGACCCTAGATGCATAGACGACTTGTACTTTGGGGGGGAAATCTTGTCATCTGAGTCCGTGTAATTTAATTTATATATATGTGAGTGTAGATTGTGAGTGTGTTCTTGACAAGTGTCATTTATTTTCCTTTGATCTCAGGAGCTTCTGATGTGACTGTGTGTGTGTGTGTGTGTGTGTGTGTGTGTGTGTGTGTGTCGAGAACTGCTGTAAAGGCTGGCTTTTCCCCCAGAGCAGCCTGTAACTGTACTTGTATGTGTGGTCTGCCTTGTAAATAAAAAATAAAAAGCTAATTTAACAGTGCTTATGCTTTGATGACAGTCTTCAAAATGTGTTTTTGCCCCGCCGAGAGGAAAACTGAGGATGGTGATGCATTCAAAGGGTGGTGTTTATTTTAGTGTATAACACTTTTGTACTATGTAGTGAAATGATTCATTGTAGCTTCGAAGGAGTCATGTTTTATTCATCCAGTGAATCACTGTTACGTTTCCTACTGTCACTAACTGAGAAGTGTCCTAACTTCCCCGAGCTGATCCCACCTGTCCCTGCACCGTGATGTCAGCACGACTGATGATGTCACTGGGTCATTCCTGTCAGGGTGAGTAACACGCTGTCCCCAATAAAAATAAAGTAACACACTATCCCTGCTTGGCTTCTCTGGCAAGTGTGTGTGTGAGAGATGGATTTAGATATATGAGGCAGTCACCCTTGTTGCTTACTGATTTACTGTTTCTGACATGCTATAGGCCAGAGCAGTATATCTCTGTCTGTGTGTGAAGTGTATGGGGAGCTTTATATAGCCACAGTTATCCAGGAAGAAGGAATGCCCTGGATGCCAGTGACCATATTTGAACAGTGTGTCTGCTACAGGCAGACTGCACACACTGACTGCAAACCGTAACTTACACACACACACACACACACACACTCAAACCCTCACCTCCCCTTCATCTTCACGCTCTATGTATGTGTGTGTGTAAGCTTTGTGTTGTAGTTCCACTGGACCACCACTATCTGGCAATGTGATACCTTGTCTAGTAGTGACAGGGGAGCTCTGACTTTTCCTGACTCACAGGGAGCAAACTCTCTCTCTCTCTCTCTCTCTCTCTTTCCAGAACGTTTTGGTTTCTTCTCTCCCCGTCAATCGGTTCTGCTGACTGACAACATCCACTCCGGCCCTGTGGAGGAAACTACCCCGCCTCTCTTTATTTCTTATCCTTCGCTCTCTCTCTCTCTGTGCTGATCCGTGACTTGTACACTTTTGGGGTTAGCGTTGAGCGCTGGGGTGTTTTGAGCGTGCAAGCGTTTGGGGCTGCGTGTGTGTGTATATGTGTGTGTATATGTGTGCGTTTGTGTGCGCGTGAGTCAGTATGCCATGTCGTCCCCTGGCTCGTCGTTTGTGCAGATAAAGCATGAGGACCTGCTCTTCTATGAGAACTGTGGAGGAGGCAGCTTTGGGAGCGTCTACAGAGCCCTGTGGATATCCCAGGACAAGGAAGTGGCTGTGAAGAAACTTCTCAAGATTGACAAAGAAGTAAGGAAGAGACGCACACAAACAGAGCTATCATAAACCTCTGCAGCAGAGACACACACACACACACACACACACACACACACACACACACACACACACACATAATTTGAAGCTCCATAGTTATGGACTTGTTTGTGGCACATGACTGCTCTAGTTTCCACAAATTTCCCAGATCCTCTTTGGACACCCAAAGCCCTCTCCCCCCCCCCCCCGTTGTCGGCCGTTGAACGTGTTTATCTTAAACATACCTCTCCTCGTCCCCCTCGTCCGCCAACTCTTTGTGGATGGAGCCGTTTTATTTATGCCAGCATTCCCCTGTTCCTCCCATTGTATTTCAGGGCGAGGTGTGTGGTCATTTGGGGCTTTATGCACTGCAGTTCAGCCCAGGTGGTTCTCTGAGTGTGACCCAGTGTCAGGATACTTTTAGAAGTTTAGCGTGACCTGTGGGTGAATTGGGCACGGTGTTATTTCAACATGTAAAGTATGCTCATGTTTAAGACAAATATAAGATACTGAAGTTAAGAAAATGCACCGTCACGCAGGGGCCGACTGCATTAAACAGAGGGAACAGAATTAGATTTATTGCCTGTCCTGTATTTCTCTCACACTTGCTTTCTCACAGCCACACACAAACACATGCAGGGTGGGCTGAAGTGTGTGCGTGTGTGTTGTGTGGTTAATATGTAAATACAAATTTGATGGATTATGGGAGAACTGCAGTTTAGTTTAACACTTCATGTGAAATGGAGCTGCTTGAGAAAACTCTAGCATTACATTCATATTTCAGGTCATTATTGCACAAACACTACCTTCACACAGTGGTGGAAGAAGTACTCAAATAGCAACACCACACTATGATAATACTTATGACAATACTATTACAAGTGCAATCAAAATTTGACTTGAGACACATTAGCAACAAAATGCACTTATCAAAGTACTCATGCAGAATGGCCTCTGTTGGTGTTATATTATCATATTATTTGATCAACTCTAGCTGTCAGATAAAAGTAGTAAATAAACTGTTAAATAAAGCGTAAAGTAGCATAAAATGGAAATACTCGGGTAAAGTACAAGAACCTCAAAGTAAAGTAAGTAAGTAAAGTAAATGCACGTCCACCACTACATTCACAAACGTAAAACTGCATGTGCAAATGCATGGACACACTGATGTTTGTACTCACTGATCACCTCACACGTGGGAGTAAAAGCGGTGAAATAAACTGCTCTTTGGAAGAAAAACTATTTATCGAGAAAATATTTTTGAAGCAATTTTTTTGTGTGATTTCATATACTTGATCGTTAGTTATTATGTTCCCTGGCAACACTTACGTATTCCACAAATGCAAAGGGGCTGAGCCTATATGTCAGTTCAGATTAATGGCATGTTTGTCACTGCGGTGTGGAAGGCCTGTGTTTGGAGACTCGAGCTGTGGTACGAACAAGGTTCAGACCTCAGTTCAGGCATCCCTGACACACTGTCAGAGAACAAGTGAACAGCTCTACCTTGTAAGTGTACAGTCTATCAGGAATGATTTACATTTTATTTTCTTAAGGAGGTTTCCTTGCCAATGTCAGATATTGTAAAACTAGAGGAGGATGTTAATGAAGTTATTCATATTGTTTTTGTCTCCTCGTCCAGGCTGAGATTCTCAGTGTCCTGAGTCATAAGAACATCATTCAGTTTTATGGAGCCGTGCTGGAATCGCCCAACTATGGCATTGTCACAGGTCAGACCCTGTGTGTGTGTGTGTGTGTGTGTGTGTGTGTGTGTGTGTGTGTCCTTCCTTCCTTTCAGAACATAATTATTTGTTTATCTGACAGGGACAATGCACAGCTCCTTAGCAGTACCAAAGTTAGCTGTAAGCTATAATATATTTTTATCTGTATTCCCTGGACAGGAAATGAAGAATAACATCTCTGTCAGAGGGGAAACCTAACACTAACCTAAAACCTAAACATGTGATTGTGGGAGTATTTTAATCCCCAACTTCATTCAGATAACTGATCTTGTTAGAAATTGTTCTACACTTGTAGAACTTGTTAAAAGTGGTCTATAAATGATCATGTGTGTTTTCATCTTTGGGGTCACGGCCTAATGGATAGAAGTAACATTAGATGTTAAGGACAGATCAGGGTTTAAGGTGAGGCATGGAGGGGTTAGGGTCAGGGCAGATTGTCCTCTCATATATAACTACACAAGTGTGTGTTTGTGTATTAGCCGTATTTGTGTATATTTGATCCTTAGCATGCCACTTACAGACACGTTGGCACATGCTCTGATGGCCGTGTTTATGTGTGTGTTTTGACGTTTGTGTGTATACTCTGAGCACAGGTTCTTGCTGTGTTTCCTGGCAGGACATTTGTAACTGAGACCAGCATGTTTGGATGTGGTTGTAATCCTGGACGGGTCATATGGTTAAGATAAAGCACCGACGCACCACTACAGACTTGTCCAGCAACAATTCTCACTGCAGCTGAGTCTAATAAAGTCCAGTGCTTCCTAAAAATAAAAGAGTACAGTAGGCAAAATAAGAACTGCTTCAGGAGATGAAGAAGGGAGAAGAAGTGGTGAGATGGCGTTTGGAGGCAGTAAAATGCATTTTTGTTAAATCGTAACATCCGGTCATTACAAAGGACAGATTTGTCCATGTTCTTACTCCTCGGACTCCTTTGACATTGTCCTCAGTCTTCTATTTATCTTTTTAACTGTCAAGACTTAACAGGAAAAGGTTAACAGTCCGGAGCTAATCTGGATTAGACAGTCAGAGTTGTGAGCTTTGCCACTGATTTGAGCTAGCTTCTCTGTGCATGGGACTGTGTGATGTTTCTCAAACATTATATAATGCATTAATGTAAACTACAACTGCACTGTAAAAATGTACGTTTGCAGTGCAGTTGTAGTTTCCGTCATTTGTTTAAAATGTCAGTTCAATGTTCAAATGTTACTTCAGTTAAAAATGCTGTCAGTTAACTAGTTTTTAAACGTGGGGATTGAGATCTGCTTTAACTGCAGTATAAAAGTGAATATTTATTCTTCCAATTGCCAGTGTTTATATGTGTAGCCTTGTACACACATTACACACATCATTTCTCTTAACTGTTCTCCTATAATGACGTGTGTGTGTGTGTGTGTGTGTGTGTGTGTGTGTGTGTGTGTGTTCCTACAGAGTATGCCAGTGCAGGCTCTCTGTATGAGTACCTTTCCAGTGAGAAGAGTGAGGAGATGGACATGGAGCAGGTCATGACATGGGCCATACAGATAGCCAAAGGTAATAATAAAAAGTAGGGTTGAATCACTTAGCTTCCAGAGTTCAGGGGCACTGATACGATCACCATAGTCCTGCAATACTTTAGTCATCATGCACCAGAGGTAATAATAGTTTACACAGCTTTTTATTTGTCTCTTAATCCCCGTCTCTAACCTGAGTGTATTCAACATCAACAAGCTTTTTTTTCCATTTGCCCTGTTGCAAAAAGACTCAAATAAAACGTTAAATATATACAGATCAGCAAAACAATACACCCACGGTGCACAAGGACACGTACAAGTATAATATAAAAAAAGATAAGAAAGATATACAAATAAGATAAAGAAAGATAAGTTATATATACAATTTAAAAAAGAAGTAATATGTACAATACAGTAATCAATTCCCAAATAGTGCAAATGTCAGGCAAAATTATATATACACAGATTTGATTCGTTGAGGTTGTGTGTACTTTGCCCTTATTATAACTGTTCCTTTGTTGTAAATGTTGTGTTTAGCCTACAATTCTTTAACCTCAGTTCATCCAGTGGATTTATGGGTTAACCTGAAGTTCAAACCAAAATATTTTACAGTTCAACTGCACCCACAACTTTAATGCTGGTAGGAAATACCACCAAAACCAATCAGAATTCATTGATTCATCAGTTATTAATTCTTGATTTCCTTACAGGGTTGCATTACCTCCATGCAGAAGCTCCAGTCAAAGTCATTCACAGAGACCTCAAGTCACGCAACGGTAACACATCAACCTTAACCACGTTTAGATTTTCTCCTCAAACTTGAGTTCTCTTTGCTATTAGTGTGTTAGCTGTATTACTGTTTGACGTCACACAGCTTTGAATGGTTTCTCTGTTCTCTCTCGTGCAGTGGTAATGACAGCAGACAAAGTGCTGAAGGTGCGTGTCTTGAGATGTACAGATAACTAATATTAGCATTTTTTTTTTAAATTCAATTCAGGCACATTCAGGTATTCTGTGTTTTCTTCATTGCTCTTTCTGTTGGGATTTCAGATTTGTGACTTTGGGGCATCTAAGTTCCTGTCCCATACCACTCATATGACAGTGGTGGGCACTTTCCCCTGGATGGCTCCTGAAGTCATTCAGAGCCTGCCTGTCTCAGAGACCTGTGACACTTACTCCTATGGCGTGGTGAGTTGGTGCTACTGTACAAATATCATTATTGTAAGGTCGGGAATCAAACCGAAATACTTTGTGTTGAAAAACCAACATAGTGTTGAAAAAAAATGTTTTGTTTTTGTCAGATTTTCTTTTATCAGACAGTTTCTGTTTTTACAAAATACTTTGGTTACACTTTACTTGAAGGTATCTACATAAGAGTGACATGACACTGTCATGAATGTCTTGTACGGCGTTTTCCAAAATAAACTTTTTTATATATATCGTTTGAAATGGTCTTTACACCCCGACAGCAATAAATAACTTCTGGGCTCTTAAAGGAGGAGCGAAAAAGATCTGTCATCTGTAGCTGCTGTAATCCTGTAAAAACGCCCACCAAGAACGGCATTTTGTATAAATTAAGACAGTATTTTGAAAAAATAAGTTTATATTCCTCATAGCATGTTTAAGATCGTATCAGCACCAGTCAATTTTTTTTTAATTTGAGGGGTTTTTTTTGTATGCAGTCGGGACAATAATTTTAAACATTGTACAATAGTAATACAACATATATGAGAGTCAAATAAAGATTCCTTTTCTCAGGCCCTTACTGTCACCAATCCCAGAGGATTTCCAGGAGAATAGGATCCTTCGCCTTGCCAGCAGAGTAGCAAAGGCAACAACATCTGCCTGTCTTCTATTAAGAAGCTGTGGGATTGGTGTAACACCAAAAATAGCTAATAGGGGGTGTGGTTCTAATTGGACTTGAAGAATGTCTGAAAGGATATTGAAGATAGCATTCCAAAAATGTTCAAGTTTGGGACAAAGGGCAAACATATGGCTAAGGTGACATGGAGTTACTCCACACTTGACACACGTGTCATCAACCTCTGGATACATTTCTGATAGTCTTGATTGTGAAAAATGCAATCTGTACCACTTTAAACTGGATAAGACCTAGACGAGGACATGCCGAAGAGGTACGTATTCTTATGATGGCTCTCTCCCAAAAATCATCTCCTAATTCCACTCCCAGTTCAGTCTCCCATGCAGCAGCGGATTTAGAGCTAATCAAATGACAAAATACTTTGATATATTTTTGAAATGAGAGACTTTTGATGAGTTTTATGTCGAAATAACTCTTCCCATGGTAGCCTTGGGGATGAGGAGAGATCGTCAGGAAAAGTGCTGGAGACACACAAGTGCCTAGCCTGAAAATACCTGAATAAGTGAGTGGGGGGTAAGTTGTGAGAAGTGGATAAATCTGAAAAGTTGGCAAAAACATTCCCTATGAATAGGTCACTGACGCTTACTATGCCACTTCTCTCCCAGATACAAAGGACAGGATCTGACTGAGAGGGTGGGAAAAGATGATTGCTGCAGATGGGCATTAAAGTAGAGGCAGAACATGGCAGTCTGAATTCATTTCTAATGATTCCCTGCCCTACTGTATTGGGTGTGCTGGTTCGATTTTGTGGTGGTTTTCCAAAAGGACATCTTCACAACAAATCATGTCTGTCTGAATGAACCAACACACTGTGTTCTGTGGCCAGGTGCTGTGGGAGATGCTGACTCGGGAGGTTCCTTTCAAAGGTTTCGAAGGGCTGCAGGTTGCATGGCTGGTGGTGGAAAAGCAAGAGGTAAACGCGCACACACACAAGAGTTTGAGAAGGTTGGAGGAACAATGCGATGCTCTCATGGTTTCCACTGTGAGCTGGTGAGGCTGAGGCTGGGTATTTTTAGGCCTGATGTCAGTTCTCTGCTCTTGTAAGGCTTGGATACATAGCAGTGGAGCGCAGCCAGACCCCCCCACCTCCCCCGGCTTAAGCCTTTACAAGAGAGAGACAGCGAGAAAGAGAAAACGAGGGAGATTGCAGTGATAGGAGGGTTGATTCTGCAGGTTTATGGGAGTAGGGGGATGATGCTTATACAGTCTGTGTTTCAGTTATTGACGTGCCTGTACCCCCCCCCCCACAACACACACACACACAGGGGGCCAACAAGCAACTCTGAGAACATGATTCCTGCGTAGCTGTTGGCTAATCTCCAAATACTCTCCCTAAATAACTAACTCTCTCTCTCTCTCTTTCCCTTTCCCAGTCTCCCTCTGATTTTCCCCTCCATTGCTATACCTCTCCTCCTGACCCTCTTATTTGCCCTCTCTCCACTCAGTCGGTGATATTTTAGGATTAATCCCTAGAGAAAACTGTTTCCATTTACTGCACTGTTCTATGGAGCTGTCTGGGCTCATTTAGACCTTTTGTGATGCCAGGAGATCTTTCATGAAGGGACATGATGTTGTTACTGCAGTTAACATGTTACAGAAAGATACAATTGGAGCCAGACACTTTCACATGTACCCATTTTATCTCAAACAGGTTGAGTGTATATTAAAGAAATGATTAGATTAATTGTAATGTGATACAATTTTAAATATATAAACAAAAAACCTATCATATAAATATTTTATATAAGTTAGAACAACTTTGGATATTTCCTATTCAAGTTTTACGGTATGTATTCCTTCTGTGCTCTTCCCACTGGTTTGAGGTAGATGGGACTGGAAAAAGGTGAAAACCAATCAGGATTCAGCAATATTTGATTCAAAATGAGGTGACAGCGGTAGGGCTGTTTGCTGGTTTAAGGCCACTGTCAGTCAAATCTGATCAAACCACACCCACACAGCCCTCATGAAGCACTTTAGCTGAGTTTCTGAGTTTAAGCTCTTAAAGGCAGGGTTGGTAACTATTTCCAAAATACTTTTTTTTATATATCGTTTGAAATAGTACTTGCACCCCGACAGCAATAAATAACTTCTGGGCTCTTAAAGGAGGAGCGAAAAAGATCCGTAACATGGGTATTAGTAGGTTTAATTATGCAATGTATGACTTTTCTGTTGAAAGTAAAAAGCTTCTTGTATTTGCATGTGTTTGTGTGTGTCTGGGTATCTAGAGGCTGACCATCCCCACCAGCTGTCCAGCAAGTTTTGCAGAGCTGATGAGGAAATGTTGGCAAGCAGACCCAAAGGTAAGCTAAATGGACGATGGGATAATCTCCTAAAAAAAAGAAAGAAACTTCTTTTTTTTTTTTTTAAAGACATTAAAAATCGGTGCGTTATTTTATCTTGTGTGCATGCATGTACCTACAGGAGCGTCCACAGTTCAAACAGGTGCTGGTAACCCTGGAGACCATGGCCAATGACAGCAGGCTACCAGACCAGTGTAACTCCTTCCTCCATAACAAGGACCAGTGGAGGTACACACACACACACACACACACACACACACACACACAGACTTGTAAACATCAAAATTAAACATTGAGTGCATCTGCACTGCGTCTGAGCATGACGCAGGTCATTTTCAAGTGTATACAGTAAAGTCTAGTTCAGAATGACAAATGCAGTCTGCGATTTACTGTACTCCCAAAAAGTCAAAATGCATGCAAACAAATGCAACATAGTCACACACTCACACACACACACACACACACACACACACACACACAGCTCTGTGGACTCTTAAGCTCAGGAGAGAAGTTAAATGTGTGACCCTGTGCTCTACATCAGTCTATAATAAGCTCTCTGGAAAGTGTCCATGGAAGAGATTCCTCTACTCCTCCACTCTGAGGAGTGTGTGTCGGGGGGGAGAAATCAAGTATGAGCTGAAGAAGAGGAGAAGTTCACGGAGAAACAGAAATGTATTGGGCGCATGTGAATTTTACGAGAGTACCTCCCTGAACAAGGGAGAAACAGACGGCAGGGGGGAGAGAGCGAGAGAGAGGTGGGGGATGGAGCAGAGGTGCGAGATTCTGTGAATATTTAACATGAGTACAGCGAGGCAATCAATTCTGAGTGAAGTTTTGGGTACGGGTGGAAAAAGTTGGAAAGGGGGAGGCGGAGAGGAGGAAGAGTGAGGGAGGTGAAGGGGCGGGATGAATGAAGAGGGAGGTATGGAAGGAACACAGGAGGAGGTATGGCTGTGCGTCAGATCGCTCTATATTTAGTTGCTGTGAGAGTTGATTGTGGTGTGTGTGTGTGTGTGTGTGTGTGTGTGTGTGTAGGTTCACGGGCAGTCACTCAAACTCTCACAGTGACCTCTTGTGGTAACATAGAGTACTGCAGCTACATATTTTACTCAGTTGATGCTAGAAATATTTTCTTCTGCAGGTCAAGTAAACTAAAAATGTCTTGTCATATGGTCTGCTATAGGATACTAGAGTGTACTCATTTTAAAATTGGTGCATCCTTTTCATGTTGCCAGTTTATCAGAGCTGCAGCTTTTGCTTTAAACCAAATAATTGAAGTTATAATTGGTAACGTTGACGTAGTTTTCAAACTACATAGTCATTTTTAGCATGAGTATTTTATGTTTGAACTGAAAAAGGTTGAGAAAATCTAGTACATACACTCAGAAACGTCTACAAAAACATGAGTGTGCTCTTGATGAACAGTATTGTCCAAAAATGCAGTGCACAACATAAATTAACGTTTGTAAAAATCTGTGTGTGAGCCAGCTCCAGGAAAATCTTTGGAGAAATTAAATCTTGAGAAAAACATTTTGCGGTGGCATTAAAAGATGCCAGTTTGACTGACCTGCATCAATGCATGTATTGCATAATTTTCTGTCATTACAAAATGTAAAAGTATATTGATTTCTTGTATATGAACTGCAAAAATAGTAAACTGACAATTGGTGTACAGTAATATGTACACTAATTGTCACAGTTTACAGTACACACTAGAGCAAAAGTAGAGTGCATTGGTCACGGGAGATCTTGAGAGCCTCAACTTTTAAAAAGAGTGGTTTTTTTGAACAAAATATCTTCCAACAGAAATTATTTTTCCAACAGCACATGTATGCTGTTATGAAATATTTAGCAATTTAACTATTTCTCGCGCGTTCAAGTTGCTGTTAAAACTAGGCCATGTACAAAGTCCCAATAGAAGGCGTATATTCTGTCTGCGTGTGGCCATACTACAGGTGTGAAATCGAGGCGACCCTGGAGCGCCTTCGGAAGCTGGAGAGGGAGCTTTACTCCAAAGAGAAGGAGCTGGAGGAGAGGGAGAGGAGGCTCCGACTGTGGGAGGAGAGGCTGATGGAGAGGTCCAACATGTCTCCCAGTCCGACCTCCCTACTCATGGAGCGCTCAAACATCTCACCAGTAAGTGGAAGTGGGGAAAAAAAAAGTGGAAAAATCTGTCCAGACAGCTGAAAACAAAATGAAATAATACCTTCTTTTTTTTATGATCTTGGCCCTCGTCTCCTTTCCATCTCTCTTACCTTATCAGTTCTTCACACCAATGTCCATTGGTTCCTCCGGCTCTTTCTTCCGCTCGCACTCTCAGGACTCCAACAGTGCCGGCGTCAGCAGTGCTGGCGTCAGCAGTGCTGGCGTCAGCTGCCTCCTCCGCACCCTCAGCAACGGAGACACGGAGCGGGGGAGCAGCGCGGCGCTGGAGAGGGGGATGGGCTCGCTCGACAGCGGGAGACTGCATGCCGTGTTCCGAGGGTTGCAGGGCAGGTTCGGAGAGGAGGACGGGGAAGAGGAAGGAACCGTGGAGGAGAAAGGCTGGGGGGAGAGAGATGACAGTGGGAGCATGGAGGGAGGAGGCGGAGGACGGGTGCAGGTGACACTCAGGAGCTTCCCAGGTGGCAGAGTGGAGAGGGAGGAGAGGACGTGGGAGGAGGGGGACAGGGAGAGGGGAGGGATGCAGAGGAGCAGGGTGACCACCATAGTCCGAGGGTATTCGGGCGGGTTTGGAGAGGCGGAAGGGGAGAGGGAGAGGGAGAAGGAGGGAGGATGGGAGATAGAGAAGCTGGGGGACAGGCTAGATGAGAGAGGGATGGAGGGAGGTATAGAAGGTGGGAGGCTCCCGGCCATGTTCAAGGGTCTCCACGGGAGTTTGGGGGGCTTGGGGGACATGCTGTCCTTAGACATGGATGAGATGGGGGACATGGAGAGACTAGGTGACATGGACATGAACATGAACCTGGGGGACCTGGGAGTGATGAAGGTGAGGAGTGAGCTGGGGGTCAGGGGTCACAGGAGTGACATGGGAGTCGTGGTCCAGGGAGTCAGAGGCGACTGCAGCGAGGCCATCAGCCAAAAGATTAGAGGGGAGGTGGGAGTCATCGGTCACTCTGGGGTGCAGGTGAGCATGCGCGCCTCGTCCAATCAGAACTCTGTGAAGAGCTGCAGCGTGCGGCACGGAACCAAGATCAACATGGCTACCGCAGCCATGGACATGATGGAGCTCGATTGGTCTGACAGTGACTAGAAAATGAACACACACACACACACACACACACACACACACACACACACACACACACAGAAATACACAGAGGCCAAACTAGAAAGATTTTGACTCGTTAGCGCACACAGTACCTGAGCTACTGTATGTGAATTAGAATCTCCAGTTGAAAAAGAGCTGGAATACACACATTTCTTTTGTTAAACCTTTTTTTTATTGAATGGATGAACATTATACCCATGTGTACTGTGAAGTAGGAAGGAGCAAAGAGACAACCGTTGTCAGAATGACTTCACCTGTGTAATTTAATGTGCTATTAAAACTGCTGGATAACATACTGTAAGAGGTACAAGTGTCACAAAATAGCACACTTGAATGCCGCTCTACTGTAATGAGGCCGCACTGTCTGATCTTCTCCTGCTTGTAGAGTATCTTGTAGTTTATAGATTTGATCAAAACCAGCTTTGACTTCATCAGTTCTAACTGTGATTTAGTGTGTGAATTTTTGGCATTTCTTTCTGTATATTTTATCATTTTTCAATAAAAAGAAAAGAAACACTGATTCCATTCCTGTGATTTTGGTCAGCCGCATTTCCACCGCAGGAACTTTCCCCCGGACATAATAACCTTCTGAGGAAAAAGTGCGGGTGTGTGTGTCCACATTTTAAATTGTGATATTTTATGATCACAATCAATCTGCAACTTCTCTGTCAGGTAAATGTAGTAGTACACTGTAAGTCAGTAGTAGGCTTTACAGTGGAGTTGCATATTAAGTGGTTTGGTGTCATTCTGGAAGTCATTTTAGGTTACAATTTGGTTCTGGAGAATGCTACAAGCAGCAATACCTCAGGCCAAGCAATCGGCCCCGTTCCAAACAGGCACATTTTGAATGGGCAGTGTGCTAGTAATAAAAAAGACAGAGAGAAGGAGAGGATTTTGTACGAGCCAGCGGCCACACTGAACTGCTGGCTGCAGACGCCTCTCTCGGGCTAGAAAGAGAGTATGGCGGTGTTATGACCGAGATAAATAAAACCTTCCTTTCTAATGGTTTCTCAGCGGTTGCATTCCAACGCAGAGTGAGACAAACTCCAGTGTTTCCTCTATGTTGATTTTGTAGTGGCGGCCCACCATGGCAACATTTCTGCCACCACGGTATCAGAAATAGGGCTGTACAAAAAATGTAGTCGCGGTTGCCTTTTAAATGATCCTGCCGAGATAATGCACCCCCCGTTGGCTGCCTCTCACGAGGTTATTGGGCCCGTCCAGTTTAACTCCACATACTGTTGTGTTGATGGAGTTTATTGTCAAAACGTTCGCTTTCTTCCGAGTAGACTATTAAACGAACAGCTCCACCAAAAACGTCACCGCGGTGGGTCCGTTGTAAGCCCCATAGTTCCTCAAAAAATACGGTTCAATCACAACTGAAAATATGCCTCATTGTGTGTGAATAAATATATTTGTTTGTGTTGCAGTGAAGTGTCAGTTCCGTTTCATACGTAAAGCATTTGGCGGGGGGCCTGGGGGTTGTTGTTCGGAAAGACCTGCCCCCGCTACTAAAAGAAATCCTAAAGGAAACACTGTAACTCTATGTCGTTTTGTGTTTTTAAGATAAAATGCTGAACTGCAGGCTGCAGAGTGTGTTTACCCTTGCGACCACCAGCAGCACTCATCCCGTCATGTTGCTTTAGACGTCAGCAGACTAATTTGCCTAATCTTCACGGGTCTTTATACTGTGGTGGAAATGCAGAAAACAATAGGCTGAAGAAACCGTTTAATTCCTTCAAAATAGTTCTGGGGACTTAAAAGACCACAGAACCTTAGGTCGAGACACAGCTTTGGTCTTCTCCCTCCAGTATATGTGTATATTGCATTTTTAGAAATTGAATATGGATGACAAGTAAGCCGAGGATGACACATGGTAAAGTAACACATGGTACACACCTACCTTGCCCAACAAAATTAAACTTGTAAATCTTGACCCCAGACCTCTAAACTCCCTCTCACACACTGAGCAGCAGGGCCACTCCTGCCAGCACCCACTTGGCGGGTCTCTCCCTGGTTTTTAGGCTGAAAGTCCATACAAATGTGGGTCCTCTGATCTTGGTCTTGTAGAGCGGACATTCATAGATATTCCTGGTCTCCTGGCGGTCATTGGGTACAGCTCGGACTGCGATGACGGGCATGGCTGGGGTCAGTTCCTTTAGACGGGCCTCAGTGATCACCCCAGCCTGAGTGTCCCACCTCGCACCTGTGGGTGGACACAGGTGAAGAGGAGAGCGAAATTGGATTACCATGTTTACAAACTAGGGCATCTAAACATGTATGACATGATTTGATTCACAAATTTAGCTTTCACTCAAAATGTCCAAGGATAGAATAAGTATCTTGCTTAAAGATCAGTAACAGAGAAGGGGCCCTCCATGTTGCCCCACGATAAAGAGGAAATAAAAGAGTTTGTCTACCTTCCATGTACAGTCCATATACGTATGCACCCTCCCTGGCAGGTTGGTTGAACTCTTCCTTAAACTTCTTGGTCACATCCACTGTCAGGTTCACCTTATCCAGGGGCCACTCGTTCTTACGCGCAAGAGACTGCATCACCGCTGGAAGGCCAGAACAAGATAAAAACAGACAAAGGATTAATAACGAGTAGAGAAGAAAGAAGAGGGGAGGTGAGTTGTGAAAACATTTTAGTCAAGCCTAGGTAGTACTCTTATCCGTGTGCACGAATGTGTGTTACCAGTGAGGAAGGACTGGGGGTTGAAAAGTCCAGACAGCCAGACAACACTCGGTAGAGACAGGTCCTGAGTCCAGCTGTCTAGCTCTTTACAACGCTGCAACACATCATTATACCTGACGCACACAAACACACAGGAAAAAATCTTAGGATGTCAGTCCTATGGACACTCTAAAAAAAAAATAACACATGTATTTCTTACAGCTACTGTAGATGGATTCATCTATATGTAATGTATACCAGGACAGTATCTCAAATAACTATACTTACATGATTTTTCACGATCTCACACACACACACACACACACACACACACACACACACCATATAGCCAGGCTGTAGGTGGAGGGGTAGGCCAGCTTGGTCCAGGTATCAGGCACGTTGTCAAAGAACAAGGCTGTTTGCAGCTTCTCCATCTCAGAGGAGATGGCCAGTTCACCCTTTGACAGGTATATGCAACTGTTACATCACTATGAATACACACATCGAAGGTGCTACATGTGTCAATTAAACATCACTGAATATGTAACAAACAGCGGATGGCCACGTTTAACAGGGCCTCCAGTATAGTGGCACCTGATCAGATGAAGGAAATCTTTAGGATGGATTTGTGCGTCAGGCCGCAAGGGCTGCACTGTAAGCCTACATACAAAACACACACAAATGTGTAGAGCATACCTTGAGTCCCAGGTCAAGCTCTTTTAGTGAGCGCCGCATCTCAGAGATGAGCGTGTTCATGCGCTCACACTCCTGGAAGCAGACCAGGATGTACGGCGACCGTTCAGCTGTCTTAGACGTGATGTCGGACATGTTGTACTCCTCTGGTAGCTTCTCCAGCACCTCATCTAAAATTGTCTTCACCTGAGGGAAGGGTGGTTAATAGATTAAGTGATGTGGTTCTGTGCACATAGTTTCTCTAAGAATGAGAGAATTAGAGTGATCTAAAACGGCTTCCATTGTCAGAAATTCAAAAATATGACAGGTAGAGAAGCTTGCATTAATACATTGATGTGTCAGTATCTTTGTGTGTTTGCTAGGTTGTGTCAGTTAATGGACAATAATGTATTCAAGCAGAGAAACATCAACAACAACTAATGCCATAAAGAAATAATTGGACATGGATGTGTAGGTGTAGCTACCTTCTCCTCCAGGGTCTGTGAGACTCCCTCCCCCATCACAGCATCAGGAGACTGCAGCTCCAGCAGAGTGTGGAAAAGGTTATCTGACGTCACTGTCAAGAACTCAATTTCTGCGTTGGGGTGCAACCCATAATGCACTGGGCTTTCATGGGGCAGCATCTCATCTATGAAATCATGGTAGCCCTGGAGATGTCGAGAGAGAAATGGTCTAATGCTGTCATTTATTCATAACAAACTACACTGTACGTCATTTGGTACTTTTATTTAAAGTGATTTACAGTCAGACATGTTTAGTGTATGGATTGCCTGTGTGGGAACAGAACTTTTAACCTTTATTCATCCAGGGACAGCTGACTGAACTTAGTATTTCCGACCAGTTACGTGCTCAACATCACGTAGAGCTGACAATGAAAGTTAAACCCTGTCAAGGAGATGTTTTCTCACACCCTCCCTCACATCCATCACTAGTTACCTGGTAGTCCAGGTTCGAGGGGACGACAAACCCAGGACCCAAAGAAAGCTTCCGGTCAAACTGGGAAATTAAACAACGGAAAGAAGATTTTTCAGAGTACAGAGTACAAAACATTAAAATTGTCCCAACCTAGGTTGCCAAAGTTTCTTGATCCAACGGTGGCCTAAATCTGGCACGTCTGCTTGCCAGACACTCTTTAGCTTGCATGTGCGGTGTCTGGCTCAAAACTAGCCCAATTGCTGCTAATTCTCATCCCAAAACTGTCCAAGTCTGCACTCCAAAAACACTTGGCATCTGGCAGCCATTTACTGTCTGTGCCAAGGCCAGTTCACATTTAGTCCTCTTGTGCTAGAACACAGCTGAGTGTGCCAACACTCACCCCCAATCAGCCAGACATTCACTTTGTCTTTCTCTCTCATGAACAAAACGTACACACCTGGTTGGGCTGCATGTATTCTTCCAGGTATGTTCTGCAGAGCCGCCTGTCCCAGTCATCAGTGATGTGTCCTCCGTACATGATCTCTCCAAACAGATACCTCAGGTCCTCCCATGGCACCTTCATCATCATAATCATTATGCAAAAATCACAGCTAATACGACCATTACCTTTATCATCATCATCATCATGCTGTGGCACACTCACATGTGTTAAGGAAAAACTCAGGACAGCAGCACAAATCATTTCACATACGTGAAGAAGGTTTGGGAGACTTCAATTACACAAGAGCATTTAATGAACAGTCAATTGACTAACTGCGTGTCAATCACTGCTCATGCACACGCATTCATTCTCCCTTATGGGGGGAGGGGCTTAGGAGACCGTTTTGGGCTTTAGCAGAAAGGGGGGAGGGACTGAGAAGCTGTAGATGTTCCAATTTTTTGGTTAAGTCCTGGATCTTCACAATCCTACCTACAGCACCTTTAAGCAGGCAGTACAGTTTAACCACAATGTGTTATTGTGCTGTGCCATCCCAGCTTCTGAAGTTCCTGTCTTCCTGAAGGTGTATTAGGCGTTACGTTTTTGCTGAACCTTTAAGGTAAACAAAGATATTGCAGTCGCCTACAACACAGATGCTAAAGCCTAGTTCAGCCTCTCTCTCTCTCTCTCTCTCTCTCTCTCTCTCTCGGAAGAATGCTAAAGTGTGGCTGGCCCACCGACCTCCAAAATGAGACAGTCCTGAGACAAAACATTCCCTTATCATACTGCTTAGATTCCCTGAATCTGTAGAGAGACAAACATAATTATATATGAACAGGTTTGGTTAATAGAGACTGGCCGAATGTCCTCGTCCCCTGACCTGTGACCTATGAATGGCCCGATGCTGTCTAAGCTCTCCCTTTAGTCTCATCCTACAACAACATGGTGTTTCCGGAAAATTCCACCACCAACATGCACCAACGACGCATCTCACCTGTGCATTGGCCTCCAGGTAGTTGTAGAGGACGTTAACTGATATTGTCAGGTCGCCAGTGTTGAAGGGATACTTTCTGTTCCAACCCTGGGGTCCAAACTTCCTCCTCTCCGCCACACAGGCGTGGAAGTAACACAGAGAGAACAGGATGGTCTTAAACTCCTGCTCACGGCTGCACTGGTCCAGGATGTCCTGGAAAGATGAATCAATGAATAAAAAGATAGGCTCTACTAGCACCAAGCAGACGCTAGACACTCACCTGGTCAAAGTTATCCAGAGCAGCATGCAAATTGGCATGCATGCCTGTGGGAGGTTCATTGGTGATCTTAATAGCGTTTTCCAGAATGCCCTGAGGAAAACATATAACGATAGAAAAATGACCCTACTACTTGTAGAATTTCATTTAGTTTAGTTTATTATAAGGATCCCCCATTAGCTGATGTATAGCCTAAAACAACATTAAATCAGACAATATTACGGACAATATTAAAACATTTCATAACACACACACAGGAAAAGAAACATAAACTAACAAGTATAGAACAAAATATTATATTATTATATTACACAACATGACTGAGTGACATGAGAACAGCAAAGGCACCTGACAGCCTACATTCATAGAGCTGTAACAATTTAAAATGTTGCTGTACCATTTAATTGTCTCGCAAATCATTGGAATATTGGGATTAACAATATAATTGTCTCTTTCAGTCTCAATTTAAAAATATTTATTCATGTATTACTTTTGCAAACAAATTCAATCTTTGAATGAATTCCAGCATACATCTTTTGGTTATATCACTGTTATGTGACCGAGATAATGTAATAACACAAGTACACGGCCTATGACGTAAACCACGCCTCTTTATCATAAAACTTTGTATTTTTTTTTCTTAAATGAACATAAAACTGTCATACCTCTTATGATCTTAGCAAATGTTAGCAGTTCATTGCGGTTAAACAAAGAAATGGCGATTATGTAAAAAAATAAAAATGCGATTAGACAATTATTTACTAATTGTTACAGGCCTATACATTCATTCTGTGTTTATGCTTGATGCATTGAGATGACCTCACTGCATCTCTACCTGTGGGATGATGTGTTCCTGGGGTGTTGGTGTGGGCTCGGCGCTCATAAACACTCTGTAGTCCGGATGACTGCCTTCACAGCAGCGCTCCAGGAGCTTCTCAAGTGATCCCAGCCAACGAGCCACCAGGTGGATGTTCTACAGGGAGGAGAATGAAAACACACCGTCAAAATCTAGTACACTGCAAACCCATTTGTAATTCAACTTTTTCAATCTTTCAAGTTTTGTTAAAAACCATATTCGTTACTAAATCACATTAGTTGTTTGTAATAATCAGCTTAAGTATGCAGTGCACAGATCATATTAGGCAGAGATAACTAAGGATGTTAGAGGTGCACTCTGAGTTCTTGCATGGTCACTTCTGTTGACGTTCCAGGTAAATTCCAAACATAACAGAGCAAGCTCGCCCCTCCCCCCACGTTGACGTAACTTTCATGACTAACTGACTACCTGTCACTAAAAAGAAAAAAAAACTATGTTTTAATAGATTGATTCCTTGCTATAATTTTGATAAGTAAATCTTAATGTTTCTTACTTATTATATTCCAACGAAAGTAAATGTGTTTAGTAATGATGTTTAGAAATGACTACTTTAGGCCTGGCAAACTCGATTCCTTTTAAGGATTCGGGTTATTCTAAATCACTCACTCAACTGATCCGGGTTGTGCGAGTCACTTGAGTCAGTATTGCTAAATCGCCAAGGAAACTCAGTCCTAATTTATAGGCGAGCCGAGGCGAGCTTGCAATGTTTCGGACTGTCTGCTCTACCTAATTGCATTTTAACATACTACATTTATACACCAAAACCTACAGTAGGCCTAGCTAGGCTACGTGCAGAACATTTACATTTATTTCAGAAGTGAAAGAATAGCTTTTGTTGTGGATTTGCTTTACCCTGAGCTCGAGGAGCGACTAGCCGGCTGATTCGCGCGACTGACTGACTCATGCGAGAACTCATGAGTCATCGAGGACTCATGAGTTCTCGAGTGAGTCCCATGGTCTGCGAGCTTGCAATGTTTCCGGCTCTGAGTCTGCGGGTCGGGAAGTTATCTCGGACTGTCTCTGCTCACACAGTCGCTTGAGTTGACTTGTGGAGTTGTGGTTGCCTACGAAATTGTAAGTTATAAAGCTTTTGGCAGCTAAGATGGCTAGGACTAGTAGTAGCTAATGTTGCAAGAGGTTTGTGTGTGGCGCTGTGTCATTTTAGATTGAATTGTAGTAGGACTCAACTGATCCGAGTTAATGATCCTAGAGACTCGTGACTCATGAGTTAATTTAAAGAGTCGGGTGAAAGATCAGAGTGAGTCACGACTCAAACAGGTTTACTACTGATGTAAACTTGATTTGTCTACTGCATCACCTTACTAGTCTGTATTAATACAACTTGACCTGTTAAGTTTTACCTTTTGTAAAAACTTAGAACTGTTTAAGGCAACGGGTTTCCACACAAATTTCTAGTAAAGTCAACTTATTCGGGATAACAGTGTACAGTACAAAGGGCGGCAGTGTGAACTTTGAGGCATGGCAGAGAGTATTTAGAGTTTCAGTAGTCTCGCAATGCCAGACCTTCCTCCACAGCGCTGCGGAGGAGGGTCTGGCTAGTCCACACAGCATTCCGGGATGGGAGAAAAACGTGCTCTGGTTTATTGGCATTTCTTTAAACCAATCACAATCATCATGGGCGGTGCTAAGCGCCTGACAGAGCCACGGCGACGCTGCAAAATAGCCTCGGCAAGGAACTTGTTTTGGTGGAACGTGTGTACGTTCAAAAGTTGTTTTAGTCGTGCAACAGAAAACTCAGATTGGACAGATAGTCCAGCTAGCTGTCTGGATTTACCCTGCAGAGATCTGAGGAGCAGTTAACCATAGTCCTCAGAAATCCACCGGAGTTTAGAATGCCAACGCAATTTCCGGCACCACCGGAGCAATCCCGGAAGTTGAACGTCGTGGATATAGACTAGAATATCAGTA
Source organism: Sander vitreus (assembly GCF_031162955.1). Taxonomy (NCBI): domain Eukaryota; kingdom Metazoa; phylum Chordata; class Actinopteri; order Perciformes; family Percidae; genus Sander; species Sander vitreus. The sequence goes on from NC_135866.1 coordinate 8,208,501, forward strand.
ATTAATTATAGTTAAAAATCTTATTATATTAGCTTTTCATTTAAATAATTCCCAATTATTTAAAAAACATTTTTGTGTCATTCACATATTTCTATCTGAAGTTTTTTCTCTCAAAATATATTCAGAATAAACTCATCTCTCTTCCAGTCAGACCTGCAGTATAACCCAGTGACCCTCCTTGGCAGCCTTCTCCATGGCAACCTCAGCCACATCTTCCTGGCCCTGGCCCAGCGACACGTTGTGAAGCTTCCCCAGGTCGATAGTGAAACCCAACTTCCTTCCTGGGAACACACAAGATTGCATTTAAAGCATTTTTAATGTGTTGATGTTAATTAAAACCTCCCTATGGGAAAAATGTCCATGTGATTATACTCCCACTGAAATACATCCTTTATCCTTACTAATCATTTCATGGTTTTTTGAAAGTTCTTTCTGCCTTTCCTCCTAAATATTTTCCCAGCATTCCACTACAATGCTATTGGCAATATATAGTAAAGATGTTATTTTCTTAAAGCCCACCAGGGACACTTCTTTTATTGAGAAATACATAGCAGTTTTCACAATCATTTTTTGGACTGAAACCTTTTCAACAGAGTGATCCATATTTTCAGTTCTTTTTCAAACAGTAAAACAGCAGAGCACAAACAGGACATGGGGTGTTTCTCCACTTGAAGAGAGACACTTCTTTAACACAGAAACATCGCTTTGCACAAGTAAAGAAAGAGCACTTAATGTCCGTGCAAAAACAGTACGAGTGTGTGAGTATGTATTTGTGTGTGAGTGCATGCAGTCTGTGCTACTCTGTTTACAGTACCCAGCGATTCCACATCTTTAAGCGGGTCCACTCCAGGGGAGAGGATGAAGAACACAGGTGAGGCTGGACCACTTTCTCTGAAGGACTTTGCAAATTCAGTCTTTCGGCCCTCTGTATACTTCACACCAAGTTTCTCCTCCACAAAGTTCCTACAAGTGTGCAAATAGGGGCAGAACTAGTCTGGGTTTATGGAACAGGTGATAGAAAAGAGAATAATCCAAAAAGAAATAAACACAAGAGGGGGAAAAAAAAAACAACCTCCGAACCTTAGAGCATAGGTCATGCGGTCTGGTCTCAGGGCTCTCATCATGATGAGTTTCTGCAGGGAGCTTTTCCCTTTCCACTCCTGGGGAAACTTCTCTTTCTCTGGACACTCCGACTCCACCATCTTCTTCCAGCGCTTAGGAGAGCCTTCAATGTCCCGATCCAGACCTCGAAACTCCTCAGTGAAACTCATCACCTGGGCAAAGACAAGGGACGTGTGTGTGTGTGTGTGTGTGTGTGATCGTGAAAAATCATGTAAGTATAGTTGTTTGAGATACTGTCCTGGTATACATTACATATAGATGAATCCATCTACAGTAGCTGTAAGAAATACATGTGAGTGTCCATAGGACTGACATCCTAACATTTTTTCTGTGTGTTTGTGTGCATCAGGTATAAACATGTGTTGCAGCAAAAACCTGTGTTGATGTCTGTGTGCGTGTGTGTGTGTGTGTGTGTGTGTGTGTGTGTGTGTGTACCTTGATGGCGCTCCACGCTGAGTTGGAAAGAAAGTCGAGGGGGCTGATGTAGCTGTGGTCAATGTTAAAACGTAGCAGGAAGTCTAGCTCTCGCGCATCTATCTCCTTACTCATCAGGAGCAACTAAAAGAGAAAGAGCACAGTCAGGGACGAAACACACACACTCCCTTACACTGACATGGACACATACACACCTGGAAGGCTAGCTGTGCAGTAAAGGTGAGCTTGTCTCGCTCAAACAGTCCCCTGCTGATGTAGTTGAAGGTGGAGTAGGTAACACAGTCTATGAGCGTGTTGACTCTGCTCTTCACATCCTCGTAGGCCTCCGCCATCTCCACCGCCTTGTGGAAAACCACGTTAAAGGCCTGAGAACAAGAGGGAGAACGTCATCACAGATTTCACACACAAGTTATAACACAGGGTCAATGTGAGTGTCTGCATCTTTCTAATTCAATTTGTTAGATCTGCTGTCTGCTTTTAGTCTGTGTTGCGGTTCTCAAACTCTGTTAGAGATGCAACGATTAATTGATTAATCGATTAGTTGTCAACTTTTAAATTAATCGCCAACTATTTTGATAATCGATTAGTCGGTTTGAGTAATTGTTTTTTAGACAAAAGTAAAAATTCTTTGATTCCAGCTTGTTAAATGTGAATACTTTCTAGTTTCTTCTCTCCTCTGTGACAGTAAACTGAATATGAGTTGTGGACAAAACAAGACATCTGAGGACGTCCTCTTGGGCGTTTGGGAAACACTGATCCACATTTTTCACCATTTTCTGACATTTTATAGACCAAACAACTATTCGATTAATCGAGAAAATAATCAACAGATTAATCAACTATGAAAATAATCGTAAGTTGCAGCCCTAAACTCTGTTCTCCCCCCGGGAAACAATAACAAACTTCGAACTAGCAAGCTAAGGCTTAAAATGGCAAGTTTTGAAGAAAATTTGCATCGTTGCAACAAGGCAGGCCTGCTTGGTTCTTTCGGGGAATAATTGTAAAGATTTACAAAGAATATGTTTACGGCATTTACGCTCTAACTGGGATGTTTTGGGACCAATTGGCGGGGATATGCTACGGACAAAATATACACGGCAATACACTGGTAGGAGTAAATTTGCCGGGTGCAAATGTTCCACCAAAACATGTTCTTTCCCGAGACTATTTTTGCAGAGCCACCGGCTTAGCGCCCGGAGCTTAGCGCCCGGAGCTTAGCGCCCGGAGCTTAGCGCCCGGAGCTTAGCGCCCGGAGCTTAGCGCCGCCCAAGACGATTGTGATTGGTTTAAAGAAATGCAAACAACCCAGAGCGGGTTTTTTTTCTCCTATCCTAGAATGTATGTGTGATGTAGCCAGACCTTATTCCACAGCGCTGTGGAGATAGGGCTGGCGATGCAAGACACTCTGTTCTTAACTTTCCCTTCTGGTTACCTTGAGGCTGAACTGGTACATGGGGTTGATCTTGTTGAGATCGTTCATGATAAAATAGAGGAGAGAAGCTCTGACGGCAACGGGACGATAGTGTTCTCTGGCTTCGTTTATCTTCACCTCATTGACTTTTGCTTCCAGGACCTGGGAATGAGGGATGGAGGGAAAGACAGAAAAAGAGATGGAACATGTACATGTTGGAGTATAAGGCTACGTTCACACCGCAAGTCTTAATGTTTAATTCGGATATTTTTGCTCAGATCCGATTTTTGTTTTGGCTGTTCACATTACCTCACAATAACAATGACATCAGACGCAGCACGCTGTTGCACTAAAGTTAGGGAGGTTATGGAGGAAGTAAGCATTTTCGCTTTTATTTCAACATGTTTGTGTGATGGCAGCCGTAACATTAATGAGCAGGTGCTGAGGAGAAGAATGAAGAGAAAGAGAGCCAAATTGGCTATTTTGGCCTTTTGCTGGGTTATGGCTACAAATTCACTACAGAGGTCTGTGTGGACGCAGAGACGAAGCCTGGAGTGGTGGGACTGCGTTGTGAATAGCTTCACAGTGACAAATGTCGATGTAGATTGACGTCAAAGTTGCATTAAACCCGCCTTGGTTGTTCACACTGCGGCCGCATTGAAAGAAATCAGACCTGGGTCTGATTCAGGACCACGTGGAATTGGTCTAAATATGATTTGAAAAAAAGAAGTCTGACCTGGTCACTTGACCCCCAAAAAAAGATTTGGGCCACTTTTGCCTGCAGTCTGAACGTAGCCTAAAAAGATGCAAAACACGGAACTTCAATTCAATTCAGGCTATATGGCAACTAAGCAAGCACGTTCCCGCTGTTACCTTCATCTCGATCTCAGCAGCAGTGTGTTTGGTGGTCTCGAGCTTCTCCACCAGCTCATTGTCACCCAGGAAGTTACTCTCTGCCGCAGACAGCCTGGTCAGCAGTTCGTCCTCCAGGAGCTTCAGCTCAATCTTGAACATGTTCTGCTGTTTGGTCAGTTCACTCTGTAGGCGGTTTACACAAACCGGTTTCATATTCAGTTTATTGTCATTCAAGCATGTTAAATAAATGAAGGAACGAAGACTCACAATAGCATACACAATAAATAACAAGTGTCTTAGCTAGAATAATAAATGAAATCAATTACCCAAAATCAATTGGATCATTTTGGGGGGGAATTGCTTACTGTACATCGCAGTATTTTCCCTTTTATCTACTAAACAGAGGTTGCAACAACAGCAAAACACATTACAAGCACTATTGGATATAACTGGATATTAAAATGAAAAATGTTAATTGGTAAAAGCGGTTATTGAATCTTAAAATACTTTTATTTTTTTGCCGCCTCTACTATTATAATACAGTGTCTTGTAATGGAAAAAACAATGGTGTTGACAAGTCCAAAAGTCAGCGATGGAGTACTCAAGTCCTGGACTCAGACTCGAGTCCGACTCAAGTCCCTCTTCTCTGGACTTGTGACTCGACTCAAGGTTTTATGAAATCGGACTCAAGAAGTTTCTGACTACTTGTAACTACATGTGTAATAGGTCATCAAAATTTGATGTAGGATATTGATACACATTTAGTCTGTAACTGTTTCAATTAGGGGCAGAGTGGGGGACTCGGACTTAGACTCAAACCCTGGTAGAGGTGACTCGACTCAGACTCTTCTTTGGTGACTCAAGACTTAACCCGGACTCGAACTCAGGTATTGGTGACTGGACTCTCAGTTAAACTCTTCTTTGGTGACTCGGACTCATACACTGGGGACTCAAGACTTATCTAGAACTCGACAGTTGTAGGTGACTCAACTACAACACTGCCAAGAGCATTCTGATTTAAGATAGCTGCACCAACACCCATTTTCCATATCCTAAAGGGAAAGAGTACCCTAATAACTAACTGAGCCCACCTTGAGGTGCTCGAGGTCGGGTCTTTCTTGGTTCACCACCTGGGCCAGCAGCTGGTCCTCCAAACCATCTCTGGTCACAGTGAAATTGATAAGAGTGGTCTGGGCTTGAATCTCTGGCTTGTAGTGAGGATTGGCCAACTTGGTGTGGAGGATCAGTCTGAAGCCTGGGTGGAAGAAACACTCCTTGTCCCCAACCTTTATACAACTGCGAGAGAGCGTACAGAGGGAGGAAGTGTAAAGCGCGAGAGGAGAGGGCAGAAAACTGAGAGGAACAAATGGCCGTTTGGTGTCCTACCTTCCCTTCTTGATGGTGTGTCTCCCCAGCAGAGGGTCAATAACAGGGTCAATGGTCTCCTCCAGGTTCTCTATGAGGACAGTATCCCCTGCCACGACAGCCTGTTCTATCACATCTACATAGCTGGAACAACATTTAACATTAATACATGACAAAACAACATCTTACTGTTATTTTTGTTATTGATTTATTGTGTTGGAACTTGTTAATTTAACATCAGTCTGCCAAAGGGACTAAAGATGTAAATTATCCACCGGCTACAATCTTGCATATTTACATAAATGTTCATTAATATGCACTGTCCCTGTTTCAAAGAGCCCCTATTATACTCCTTTTCAGTGTCATATACTCTTATGTACTTTGTACTCTTGCGGTCTACTAGAATAGATTACATGCTTTGATGTTCTTTCTGAGCTCTAAGCCCCCCTTCCCCAAAAGCCCAGTCTGCTCTGATTGTCAGGAGTTTCAGGGGATGTAGGACACAAATGCAAGATGGAAGAAACAAGAGTAATCTCAAGGATTTATTGAAATGAAATCCAATGAACAAAAGGTGTCCTGGAATAGCAGGCAAAAATCCAACAAAAACAGGAAGAATCCAAAACAGGAACAGGCAAAACATCAGGAACACCGAGACCAACAGGGTAGACGACAAACAGACACTCCAAACAACATACAAAGATCTGACACAGGACAAGGAGAACACAAAGACTAAATACAGAGGGTAACGAGGTATCAAGAGGCAGGTGACACAAGGGCTGGGAAACAGGTGGAAAACATCAGGCAATCACAAGAGCGGGAAAACACAGGGAGTAAAACTAGACAAGACAAGACAGAGAACAGACTATCAAAATAAAACAGAACATAAAACAAGACTGATAATCACACAACAGAAGGAAACAAGACATGACAGAAAACAGACTACGATAAGACAAGACAAAACACCAAAACCATAACACTGATTGGACAACTGGCCCACTCTGTTGTGATTGGTCAACCAAATTCAAACAAGCCACTGGGCGGGCTGTGTTTGCTCGGGCAGCACATATGGGCTAGCCTGGGAAAACCCTGACGAACTTCCGGCAAATTTGAGATTTGCTCTGCAAGTCAGTCTCAGTTACAACTGAGAAGGGTCTGGTGTCAACCAGGCTACCTATGGGCAGCACATATGAAAAACTGGGCTGGCATTCGAGCAAGGCGTTTATAGGCAGTTGAGAAAAGTGTCTGTGGGAAAGAAAAGCTCCATTTGGATTGAAATGTGTTTTTTTTGTACTTTATACATCTATTACATACACCAAAAAACTATATATCACTCTAAAAGATGGGAAACCCCCCCCCCAAAAAAAGAATAATAGGGGCTCTTTAAATAAATAAATCTCAAATATTTACACAAATGCTCTCAGTTCTACCAGATAAAGAAAATAATAGTGCTGCTGATAACGAGAGCATTAGATATAAAAAGCAGCATTTCCAGTCCAGAGCAGGTCGGTATTCAGAGCCTTTATCTCTACCCGAGGATGATATCAGTGGAATTCGAAAACACTTACCCTCTCTGCCCTAGACTGACAACCTTGAGGCTGCTGCCATGGCGACTCTTGATCCATTTAATGCCTTGCAGCTGAGGGTCAATGAGGAGAGGCCAGCGCTCACCTGAAGTGATACACACATGACACACACACATACACACGGACATTTGAACATATTGTTGAGCAAACCTAGCGCTGAACATTTTGTCTTGTCTGTGAGAAAGGGACTATGATCACCCCTATGGGGATGTGATATAGTATTATAGTATTTGTATATGCACTGCCACACTACTGACAGTTTGTGAGGATGGTCGCATTCTGAGTTGACATTTTGTCTCCTGGTAAGCCTTCATTGTTCCACTGGGCCACCATCGCATCATCGCTCAGCATTGACACTGGATCTAAGTCTTCCGTCATGGGGATGGGCATCTGATGCAGAAATGAAAAATAAGAGAAAATAGGAAGAGATGTTATCACGGAAACCTAAGAATAACATCCTGTTGTAAGGACAGGCAGCTGTGGGAATGAGAAAGGGAGGAAGGGGTATATGGAGATGAAGGAGTGACAGCTTTTCATATAATATATAAACATAGCTTTGTAATTTAAGAAAATATATCTTCATTGTAAGATTGGTACCTTCTGGCTGCGCAGGAAAGGCATCCAGAGGTTGTCCTGCAGCTCTCTCCTGTACTTCTTGGAGAAGGAACCGGCATAGGAGATGAAGGCTGCGGTTAGGAGGAGGTCCCCACTGAGAGTTTGCTCCTGTTCATGGTACTGAGCCACTGAGTGGGCCCAGCGCACATTCTCACTCTGAAACATAGTATACATACAGTAAGATACTTTTCATATTTATATGTACTAGTGCAGTGCCCGTTTGAAGCTTGTGCCTGTTTGGAACGGGCCAATTGCTTGGTTTCCAGTATTTTTTCTTCTTCACTACTTTATCTCACTATAAGCGCAGTTCAATCATCTCATGAGAGGCGTCGCCCCTTCGCGTTGTGGCCCGGGCGGGGGAAGCAGGAAGCAGGCTCAGCCTGCTGGGGAAGCAGCTAAAGCGGTTCGAACGGCCGGAGAAATGTGAGCAACCGCGGCAACAAAACAACGGGCTGGAGAGCCCAAGAGCCTGGGCGTTCATCTAATGTGTTTGTGTACGATTAACTTCATAATTTGCATGTAGGGTAGACAGCAAACAGTTTTGGGCAGATGATCACTTTTTGGCATGACACTGGTAGCCCACTGCGAAGGGTGTTTGGTGCTTTAAGCCCCCAAAGTCGTCTTCCAGGCAGCGCTGCCTGGAAGTCACTAGGATTAGGTAATGGTTAAGGTTAGGGAAAGGGTTGAGGTTAGGGTTAGGTGCCTTGGAGTCGACGTTCGCAGCGCTGCCTCGAAGTCGATGTTGGGGGGCTTAAAACACCATCGAGCACTGCAAAGACATGATCTAGGGATGTAGCAACTCCCCGCCCAGGCTGCAGTACTGCGCATGCGGGAGACACACACACGCACAGAGGTTCTTGGATAAATAGTTAGATTACACAGGAAGCACCCCCTAATTCCCCAAATACTTGGTATAGAACGCAGTGCACTAATACAAAATGTCTTAAATCAACTTTAAAAAACATGAATCAAACCGATCTCCCATTGGTCACTGCCGTGCCCACCTCCAGTCCTTTGACCAGTCGATTGGCTAGTTCTATTGTCTTGTTAGTGCGGTTGACCTCTTCCTGAAAGCGCAGTTTCTCTGATGTGGCTTTCTCAAATGCTGTTGTCAGAATTTCCAGGTTACTGTCCAGCTCCTGAGAGAGAGAGAGAGAGAGAGAGAGTATGATGACTTTGCCATAGATGTTCCTAAATAAAATATCTGTTGACACTAGCTATGTTTCCATTCTATAACACGTTTTTATCCGAATTGATATCGAATGAAAAATGCCTCATGGAAACAGTAAAATTTGATTGAATTTCATGAATATCGACTCAAAGGAAATACGTTCGGTCTCATCGGATTTTATCTTGATCGATATACGGCTTATGCGATAAACGCTGATGGAAACGTTATTTGCTGAATAAATAATGAATTGCGATTTGAAATACGTTTTAGGTAATTTTATGGTTGCAACCCGCCACAAAACGAAGAAGAAGAAGTTTTAGTTCATTTCCGCCCAGGTTTTCCGCTCTGTTTGCACACATGGCGAGTGTCAACAGAGACAGATGTAAAACCAAAGGGTTTCCGTGAAGTGTCTCTGAACCACGATCTCCCTGAACTGTTTGGAGCGCTACGTTCCCACACCACAGGCCGCCTCCGTCGTCGTTGGGTGTTTACGTGCATCTGCATCATCATAGCAATGTGTTGATAGCGTCGTCGTTTTCTTATTATAGCTTGATATGTCGCTATCAGCTGGCACATAAGCACGATTACAACTTGTGCAATGTTGATCATTTGTTGGCAGACGGCACGATCCATTTTGTCTAGCAAAACTTTGTTCGCGAACGTTAGCTTGAATGTCGTGCGATTCAGTGCGAAAATGAATGAAAACACCTTAAAATGTCTCAAATCAATTCGATATACCAATTTGACCGCAAAACAGCATGTGACGTCATTACGCACAGGTTTTTATTCGCTTTAAAGCCGTTGGATGGAAACACACTTTCACCAGCTTTATTCGCTTGAGTTTGTTTTACCGAACTTCAGATAATGCGATTGACAAGTGGATGGAAACTTAGCTCGTGTTATGTTATGTGCAGGCTGTAAATGACCTGACAATTAATGTCAAAAAACAAACAACTTAACTTTTGTCTAGAATGTGCTCAGTAAGGTCTACCGGTAGTTCAACAAGATAATAAAACAGAATTCTAAGAGAAATTGCTGCAGGCTGCAATCTAAATATATGTACAAATGCAAAAAATTAAAAATAAAACAACGGAGAAAAGACAAAGAAATAAAGAATATAGGACATATAAAGGTGCGATGATCTCAACAGACATACAGCGAGTTTCTTCCTGATGACCTCTAGTTTCTCAGCAGCCTCAGCCAGATCAGCATTGGCCTGAGACAGACACATCCTCTTCATCTCTACCTCACATAATACCTGTGGACAAAACAAACACACACAGTTTGACCCCAAAAATATCCATTATTCCGATGGGCCCACTAGGAATGCAATACAATTATCTACATTTAGAAGTGCATGTGTAGTTCAATCAGTAAAATATACCGTGCAGTTCTTTCAGACAAAACCATAACTTGCCATAACCTTTTCTATCATATACAGTATGACATTAACATCAGTGACATGACAAAACACTTCAAGCTATATGATCACATAAAATATAAACATACACACACACACACATGGTATATTGAAAATCCTACAATATAAAGACAACAAAGCAGAGTTGTACTTACAAAAATCTATCCAGGGCAGCAATAGTTAGGGAAACAGAAAAGAACCAATCAAAGAACAAGAACACAGTGCTGTACACTGAACGTTGTTACACACTGGCTTAGCTTGGATGACCCTAAATGTGTATGGCAGCTGGTGTTCGCGCGTGCACCTCGTGGAAGCGTATGATGTTGATCACCCAGGCGCAGAGCCCCGCAGCAGCCGAGGATTTCTGACGTACGAACTCGGGGTTGAACTCTGGGTCGCTGAGGTGTTCGTCTTTCACACATCTCACCGTGGCCTCGGGGATGTGCTCTTTGTCAAAGTTCACCAGAGCCTGGAGGAAGTCATCCACCTGCATGTGCAGAGGTGCGCAGGTGTGTGTGTGTGTGTGTGTGTGTGTGTGTGTGTGTGTGGATTACATAAAATGGTGTCACCTCACAATCTCCATATGGAATACTTCTGCATGCTTTTTGAATTCTAAATAATAAGCAATTGAGAAGTGAAATAAAATAGTAAAAGTGGTTTTTTGCTTTGTTTTCTGTTCTAATTTGTATCTGGTATTTTGGTTCAATGTCTTGTCTCCCTGTGATTGTGTAATTTATGGTCTTGTTTTGTATTATGTTCTGTTTTCCTGTTTTTTTTTTTACCTGTCCCTTATTTGCTCATTACCTCTTGTATTTAGCCTCTGTGTTCCCTTTGTCTTGTGTCAGATCGTTTTGTGTCCTTGCCCGGTTAGTTTGTGTGTGTTCGTGTCCTTTCCCCGTGTCAGTTCTGTATGTCCCTGGTTTTTGTACTCCCTTGGTTTTTTGGATACCTTTCTTCTTATTTTGGAATTGGTTTTTGCCTGCTGCTTCTCCCAGGACTCCCTTGGTTCATTTCTGTGTTTCGATTAATACACACAAACAAACCAAACACATTTTGGCAACTGTCTAATGCAAGACAGTGTTAAGTGCTAAAATCTCTTTTTCAGTTTTGTATTTGTAGTGACTTTGTAGTGCCTCGCTGGGATTAAAAATCTCTTTTACAAGAGGCCAGGATAGCAGCAGCACACGGAACGTAAAATAGTTATAGAGGGTATAAAACATTCAGTCAAACACAGACTTTTAGTAAAATAGATAAAGTAATCAACGGTCAACAACTTTACAAGAAATATGAAAATAGATTCACAATAAATATAAACGAGGGGCGAGGAATAAAACGACAGTGAGTCATTTTAAATGTGATGCAATGTTATTTCAGCAGTTTAGGGAATTTATTTGTGATGATGGACTTCTTGGCTTTGTGGCAGCCAGCCGTTAATCTAAGAAACAACTGCGAGACGTCACTGTAAAATATCACCTTGCTCATGACCATCTTGGAAGCCTTCCAGCTGCGATCTTTGGGGATTCGGCCTTGGGGAGACATTAGCACCAGAACAGCTGCTGAGACGTTGGTGACAATAGCTGGAGGGTTGGGGAACGTCCTCAGCTCTGTCAGGTTCAACTGGAATCAGCACACACGCACGCGCACACGCACACGCACGCACACACACACACACACACACACACACACACACACACACATTTTTTTATTTGGTGGGCTGGGATGGAGCCAATCTTGCAACCTTAATTATATTTTCACCGCTAGAGGTGCGGTCATATAAAATAAATTTAATTAAATAAAATAAACCAAATAAAAGAAACCAATTGTGCTGACAGGATTCAGGTCTCTGAATTTATGTGTACACAAGTGATTCACCCTGTTGAGTGTATTGAGGGCTGTATTGGCTGCCTGTAGGGCAGGTTCAGCCTTGGCCAGGTCGTCCTCAGTCTCCTGCTGCTGTTTGGTCACTTCAGCTTGGATTGCTGCCACCTGGAAAAAAAAAAGTAACAAAAATGTGTGACGTCTACACTTTACTTCAACTGGATTGTTGCAAGTTCAGCAGATTTCTGTCCTTCAGTCTTCATATACTGCAAGCTGAAGAAGTGGCATGAAATGTGACGTCATTTTGATGATCCAGGACTTCATGTCTTACTCTTTGCTCCTCTGCATCTGCCACAGCTCTCTCTTGGTTGAGTCTGTCTGTCTGTTGTCCTATTTTATCTATGAGAGCCTCTATGTCTGTGTTCCTCTGCCACAGCTCCACCTCCTGCACCGCTAGCTTGGCTTTCAGATCTTCTACCTAAGCAAGACAGACCGGAAGAGACAGAGATGTAAAAACATGAAAATGGCAAGACAGATTTCCTTTTCTGTTTTTTGTCCTGTTGTATAATCCTGTTAGCCTGACAAGCCAGACCCACATCAAGATGTTGGGTCTGGGAACTCATCATTGGCAGGGCTCAATCCGAGGGGCGGGATAAACGGATGTCTTTCAAATTCCCTCTGCACGCAATAGGATAGCGCTACAACCAACCAGAGCAACGCTAGTTGATAGATTAAACTTTTGCCGTATCCGGTCGGCAAAACTCCGAACACGTCTCCAAGTCTTCCAGAGTCGCGACCAAAGCCGATTCCAAAGACAGCTGTTTGCCAGCAGCAGCAGCGGCCATCGTCTTTGTTTTCAAGTAGCAGGGAATTCACGCAGAACCGTCGCAACTCTGCTGTCATTATGTTACGCCCACCCACCGACTCTATACACAATGTGATTGGCCTGACTAGAGTTTGGTTTTTCCAGCTCGCAAGCCAACGGAGAGTTGCTAGACGACCCTGGCTGCAAATTACATTTGCTGCCGCTAGGGTGCGTCTAGATTTCTAGGGTATAAGCCTGTGGCTTCTTGCCGTCTCCTGACGCATTTCGGTAACACTTCATTTGAAGGGGTGTGCGTCAGACTGACATGACACGGTAATAATTATGACATGACACCTGTCATGAACATGAAGGGGTCCTTTAAAAATGTTCATGACTGTTGTAATTAAGTGTCATCCGGTAAATTAAGAGACGTTAATACATTAGCATTGTTCGAGACGTTTGTGTTATGACAAGTTGACATTAAACAACATAACCTGTCATAAATATGTCATGGCAGGCCTAATTTTCAAACTGTAAGAAGCTATTTAGCTGTATATGTTAACATTACATTAAACTCATTAAGTGGTTGGGTTTTACAAAGACTTTTAAAAAGACTCCTTCATGTTCATGTCATAATTATGACGGTGTCATGTCAGTCTTATGCACATCCCCTTCAAATAAAGTGTTACCCACATTTCCTTTTTTTCATAATCTGGATTTCATACATTATGTTATATCCGTGCAAATATATACTGTATATATCTCATCTGACCTGTGAGGCAGTGGTCTGCAGCTTCTGTAGGCCGTTCTCTAACCGTTCCATCTTTTGGGTCAGCTCTGTGCGTTTTTGCCCCAGCAGGTTGCCATACAGTTTCATAAACTCCAGGAAACTCTTTGGGGTGGTGTAGTTAAAGTGTTTCTCATTCTGCTGGTACTTGACACTCACCTGCACGGTGTGGTTAAACAAGAAACCGAGAGATGATGTCAGAGAAGGTGTCAGGAGTGGTTATTATCACCCATGGTGCTTTGCAACAACTCACCTCATTGACACTGGTGTGGGCGTAGGAGATGAACTCGCTGATAGATGCCCGCACATCTGGCTGCATCGGATAAACACACACAGGGATTTAGGTATCAAGTAGTCAATATTTAAAAGAAAGTCAATATGATTTACATTACATTAGATTACATTTCATTTAGCTAACGCTTTAATTCAAAGCAACTTCCAAAAAGTGCATTCAACCACAAAGGTACAAATATAGAACAGCAAGAATCACATAGAAGAACATTCCTGGGAACATACTGGCAAGTCTGCTTTTAGTGAGATGGAGTCTGTGTATTATATTTAATTGTAGTAATCCAAGTCTCACACAGATAGATTGATTGGATTCGTTCAATTGTAGACTGCCAAACATCTTCTGAAATTTCAGCTCCAAAATCTTTACCCCATTGCTCCTTGAGATGACTCAATCGTGAGGTACAATTTAGATATCAAACCCGGTTCAGAGGGTCCCAATCTAAAAGTTCTCCAACCCAACCCTCTAATGGTAGAGATGGGAAAGTGATTTTTGACTAAACTGCGTACTTGTAAGTACCTGAAAAAATGTGATTTGGGAATGTTGCAATTTTTATTAATTTTTTTCTTTTTTTTTAATAACCATTAACTTCTTAGCCAAGGTGCATTCGGAAGAGATGTGTTTATAAGTGAATGTGCTATCACCTCCAGTCCAGGTATCTTTTCTATGAATGTAGTGCTGACAGACTGCAGGGCGAGCTGCGGCCACGAGTGGAACCAGTCTATGGCCGTACAATTCACCAGAGCTGGAAACTTCCGTGCCCGTGTCCGCAACGTGAACCCGACTGGGGAGAAACACAAGACGACCTGGAGGACAAAGAGGGTGGGGGTATTTTATAATCAATGATATGAGAAACTGGGTTTTAAAGTGCTCATATTATGCACATTTTCAGGTTCATAATTGTATTTAGAGGTTGTACCAGAATAGGTTTACATGGTTTCATTTTCAAAAAACACCATATTTTTGTTGTACTGCACATTGCTGCAGCTCCTCTTTTCACCCTGTGTGTTGAGCTCTCTGTTTTAGCTACAGAGTGAGACATCGCACTTCTGTTCCATCTTTGTTGGGAGTCGCACATGCTCAGTAGCTAGGTAAGGACTACTAGCCAGTCAGAAGCAGAGTATGAGGGCGTGCCACGCTAGCAGCTAGGCGAGCATTATAACGTGTGTTACAAAGTGACCACGTTTGTCTCTGAAGTAAAGGCTGGACTACAATAGAGCTGTTTGGAGCAGTTTGTAAACAGTGTTTTCTGTTGGAGATGGTAAGTCCCTTTAGGGTGGACTTTGGGCTTTTTCACTTTGTAAACCTATTACATGCACAAAAAAATATATGACACAATAAAGGAAAGGGAAAAAGCCAAAAAGCATAATATGAGCACTTTAAATAAAGCAGGTATCATATTGCACTTTGATACCATATCACACATAACACGTTTCAGACCTTGAGCTGTCTCCGTATCCTCTCAATAAAGAAGCTCCAGCAGTTGTCCCTGCTATCTATGAGTCCTAATCCTCTCAGCTCCATCCGGATCGACGTCACAATCATATCCACCTCTTCATCGCTAAACAGGTCTGGAATATCCCCTAAATAACACAAACAATGCAAGCTCAAAATGTGTATTTGTCTCTATTTACAGTACACAACAGTGCTGATTGGCACAGTTTATCCTTTTAGGTTCTGGATGCCACATGGGCTCAGATCTATTGCTCAGTAACAGTCTGTAACAGTGTACTGTATGCCAGCTGCTATTACTCAAAAGGCCATACAAAGTATGCACATTAAAATGAGATTTTTTTTTCTCCATCCTATAGTGCTTCTGCTAGCCAGTGTAACATGGAATTGAATTATCATCATCCATGCACCACCTGGTTAATGAAAAATATAAGTCTGATACATTTTTGCTACGTCTGTGGCTCTACCACTTACTATTGTACGTATGTATCCAACCTATGTACAATGTGTTGAGAGAAAAAACTATTTGGCTGATGAAATTTGCAATTTTTGGTTGAATTTAACAAAAAAATGATTGTACGAACTACGCTTTATCTTATAAGAACTACTCTTAAAAGCATGTGTATTTCAGTTTGTGGGGTGACCTTGTGGAATGGTCTAAACAATGACATCAAACAGAGCCATTATATTATACAGTTCAAAAATAGATTCAAGAAAACAATACTTGACCATTATAGAAAGGTGGCCTGAATATATGAACACTTTTACAGTGTGAAGATTGTTCGAGATACATAAAACAAAAGACACTATAAATTCATGCACAAAAGGTCTTTTCCATCACCTAGAAAAAAGTATGCTCATTCTAGCTTTTTACACACTAAAGCGGGAATTATTTGCTCATCAAAAGAAAAGGTCATCCTAGCTGAGTGTAGCCAAACCTGAGGCCAGCATATCATTGATGAGCACCAGGAAGCGTTCATCTGGAATCTGGGCGTCTGTATGAAGGAACACTGTCCCAATGTTTTTCACCCCGACCTTTATGTACAAAGCTGCTATATCACTCTGGAGATGAGGTGGTTGCAGAAAAGGGCACAAAGAACATATAAATAAGGCATGCTACAGGTTAATCTGGCATTTGGTTCGAACAGTGGAGTGACATTTTGGTATCTATTGTGGCATGCATGTGTGTAAACGCATTTTACCTTGAGGTCATTGATGCCGTAGCCTTTACGGAGAGTGATCTGGAAAACTTCCAGCAAGCTGAGGAAGGCAGCCAGACGACACAGACTCTGCTTCCCACTGCCCCCCACCCCCACCAGCAGGGCGTTACCATAGGGTGCCTCCAGGATACGACTGATACGACACCTGAGCACAAACACCACAATTAATAGTGTGTGCATGCTCTGTGGTTTACATATGTGCTAATCCGTGAAAAACCTCCATTGTGCATGTTAGCAGACGGCATAGATAAGAAAACAAATTTTGTTTGTCACGAGTGACAGAAATTTGTCTCTGACACAAAGGCACAAGTGACATAAAATACATATAAGAAACATAAAATATACATACAGTATATAAACAGTGTAAAAACATTGACAATACAAAAATGCAAAAAGTGGAGAATAAAAGTGTGTGTGTATGTGTGCAAGTGTCTCTGCGTGTGTGTCTTACACATGCTGGATAGCTTCTTCGAACAGAACCAGGTCCATGACAGCGTGCAGCTCATTATAATGCTCCAAAGCATCAGCCAGCGTCTTCTGGAGTTTCTCCCAGTCTGAAGCCTGACAACACGGGCAAACAAACAAACAAAAATCTGACTCTCTAGAGTAAAAGCAGCAAGTAACTATGTGGTAACTTCCAGATATGCAGTTCTTATCAAGACTTGACTTGATTAACTTTCAATTCAAACCCCCCACAGAAAAGAAAGGTAATTAGTTTGCTAATGACATGCATTCATCCTCATTTATTTTCTGACAGATTAGATGTGACAGCAGAATTTGTGCCATAAGCTTTTCAAATATGTGAGCTACAGATAATCCACATACTAAATTGATTAAAGTCAAAAACAATTAAACTCACCTATTATATTACCACAGATAATAATGAATAAATGGATGCTTGAAAGGAGCAACATGGAGTCCAAATCGGAACTAGCTTGTGTGTGTATAAATCATAGACTGTAATATATGAATGTGTCCAACCTGGTGATAGCGAGGCTCTCCCAGTCCCTGGGCAAAGTGACAGTACACCAAAGGCTGGTGGATAAAGATGGACTCATCTATTCCCTGGAGAAAATTGGCAGAAATGGCGATATGAAAAAGGCAAGAAAAAATACTGAACACGCTACAGTTAAATTGCCCTGCAATGGCTAGAAACAGACCAATTATTTTCAGCAATACAGTATGACGTACTGCTCTCCACATTGCCTAGAAACATCATCTGTACTTTTTACATTCTACAGGCTCTGACACACCAACCCGACGGCCGACTGACGGACCGATCAGTCGGCTCCCCAAGGTCCAAAAAGTGCATCGGAACACACCGAAGCGCCGCCGACTTGAGCGTACGTTCTGCGCATGCGCGAGACGTAATACGTCTCCATAACTGCAGGCAGCGCTAATCTGTATTGGCCTTGGCCTTAAATAGGTCTTCATTTCAGATCGACAAAGGTCAGTTTAAAAGATTTTTCGTCAGATTTTGAGAGGCGTTCGTCAGGCTCATCCCGCTGGTCATTTCCGGGCTAGCACTCCACCAATCAGATTGGTTATTGAGTCTGACTGCCCGCCCTCCGATTCAACATGTCAAATCGGCCCAAATGAAGGCCGACGGCTCCTCCGACGGACGACGGCACTGAACACACCGAACAGACTTGAGTCACTGACCTCGCCAGACTGTCCGGCGGCCGATTATCAGGTTGGTGTGTCAGGGCCTTTAGATGTGCCATAGGGTGTTGCTGTGTTGATTAAAAAGAGGACATTTGTCGCCTAATATTGTACATTTTTTTTAAATATTTTAGAGACAAAGACGTTTCTGTATGTTCCTTGCTTTTTACCTCAAAATATCTCTTGCCAGTGTCCAGCAGGATTTTGTTGAAGAGTTCCACGTCTTTCTCTTCCATCAGTTTGTCTGAGTAGACCCTGGAGCTCTCATGCAACCACAGGTGAACAAGGTCCATGGGGTAGCGGACACTCTCCGGTAGGGCAAACAGGATGCCCTACACACCAACATACATGGAATCAATAATCATGTGGTTCAGTTACGCACACTTGACGTAACGACAAAGTACGTTAAATCTCCATCCCCACAAAACAGGTATCTCTGACAGATAGAGTCATATATATGCTGACAGCTGAAGTGGGTATTTATGTGAATGATGGAGCCATCATACGCCTAACCCTCACCATGTACAACAACAACAATCACCCTCTATATCCACTACATTGCTATCATTTGGCCGAAGATACAGGACTCTGAGGTGTAGAAGGACTCTCTTTGGCAGAAGTTTTGTCGCTTCTGCTATAGCTAGCATGCACTGCATGCATCCGTCCGTCCGTCCGTCCGTCGATCATCCATCCATCCATCCATCCATCCATCCATCCATCTATCTAGACCCATACCTCATTTAAGGAACCTGTGTTACCTGGAAAATGTTAGAGAGGTCTCGCAGGTTGAAGATGTAGTGGAAGCGTATCGCTGTAGGGAGGAAGTTCTGACTGATTTTTTGGTGCAGACAGATAGCTGCCTGGATAAGAAGAACCAAAAGATGGATAGTTGTAGAAATGGTTGGATAGATATTGGAACAGAAAGAACGACGGGCATTATTATGGATAGAGTGGCTGATAAATTGAAAGACCAATATTTGAATGGATTTGAACAAAGAAATCGGGTTTTGATGTAGACAAATGCTGCAACGATTCTGTAGGTGTACCTGCATGAGAGTTCCGACCGAGCGGGAGACCCCGTAGCTGAATCCTCCCTGAAGGAAGTGAGCTGACAGGATGCTGGAGAAGATGGTGGCTAATGCATCGGCACTCGGGAAATGTACCGCAAACACTGAGAAATGCCTCTGAAAGGAGAAAAGAGAGATGTGAAAATGACTTTGGACCTGAACATAGGCTCCAAAGACAAAAGGTCCCTGTCAAACTGCTTTCTGAATGTATCTATGAATTAGATTATTTCATGTTGTTATTAGTTATAAGCTTTCTAGGACACTCTAATTTTTTCTAAAGTTTTTCAGCTTGTTTATCATTTCTTGTAACTTAATTGCTTCTTGCTTTGTACGGCTGATTAAATCCATTCTGTGTTAATTTGCAACTTAATAAATAACCTTGTAAAATGTTTAAAAAGCTAATTAAGGAAAGTAATTGTAGCAGAAAGAGCAAGGCTGATAAAGGTATTTTTTGTACTTATCCACACACGCGCGCGTGTGTGTGTGTGTGTGTGTGTGTGTGTGTGTGTGTGTGTGTGTGTATGTTTGCCTGTGGCCATACCTGTAGTCTGGGGTTGATAGAGAAGCTTCCAGCTGTTGGGTTCATACAGGTGATATACTGGCAGTTATGTATTTCCTTCAGAACCAGTCGTTGTCTGTCATACCTACAAAGGTTTTGTCTATTTAGATTCAATTCAGCATAACCTGTTTTCACTGCACAGTATGTTTAGGTACATACAGGTGTGTAACTGTGTACATTCATGAAAAATACGATCATTGTGTGTGTAGCCTATTGTGTCTCAGATTTACCAGTGGTTGTAGTCGAGGTGCTGGCGTATGAGTGTGTGCGGTTGGACAGTCCCATAAACATCCACCTCTGGCATGTTGAGGTCGTCTATGAAGTAGATGAGTCTCTTAGCGTTGGGAGGAGCAAATTTACGACCAGCTTTCTTCTCCAGGGGTTTCTCCAGGACACCTGAGGTCCATAGAATGCAGAAGAGTGGATAAAAATGACAAAAAAAATCAAAAATCATGGCCAGTGCTAGTGCGAGTTATGGATTTCAAAATCTGTCTGCACCAGGAAAAGAGAATTATAAATACAAGAATAAATCAATTTCAAAGCTCAGCAAGTCAGAGTAAAAGCTTGTGTTGTAAGGAATGCTATGTAATTCAAGGGATTTTAAAAGACGGTGTGGTATTAAAACAAGATGTAAATATACACTGTGATACAAGGCAGGGTCAGAATCTCATTTGGAGCTGGGATTTTCTCTTATTTACACAATGTGTTATATAATATATATTAATTATAAAACAACTCTATAGATTACTTTATACATGTGACAGTTAACAGCACTTCTCTACAAAATATGTGTCATGTCATAATACAAGCGTAAGTTTCATTGGCCACCGGACTGGGGTGGGTGTGGTCTCCCTGTGGCCAGCGAGGTGAAGAAAGGCTGGAATGCAGACAATGGGGAGCTGAGACTGAGACCACATCTGGCGGTGGAACAGCTCAGTGAGAGACTGCTGAAAAGGATTGTGTTTTGGATTTGTACTAACGTTTTCCCTTTTCCCAAGGTTTATGTTATTTAAGTCCACGTCTTGAATGTATAATAAATGAACTGTCAAGCGAGTGGCAACGCCGTGGTAAGTTGACAAAGGAAAGGATCGAGTAGGCCGAAAGCGGAGGGCCCCACCGAAGGAGCAGCGCACTGGGCGGATAACAGCAGAGGACGGCGCGGGGTCTGGAAGCCAGGTTGGCTAAAATCCTTTACCTTCAGTCTAGTGACCTAGCAGTTTGCTCCTAGTATCAAATGTGCGAGCACAACCAAGCTCTGGTATGATCCTAGACGTAGAGAGAGCAATCAAGTTCAAAGGGTTGGTTATGCCGTGACACATGTCTCTTATTTACCAAGCAAAATTCTTACCAGTAATAAAGGGAAGTTCTGTATTTTGCTGCCATGAAAGTGCGAATAATCCATTTATTTTTATATTATAAATTCCTGTTATTCTTACGCTGCAGCATGGCTGATGTGGTGTAGTAGTTGAAGGGGACTTTAGCCAACATGTAGTCCTCCTTCAGTTTGGCGACTTTATCCGACACCAGGATGGTCTTGCCCACTCCGGCGTTGCCGACCAACATGATAGGTTTGCCTCTCTGGAGCAGCAGGTCCATGAAGTAGGTCAGAGAAATGGTTTCTGGAGTATGGACCAACACTGTCTGAAACACACACACACAACGCATGACCTGACTGAAACGGCTTGTTCACAATGTAGTCAGTAAGGAGTGTAAACATGATGTCAAGTAATTCTGTTCTTTGTATACAACCATGCCCATCATTACCTGCAGTGGTACATCGGGCTCTAGCTCAAATGGCTCCATCTTCTCACTCCAGGGAGTAAACTTTTTAGTCTCAGAGTCAATGAAATAGTCAAAGACTGTGCCCTGTGAAGGAAACTTCACCGCTCTCATCTCTTTAGACCACCAGCGGCTGAATTCGGCACGGTAGTCATTCAGCTGAAGCGGGTGTTGGGAAAACGCAATAGTATAATGAGACATAATAATCTATAAAGTAAAATGCTGCAATAAAAATTTGTTAGCTTTTTTAAGCAAACATTTGGTCACCACACACATGATCCTGGAAGAGGGCCCCTCCAAAGGCCCAGACACAAGCGAAGACAAAGTAAATCTCATAAAGTTCTCGGGGAGAGTCAGGAGGAGTGTTGTCCTCGGTCAGCAGGCAGTCCAACAAGGAGCACAGTGTCTGATTGGACAAAACACATACATCTGATTGGACTATACATAGTAACGCATTGTTCCCTTTGATAATATGCAAAAACACTATATAGAGGAGACACTAAGAAGCAGTCAATTTTCTTTGGACTCGCGCAATGACGACTTGGACTCGAGGATTCATGAAATCGGACTCGAGCATTAAATAAATAGGAAGTTGGATGATGTTTCTGACTACTTTTATTCGTAACAGGCGGTTATGGAGTACTCTCTTTGATAATGTGCAAAAACACAACATAGAGGAGAAACTAAGAAGCAGCGACTCGAGTCCTGGACTCGGACTCGAGTCGCTATTCTCTGGACTCGACTCAGACTCAAACTCAGGTAATGGTGACTCAACTCAGACTTCTTTGGTGACTCGTACTTGGACTCGGACTCTAACACTGGGGACTAGAGAGTTGACTCGGACTCGACAGATGACTGGACTACAACACTGCTAAGAAGGTTTGTGACTCATTGATTGAGACTCTTTAGCCTCTAGGTAAGATACATAATGAGCGTGTTGTGTACTCTCACCTGCACCATGCTGTTTTCCGGTATGGGAGTGATGGTTTTCAGGTTGCAGCGGACTTGTTCCAGGCAGTACGGCACATACTTATCAAACAGAATGGTGAGGTTGGCTCGCTCTGATTGGGCCTGTCGGGTGTCTATCCAACTTGTCACATACCTGGGAACACAGTGAAGACGGCACTGCTAACCAAAGCACAAGTCCACGATTTTACATGTGTGTTTGTGCTTGTGTGTGTCTTACGAGCTCCAGCCAAGGTCTTGTGGGTTGACATAGAGGATTCCTGCCCTGGATACAGTAGCTGGAGTGGCAGCCTTCAGATGAGAGATCTCAAAGAGTAGACGCATGGAGGAGGACAAACTGATCCTCTCATTACTGGCAAGAGTCAGAACCTGGACAGAGGAGAGGATTTGTTGAAATAAGGGATGCAAGATATGAGGGACATACTGTATTATAATGTATAAATATTATTATAATATTATAAAGTGCAGTTTAGACATTTTCTTTCAACTAACACAAAAAATCTCTGAAGATCTTTTGCGATGTGTATATTGCGCCAGTTGATATTGCGATGCCGATAAAAAAACGGTATACTGTGCAGCCCTAGCTTAGATATATACAGCAGCTGCAAAATGCAAAGTGACTGGCACTGAAATGTATGTCCAATTTTGTTTTTGTTTTTGGTTGATGTAAAAATGAAGGCGTATTAAATAAAGGGCAAAATCAAGCAGTAGAAGAATGGAAACAATATCAGAAGACAGACATTCACTCTGACCTTATTGTCATCCATAACTGTGTTGAGTGACTCAATCCACATAGGGTCAATGTCCCCATCCAGAACAATCCATTTGGGTCCGTCATGGCCCACTGAGGTCAGCTCTCTCATGGTAGAGGAGAACAGACCTACAGTAAAGTAAGGAGTAAAACATACAGTGGCATATCAAACCAGAAACATAACACCACTGGGGCGTGTGATAGATGTCGGGAACCCACATTGTCACTTGACAATCAAGGGCAGCCTTTTCTATCATATGTCGCAGACGTGCAGGTCTTACCAGACTAAATGATGTTATGTGTAGCCTATGAATATGATTCCAACTGTTTTCTGTTCCTCTGTTTTGCGTGTGTCTTTTCTCTGTTTAAAATCTAAACTGTTAGGAATGCCCACTTTCATGTACCTTCATTCAGTTTTCAATCAAATATGTTATATGTGGAAAAAAAAGTCACATACTATCGTTTCAAAGCAGACTCTAATGGAATAATAAATGATTCCACATCAAAACTATTCAAACGAGAGCTTACTCTCAGACAGTAATTTAACAAATTCGAATTAATTCTGTGAAGACGCTTGGGAATAAATTACAGTCTTGGCACCGAAATAACTCCTACTTGACAGCAACCCAAAATCTGAAGAAAACTCAGGTTCCCTTGATCATCATTTACAGCTTATTAAATTCCTTGTGAAATCCTTAAGCCCCTCACCATCTTTCCACTCTCTGGTTGCAGGGTGCAGGTATCCAAACAACTCGTCTGTAGTCACAGCTTTAGGGTTGATATCATTCCATACGGGCTTCATCCTCATGGTTGCATAGGTTCTATGGAGGGTCTTCAATATCTGATGAATAAACGTTATAAATATATGACAAAATGTCTTTTCACAAAAGTAAATCCCTCATTATCACTCTAGTCTAAAGCTATGGGAACAATGCCATTTAACTCTTCCTTGACTTTAGCTGTGGGAGACTTTGCCTTCTCTACACAAGGATGTTTTGGTATTTGTTTGATGCAATCAAAGATCTAAAAAAAAAAAAAAATCCCCAAAGATAACATTATACTTGCAACCTGAGAATCTATGTGCCTGGGTGTGGAGGACAATGGTTATAAGCCACCTCTTATTAAAAGTGGCTTTGAAAATAAATGGGCAAATTGTATGCGGTTTCATGGGTTATACAGAAGTTAACCTGGCTCTTTCCAGTTCCTGGTCCGCCTACTACAAACACAGAGTGTCTGACAGCCAGCAGCTCCTCCAGCTGGGTCACCTGTAGACACACAGATATTGAATCATACTGGATTTCTGATAATATAAATACTATTAATTACAAATTTTCTTTCTTTCTCACAAATTATAGACCTTGGATATGTATGTCTTCCTTCATGTTCCAAAATGAATTATACTGTGCATCCTTCTGAGTCAAGATTTGCTTGATTAAATATAGTTAAAAGTTCTATTTATATAGGCCCATTGGCTTGCAATCCTAAAACAGTTAGGATTGTCTTAGGATTGCCCCCCCCCCACACATCAAAACCCCTTGGTACTGCAAGAGAAACAGAGGCATTTAAATTGTTCGCAGATCAGAAAAGCACTTCTGAGGCACCTTAAGTATGAAGTTCTCCTCAGGCTGTAGGCGCAGTTCACTGACTGACTGGCGAACGGCGTTCTCCAGCTCAGGGTCTCTCTTCCTCGGCACGTCCAGCTGAGGAAACAGATCACTGATGAGCCCGAGGAATATGGGCACATCACTGGTCATTATTTTAGGCAGGTTGAAGTCCCTCAGGGCCCGCATCAGCACCTGGGCAGGAAATGACAGATGCTTGGTGGTTGTAATGCAAATGCACTTATGAACTCAAGATTTGTGGAAACTGCAAGCCATATGATTGCACACAATCATTCTTCCCCATACCCACTACATGTGAGATGCTTCAGTGTGAATGAAACCGATTAGTGCGTACCTGTTCCTCAGGTCTGCTCCGCTCCTCTCTCTTCAGAGATCCAGCCACAACCAGGACTGATTTGATAGCCCTCAAACCCCAATCATAATGATCCTAGACAGTCCAGAATTAAGTATTACAGTTTAGAAACATATTTAAAGTAGCAGAACACCATTTTAATAGTGCAATCACAATGATCCCTGCAAAGAGAAACATGTTATGCACAAAAGAAGAAATAAGAGGGTTGTGGTGATTAATGACTTTTTGTAAGCCAGTCACAAGGCCAGCATCTGATGAATGAGCAAACCATATTTCAATGTAGTAGCCCTACTTGCACTTTCTTTTCTGCATGTCCATTATAATGGAGCCCCAAAAGTCGGTTCAATGTTTGGAACTGTAGGTGTTGGCGTTGCTAAATGTGTACAGTATTTCCCATGACTGTTGGCAAGAGTGCTTGTTCTGTCACAGCAGAACTTGTTTTTCATTCCTTTAACGTTCATATTAGCTTTCTAGTAGTATGTGTTCCTCCTAAAACAGCACAAGGAATAGTTGCAGTATATTGAGTGTCCTGTATATTAAGTAAGATGTACCTAATGTGGACAGTACCATGTACCTGTTTGGACAGTAGCTCCTTACAAAGAGTGTAGAGGCTAATGAACTTGCGCGCCAGCAGACGAGCGTCTATGAAGCCTTCTGCCACCAACATGATCTCACAGATCAGCTCAAAGTCTGGGATCACCATGGCACAGGGCCTAAACAGTTAGAAAACCTGCTATTAATTCGTCTTATTTAACATTTGTCAACTCTTGCACTTAAAATCTCTTTTTCTCTGTTTATATCAGACCTGAATAGAGCTTTGAGGTTCTCTGGGAGCTCCGCCCTGCCAGCATAACCTGGGTTCAGAGTGATGAAGATCCCCACTGTTGGCTTCAGCTCTATCTCCTCTCCAAGGAAATGGAACCTACATACACACAGCAACAATTACAGATGACTCAATAGGTATGTACAGAAATCTTAGACTGGCTAAGGAGACAAACGAATAAATAAATATATGGATTGTTTTATAAAGCACGTCATTATTTCCACATCTACCTTTGCTTCTTGTTGCGTACAGCATCCTGTATAGTCTTGACCTGCACAGCTACCACAGACAGCACTTCCACTGAGATCCTGTTGAACTCATCAAAGCATCCCCACACACCTGTCTGAGCCAGACCCTTATAAATGTTACCTATGGACTGGAGACATGTGATGGAGACAGACGGAGTAAGTTGACAAATAAAGTAAATGGGCCGTAAAAGGACACTACGGAAAACGTCTGTACAGTCTGTGTTACCTTGTAGTCCATCTGTTCGGAGCAGTTGAACACATATACCATGATGCCCAGGGAGCGCCCAAGGTCTTTGGTAGTCTCCGTCTTACCGGTGCCAGCTGGGCCTGAGGGGGCACCACTCATAGTCAGATGGAGGGACTGGGTCAGGGTTATGTAACACCTAACAAAAGTAGGGTTGGGATATAAAATCATACAGTAAATCTTGAAAATATGCATCTTTAATAATGTGTGCAATCCGTGTGCATGTGTATTGGTGTGTCATACATCAGTACATGTACTGTATGTGTACCTGTCAGTGAGTGGAGTGATGACCAGTCTGTTAGTGTTCCCCAGGTATTCATAGCTGAACTGGAACTGGGCGTCACAGATGTTGACATAACAGTGTCTGGTTTCATCATCCCAGCGGTGGCGTAACTGGGACAGCCATGCAAATGCCTGGCCTGTTGTCACCTAAGAGACAGAGAGACACACACACACACACACACACACACACGCACGCACGCACACAGTAATGCCAACAGGAAGGTCTCCTTGCTTGTATTGTTGCCTCATTTAGCAGACTAGTGCAGTGCCTGTGCAAAACGTGCCTGTTTGGAACGGCCGACTGCTTGGACTCCTGTATCTCCAAAAATAACTCTCAGAAGGCCCCCAAAGCACTTAATATGCAACTTAACTGAATACTACCGACTCACTTTGTACTTCTATTTTAGAGGAAAACATTGTACTGCTACGTTTACCTGTTGCAGATTCAGATTCTACTCACAAAATATCACAATTAAAATATGATGTGTAATTATTCAGCTTTTGGAGGATGATTCCTTTTCGGCAGTTTTTTTCTTTCTGTTTTTCTCAACCTGTATTGTGCGGCCGTCCCATCCCACAACAAAATCTCTCTCCCAACATCTGCTCCAAATTCTAAACGTGTGAAGTAGATCGTATGAACGGTTCACCATGGACACACAAACACATACATACGGAGGGTCCTCGATTTAAAGTTAGATGTATGTTTTACTTGAGCATTACCTTTTGAGTTATGAGACTGGCGACCACGTCTCGAGCGTGGACATCAATTGTGCAGACAGTCATAATTTTCTGTCTATCTCCAGGAGTTAAATCTCCCAGCAGCATGTGGATCAGTGAGTTCAGCTGTGTGATCTGAAAAACATCAACAACAGAATTCATCACAGAACAAAACAACCAGCATATTCACCCACCATCTCAACATTGTCCCACTCTGAATTTATAGCACTACCTGTTTCCTGTTGTAGTCTTTGAGAGCTGTCTCAAATCCCTCCTCCACCCTCTCAAAGGCAATGCCCACATCTGTGGCCCACCACACCTGACTACCAGTCAACCCTACCTGTGAATGTAAAGAAAACAAGAGACAGACAGGTCATTTGTGTGTTTACACTGTAAAGTTGAAGTGGTATTTCAACAGAGTGTCCATTATCAGACCTGTGCAGGGTAGTCAAACAGCCATTGGTCTCGTGGTTTGTCCTCATAGGCACATACGGCCTCCTGGATCTCCTTACGGACCGTGCAGCGCATAGTGCTCTCTAAAGCACTCAACCAACACTCAGCCTGGAAGAAAGACACAAAGAAAGACAAAAAATGTTAAAACAAAAATACTAACAAAAATGGAATCCTATGCTATGTAAAATCTGGAAAAGGCATGAAATGTATTACACATGGCAACTGTGTATACATACAGTTACTGTGCATATAATGAACAATACAGAAAAAGGTATTCATTACAGCTATACCTACAGTAGGGCTGGGTACCGAATTCAATACTTTTTAGGCATTGACTGAATTGCCTCCTTAGTATCGAGTATCGAAAAATGCCTCGTCATTCAATACCAAATTTAAGGAGTAAATCTCATCAGTGAATCAATAAGCATACAGCATGTCTCTACCAAGATTTAAAGATGCATGTAAGACTTACAAAACTAACTTTCTGTCATATTTGCTGAAACTGACCCTATGTTCCAGTAGAACTACATAAACCAGGTCATTTAAAAAAAATAATCTGGCTCCTCTGGCACCACCTACAGCCTGTAGTGCGATTTGCAAAAATCCACAGCTCCCTGTTCAGATGCTCCAATCAGGGCCAGGGGGGTGGGGGTGTCTAACTACGTGTCAATCACTGCTCAGGCACACGCATTCATTCTC
Organism: Sander vitreus; assembly: GCF_031162955.1. Lineage (NCBI taxonomy): Eukaryota > Metazoa > Chordata > Actinopteri > Perciformes > Percidae > Sander > Sander vitreus. The sequence goes on from NC_135866.1 coordinate 8,237,073, forward strand.
CCTTATGGGAGGAGGGGCTTAGGAGACCGTTTGGACCTTTAGCAGAAAGGGGGGGAGGGACTGAGAAGTTGTCGATGTTCAAATTCTTTGGCTAAATCCTGGATCTTCACACTTACCTACAGCACCTTTAATAATGCTTGTGATTGGCTGTCTAACGTTACATGTCGTAGAGACACGCAGGAAAAACTAATGTAGTAGGAGGTGAAAAATACATAAAAACATTTGTGCTGTAATGTGTACTGCTGTAATTTATTTTTGTTAAAATGGATTCTATAAAATTGGTATCGAAAAAAGTATCGTTCAGGAATCGGTATTGAAGTCACAGTATTGGTATTTGTACCAATACCCAGCCCTAGCTATGATATAGTAATGGGACTAATGAATGGAGCAGTAACTGAATGTAACTCGACATGTATTTACACACACAGAAATCTAATTGTGTTTTTCAATACCTGTCCTTCACAGACACATGGCTCAGAAAATTGAACATATTCGCCCTCTCGGCTGTACATCCCTATAGCAACTGCCTCCCCTTCCTCCTCCCCTCCTCCACCTCGGTCTGAGTCCTTGAAGCGAAGATCTGCTATGTTGTCAAATAGCTTCAGCAAATGTCTGGTCACCTGGGAAGAAACACACACACACACACACACACACACACACACACACACACACACACACAGACTATACTGTCGTTCCATTTCTATTTATAAAGGTTATGCTGTTTACAGAACATATCTCTCAGCTTGGAATTTAAGAAAAAGAAAAAGAAAATTGTCTTTCATTCTTATCTTTATTAACATCCTCCACTCCACAACACTAAGACACGGTTCGAAGAATATATTGAACTGATAACTACAATGTGCTGTCTATCTCTCTATATGTTTTCTCTTGGAAAACATAATGCAATTGTAGTATGTCACCTGTTTGGGCTGTGTTCCCTTGGAGACAATCTCCAGCAGGTCTGAGGCCGAGACAAAGTAAAATCTGGGAAATGTGAGTCTCTTGGTCTCCAGGTACTCGGCCAGAGCCTTCTCGCACACAGACAGTCTCTGCTGCAAGGTCTCCAGGTTCTCCAGAAAGCCAGGCTGGTTGGTCACCTCTACCATATTACTGTTCTTCACCACCGCAGTCATCAAGCTCTGCGCCAGAGAAGGAGTAAAACCAGAGGAACAAATAAAAGGATACATGACATCAGGGCTGGGCAATACATCGATATTATAGCCATTGTTATATGAGACTAGATATCCCCTTAAAGTGTTGTCTTTTCCTGGTTTTAAAGGCTGCATTACAGTAAAGTGATGTCATTATCTGAACTTACCAGACTGTCCTAGCTGTTATTTGTCTTTACCCACTTAGTCATTGTATCCACATTACTGATGATTATTCATCACAAATCTCATTGTGTTAATATTTTCTGAAAGCACCAACAGTCAACCCTACAATATCGCCGCAATATCGCCATCGATGTATTTGGTCAAAAAAATCATGATATTTGATTTTCCGGCCCCTGCAACTCATTCAGAACGCAGCAGCTCGACTTGTCTTCAACCTCCCCAAGTTCTCTCACACTACACCGCTCCTCCGCTCTCTTCACTGGTTACCAATTGCTGCCCGCATCTGCTTCAAGACACTAGTACTTGCATAGAGGGCCACGAACGGAGCCCCAGCATACATCCAGGACATGGTCAAACCCTATACCCCAACCCGCCCACTCAGCGAGGGACAACTAGTCACTCAACGAAATCCCGACTGTTTGCTGTCCTGGCTCCTAAATGGTGGAATGAGCTCCCTATTGACATCAGGATGGCCGAAAGCCTACGCATCTTCCGCCGAAGGCTAAAAATACATCTCTTCCGACTACACCTCGGATAAACATAAAAAAATAAATAAAAAATGACATAACGATACAATTAGATGTACGCATAGGCTGCTGCTCTCATTTGGCATGTCTTACCTGGAAGTCAGTGTGAATTCCCTGGAAGCGCTCTGCATCGTTGGCCAGCTGGCAGCGGATGTCGTGGCTGTTGGTGAAGATGCTGTTGAGGTGGGCCCAGGTCCTTTGGACAGACATCCAGGAGGAGATGACCAGGTCGGCCACCATCAGCTTCCTCTGCCATCCGCTCACCTCCGCCTGGAAATACTCGACATACTTACTCATCAGGATGTTCTGCAGCTGCACCTGGAGGGAAAGCAAAGGAGGAGCTTTACATGATCGGCTGTAAGATACATTAAATGATTAATAACCATCCATTATGTTCCTGTGCATGTTTTGTTCTGATCAGTTACCTCCTTAAAGCTATAGTCCGTAGTTTCTATCTCCCCCATGAGGAATTCTAAGTAATGACAACAACACTGTCGTTGCATCCACATGACGCAAGCCTTCGGTGATCACGCACCACCCCCACCCCTCCTCCATGCAGTTACTTGTAGCCAAGGAGGGGGAAAAAAACCATGATGGACTTTTCATGACTCATATTTCTCCACATGTGTATCTGTTTCAGTGTCTCTGTGTCCCAACCGGCAGCGTCAGATGGCCGCCCACCAAGAGTCAGGGTCTGTCCAAGGATTCTGCCTGTAAAAAGGAAGTAGTGTCCTCGCCACTGTTGCACCAAATGCTTGCTCCTGGATGGAATTGTTGGGTCTTTGTAAATTATAGAGTGTGGTCTAGAAATACTCTCTCTGTAAAGTGTCCCGAGATAACTCCTGTTATGATTTGACACTAAATACAAATTTAATTGAATTCAGAAGCGGTAATTACTCTTCCCTCGAGGTTCTGCGCACGAAAGTCGCCGGACTGCACCATTTTGTTAACATAGCCATACTGAGAAATACAGTGTTTTGTTGAGCTGATAGGCTTTATTAGCTTTGTAGCAACTCATTTGGCAATGGCTTGAATATAACGGACATCCATTGATATAAAATAGTTGCACACTATATCTTTACTGTAATATCAGGGAGTCAGACTGACAGAAAGCACTACACAGAGACATAAAGCAACACTGGAATATTAAATCGAACTCTGAGCCTGATGTTCTTCATCAAAAAGTTATCAGCATGAAACTACTAAGATAAACTAGATATCACACTCACCTGGTTGTCCTCCAGTGTTTCGATCAGATTCTCATCAGCTTTGAGCAGAGGGGTTCCTGTGCTGGTGTGAGTCTCATATGACAAGTACATAACACTCCACGTCTGGGTTATCTCGGCCAAAACCTAAATAAATGTAGGAAATGTTTCTTTACAAAATGTGACATCTGCCATTTGTCGACGAGGAAAAACATACAAAATTTGCAGTAGGATAAACATAAAACGTGTAAGTATGTTATGTATCTTATTTCTTTCTTGTCCATTGTGAGTCTGCTTCATGATCATCTTTGCAGTCTTATTTTTAAGAATATGGAAAAAGTAACGATTTATTCGGGACTGTATTTGTCAGGAATATTTTTTGAGATTTAAAATGTTTTTTTTTTTTTTTAAACACGCATCCTTGTCAACTGAACTCTCAACTGTTACTATAAATGCAGGGATTGCGACAGGTTCAAAAAGGAATTGTCTTAAACAATCTTGGCCCTTCACAACTACTGCAATGATACATAGGACACTACTCTACTGGTTGGTCTCGATGATTCTTACTTTCTCTATGGCCATTTCTTTCACAGCCTTGTCCACTATGTTTTTGACCTCATCCTCCACACGGTGAAGCTGTAATTCCAAAAGGTCCCCCAGGGTGGTGCCTTCCCCCATCACAAACCTGACCTGAGGACCAAAAGGAATACACGGTAACCTTGAGTCCGATCAGGTTTCACATCCTTGTGCTGGTCATTACAGGCCTGGACAAGAGTTGGCAGGGTAGTGTAATGAAGCTGGAGTACGTAAAGAACAGAACTAGGGCTGCACAATATGAGGAAAATACGCGATAAGGTTGTACTTGGGATAACAGATAAAGTGAAGTGAGTTCTGCCTTTCTGCTGCTTTCAGTAGTCTGCTAAAATACAACAAATTGCTTGTTGAAGTTAAAACAAATGAAAGGAAATGATTTCTACCATTCTTTTATTGAACAACTTGAACATTGAATTAGGGCTGACAGCATTAACGCGTTAATCGCGATGCGGTTAAGGGTCGAGCATAATGCGTTCATTTTTTTTAATCGTATTAATCGCATGCCGCCATTTATTAATTTATTTTCACTTCACTCGGCTTTGCGTCGTGCCTAACAGGCTAATATTTTTGCCGTACTTCCTCGTAACACATCCTGCTGCTGCAGGAATAGCAACGCGGATTTTGGTGCCTCATTCTGGTGCCACTGATATGCCTGCACTTCTGTCTGCTGCTCTGAAACAGACGTTACAGGCAACAGAAACCCGCGCTGCATGTGACGCTAGTTAACACTATACTCGACAGCAGCTAACGTTAGCCTACCGCTAGCTAGTAGCTGGATTAAACACGGTTACAATGCTGACAGCTAACGCTAAACGGTGTAAAGTGTGACTGTGTTTTACTGTAGAGGATTCAACACCGGGATGTAACAATCTGCAGCTGCCGTTGTCGGAAAAACACAGACGGTGCGTTCAATGAAACTGGTAATTTACATTTTCGTGGTGCATTCAAAGTTGTTGTTGTTAAATTTAAATGTGTGACTAGATTAAATATATAATAAACAAATACAAATCTTAAAATCAAGTTCATAAAGTAACTTTCTTTGCATTCATTTGATTCCCAGTCAAGAGACACTGGTAAGAATGGCTTTCCATTGTTAATATGTACTTAAAAACAGTTCTGAAATGCAAAATAATAGAATTTTAATCATGTGATAAAACATGCGATTAATCGCGATTAACTATAGAAATTCAACGATTAATCGCGATTTAAGAAAATCGTTTGACAGCCCTACATTGAACTGAATAGTTGGAAAAAAATGACAGATACATTTTAGAGTGCAGATTTCTACTGATATTTTCTTTCAAATAACAAAAAAATCTGTGAGTGTCTTTCGCGATATGTTGCAGCCTTTCGCAATGTGTTTATTGCGCCAGTTGATATCGCGATAACGATAAAAAAAACAATACATTGTGCAGCCCTAAACAGAACTCGACTCAATAGAGTGGCAAGTATCGTATACGGTGCAACGTTATTGACTCAGATACCCCAGTGGTGTTCATTAGCTGTTGCCAGTGTCTTTCTCTGACGGCAGAGTTTTGCAGCTCGTTGACGGCTCTCAGAGAGGTCAACAGGTTCTTAACAGTCGACTCTAGACCCATGTAGACGTCCCACACCCGAACCTCCTTATCCAGCATCTTCATCTCCTTTAGCATGGAACACAGATAGTCATTACATTATGAGAGAAATTTGCTCTTTTTCTCAACCCTAGCAAAAATGAAAGATTTGAATGTTTGCCCATGAAAGCTTGCCATACCTTAGCGAATCGTCTGAGCTCCATGTCCATCTGCTCAACATTGATCTCTTTCCATGGAGTCTTAGTCCAATCTTCTATACTGGTCTGGCACGGAGAGAAGGGAAACATTTAGAATCAGAATCAAAAAAAGGGTTTATTGTCACTTACGTGGAATTTGCCTTGGTGATTATGCATACACAAACAGTTTCATCTGTGATTATCTAAAATCTTAGTCTGGCTGTCACCAGACCAAGCTCAGTCTGTTAAGATTGAGATTTGTCTGGGGAGTCTGCTCTGTATTTTCTACTGCACAAGAGGCGTGATCAACGGGCATAGTTCAAATGACTCTGTACGTAATTGGATAGTCCTTCAACCAATCAGACCAACGATCCGGGTGACGTAGCAGCGACAGCGGCATCAACGGGTTGCTGCGCTTTGGTGGCCGGCTTGTTGAATGTAAACAAAAAGCAGCTTGGTCGCTTCTCTATCGTCATCGTGTTAGACCCGCCAATAACGCGTCAGGTGGATAAGCCAGTTTGTGATTGGTCCCCGCAGATTTGTACAGAAGCAGGATAGATAAATGTACAGGTTTCCAGCCTGAGCTGCAGGGAGAAATGAAATCGCCGGCAGATCGGGCTAGGTTTACCTAGTCTACTAAAATCTATTTCCCCCTACAGTCTTAAAGGTCATCTTTAGGTATGGTATAGAATTCATACTGTAGCTTGAGGGAACGTGCAGTGTGGAAACTCACAGTTAAAAGCTGAGCCTAACTATGCAGGCCCTGCTGCATTGTGTTAATGCTTTATTAATGGAGCTCAAACATAGCTAAGAAATCAAGTGCTGAGTAACATTTACCTTCACAAAGATGACCATGTCCCAGACTGCTTTGACCAGTATGATGTCAGAGCGACACTGGCGCAGTTGCTTGTAGTCTGGGAAAGTGACCTCAAAAAGATCAGCTGTGTCCTGCAGCTTCTTCATTTCCGCCTCCATCACTGCTACGGCTCGATTAGACTGGAGACAGAGACATTTTGATACGCTGTGGCTTAAAACTGTAATGTTTGTTTTGATTCTATTTAATTATACACTGTATGGTTCTACTTAGGTAGTAATAGTATATCTCCCAGTGCTCACCTTATCAATTAGTTTATATTGCTCCTCCACATTGATCTTAAAGATTGGTTCAGTACGAAACTGTTCTCTGAACTCATGCTGCTTGACCTGAAATGTGAGAAAAAAAACTGCACACTCAGGATTCGTTGAAGCTGCAGTTCCTATGCATATATGTCTCCATCTCTATATGTATTACTGTGCACACTAGGGGGGGTTGTGGTGTCAGTCATTTATAATGCAGGAAAGAAAGTGAGAAGGTTTATGTGTCAGATATTGAGGTCTTTGTAAGCGGTTGCCACACTGACATCCTACCCCACACACACAGCCTCACCTCAAAGCGGACACATTTCCTGCGTATAACTGAAACTTCATTTGATTGTAGTGGTGCCACTTCATGTTTAACAGTGAATGCAATTTTCCTCAGACTCGTCCACTTCTCCGGCAGCTCCTGTGTTTTGCGGTAATCAAGTAAAGCATGCCATGTAAGGATAAATAAATATCCATATAAGTCATGGAAATGTGTGTATTTGAGTATTTGGGACACACTTCTAGCTGTGTGTAGACGCTCTCTGGCAGCTGCTGTCCGTAGGTCTTGAGGAGCTCAGCAGTAGACTTGAGAGGTTTGAAGTGCTGTTCGGTGCTGATCTGCCGGTCTCGTATGGCCATGAGGTGTCCCATGATGTCCACGAGGCCTGCATAGTCGCCACCTGACACCTTGTTAGAAAGACCATGGGCCGTGTCCTGGACAAAAGAGGATAATTCTCTCACGCTGTGGGAGAGAGAGGAAGGAGGATGATGTAAGGGTTAAGGCTGGGCAATATGGAGAGAATCAAATATCACAGTATCTTTGACCAAATACCTCAATATTTATATTGCAACCATATTGTAGGGTTGATTATTGGTGCTTTCACAAAATATTTACACAATGAGATTTTTGATAAATAATCATCAGTAGTGTGGATATAATGACTAAGTGGGATAAAGGCAACTAATAGAACAGTTACAACAGTCTGGTAAGTTCAGAAAATGACAAAACTTTACTGTAATATAGCCTTTAAAACCAGGAAAAGACCACTAATGTCAAATTACTATAATCAAAATCTAAGAAAATATCCAGTCATATATCATAATATCCATATAATATCCATATATTGCCCAGCCCTAGTAATGGTTCAGAGTGGGCAGGATTGGCACAGGAAAGTCTCTTCAATAATGATATGAAATAAAAAAGAAACTCTTTGTCACCACTTTGGCCCCTAAAGCGTTCATTCTCGTGCGACAGTGTGACGTCATGGAAGCGCCACAACTATTTATTAAGGCTGCACCGATCCGATATTAAGATCGGATATCGGACCCGATATTGACAAAATAGCTGGATCGGGGATCGGAAAAATTAACAGATCCAGATTTTTTTTTTTTTTTTTCATCCGTCGCAGCACTGGGACCCCAGTTAACTGCGTACCCTTCTCACTCATGGTAGTAACTTTCTAACACAACAATTAATAACCCACAACTAACTTTCTTTAAAAGGATAAAACATCATAGCACATACCAATTTGTGACTTAAAGAGTTTCTAACACTAATAATTTTACATTTACAAATGTAGCTACACCGCCGAACGGCATGTTGGGTAACATTATAGCTGCTAGCTAGCCAGGTAGCATAACTGTCATAACATAGTCTGTTAAGCTGGGAGAGGCTCCGGTCGCTACTGCACATTCAAGAACAGAGAAGAAAGTTAGAGGATGAAGAAAGACCGGCGATACACCAGAACAACGTATGCTCAAGAGAGGAGCCGTCTGTTGTTGCAAGGTTTTCTAAAAAATCAGACATAACTTAGCCACTGTTGTTGCCTGTCGCTCTAACATTACTCGGCCATGCTAACGTTACCGTGCTAATGTTACAGTGCTAACGTGAAAGACTTGTCACTTCAAGCATGCAGCGGAGCAACATTATGAACGCAATCCAGCTACGGTCCCGCTACAGACCGTTGAGAAAGACGGGTTCAGAGCAATGATTAAAACACTGGATTTAAGATGCCTTGCCTCGCTGAAATATGTCCGCCAACCTACTAACATTATTCAAACAGCGAAGGAGGCTGACAGCGGAGCTACGTTCAGTCGCCCACTACAACCACACTACAACCTAACTTACCTGTGGCCAAGGTAGTGTTTATACAACTAGCTTACAGCTATTTTGTTTTGAAAGGGAAACAATGTTAACGTTGTTTGTATGTGTATTCATTCAATTTTAGTTTATTTTACTATTTTGCAGTTTGCAGGAAAAGAAATAGTTTAGATTCTGTAACTGTTATAGGATTCTCCTTCATATAACGTTATTGTATAATGTTGATGAGCCAAGCAAACCCTTTAGTAATCAAAGCTTTTAGTAAACATGATGACATTAAAATGTTTTTGTGATATTCTATGTACTCCTGACAGTAGAATAAGCCATTATAAACCTATATAAAGGCCCATTATTGTTATTTATTTAAATTTATTTTAAGAAGTTTGATTACATTATATTTTCGATTTGAATGCACAATTGTTTTTTTTAAATAACAAATAAATAAGAATTCAATACATTACATCTATGTTATTTTGTCTTAGTTAGGAAAGTTATGTTTAGTTAGGAAAGTCTAGTGTCTTTAGTCTCTTCCACATGGTGGAAGGAAGGTATAAGGTGGAAAAGGTATACAGTGTATTATTAATTCAACAGCGGTATCGGATCGGTATCGGGTATCGACAGATACACAAATCCCTGGCATCGGTATCGGTATTGGGACTGAAAAAGTCAGATCGGTGCATCCCTGCTATTTATACCCGCGCGTGGTGGTCACTAGTTGCAGTCTTCTACTGAACAGAGGTGTCGCAACTGAGGAAAGGCTACCGCCTTTGCTATTTCTACGGACTAGAAGAAGAAGAAGAAAAAGGTAAACAATGGCAGAACTGGCAGCAGCATTGACGTCAATGTCAACAGTGGCTAAGATGATATTGGAGTCAATGGATGAGGAAGAACAACTGCTTTTGAGCCTGCTTGCAAAGAAACGAAGAAAAAGAAGGTGGAATGTTCGTCCTTTGAATAACACCAGATATAAATATGGTGAGTTCAATATCCTCGTGAAACAAATGAGGATGATAGAAGAAGAGAAGCACTTTGAATACTTCGTCTGCACAACGATTCGATGACCTACTTCGTCGGCTCATGCCTTTCATTCACCATAAAAGAACTCATCTTAACCCAGTAAGTTTACAAGAGAGACTTGCAGTCACTGAGAGTCTTGGCATCCGGTACCAGTCAGAATGCAGTTGCTATTGGCGCACTTGCTCGGAAAGCTTGCCCTCGAACTCGTCCATGCTTCCTGTTTCCGCTTTGTCGTGCGCAACTGAAAAAAATAGAGTGTGTGACTTTAAATCCGATCTACGTCATTTTGACGTCACATTGTCGCGCGTACGGGTCGGGAACGGCGACTGTAAAGAGGCCTTTAGTTGGACAGTTAAAACTGATTGCTTTTTAGTAATGTTTTTTGCGATTGTGGGCCTTAGACCACAACCATTTAACAGTATAGCAGTGTAATGTATTTAACAAATTCTTTATTTTCAGGTAGTTCTTTTGTAGTTGCAGTTGTCCATTGAGAGTGATTAACATATGAATGTGTTTGCGCGTGTTCATGCGGGACTAACCTCTGGTTGACGTGGTTGAGCAGGTGCTCCTTGAACATCCAGCTCCATCTCTTGATGACATTCATCAGCGTGTGCTTGAAGGGTCTGATATCGAGCTGTAGCCAGCCACAAAACACCTTCCTGTCCTCCATCTTGCTCACCCGTGTATACAGAGACTCAAACAGGTTGATCTGGAGCGAAGAGCGATACCGTGACTCAGAGACATTGATCTAAGAGAAGAAAGGACCAGAGAATGTGAAGCGCACCTGTTCTTTGAAGTTGTCCAGGGTGGGTGGGTTCTTTTTCAGCTCATAGTCAGCATACAGCTCGGCTTCCTCTGTACTTAACACATGGCCGTATAGCAGGAACTGCCTCATAAATTCAGACCTGTGAAAGTTGAGGTAAAAAAAACGAAGGAGATGTTTATAATTGTGAACAAAATGATGCACGAGCACTTATATTTGTGTGTTTCAGTAGTGAAGCAATTTGATAAAAGTAAAAAAAAAAATGACAGAGAGCCATACACTTCTGACCTGTCATCAGTCCAGAGGTAGCGGTAGCTGGCAAACGAGCCCTGATATTCCCTGACCTAAAAAGCAACACAATCATTTACAACCGTAAGCATCACAAATGAGCCTCCACGTGCGTACAGAAAACAAACACTTACCTTGGCGATAGCTGCGCGTGCCCGTGAGCGGATCACATAGCACATCTCTGACAAATCCTCCATTTCATTTATGTCGCACTACAAGATGAAGAAACAAGATCGCATAAGACAAGGGTGTGTGTGTGTGTGTGTGTGTGTGTGTGTGCAGATATGTTTCGGTGTATGAACTTACAATCTCATTTGTACGTCACCTGATAGTTATCCATCCGTTGATGCTTTGCCACTCTGGGAATGAAGGACGCCATGTTGGTGATGCTGGCCACCATCTTATCCACAATATCGTAGAAGTTACCACTCTGACTGAAGTCCAACGAGGGGTCAAAGGTCATCTCATTGCTGTTGAGTACCAGCCGGACCTCAAACAGTGGCGTAATGCGCTGGGCTGCATCTGTGTTGTCCATGAGGTACTGCAGGGAGCAGCGGACTGCACTGGTGAAGCCCGTCAGGATCATACGGTCCACGTAGTCTGTGTAGGCCTGCCACTCACTGCTGTTCAGGTCTGTGACACCGAGCAGAGACTGGCTCTCCTGGAGCACGGTGGAAAAGTGAGTGGGAGATGGCATGAGTGGGAGTCAAAGTCAAAGTATCTTTATTAGTCTTCTCAAGGAGAAATTTGTTGTGGACACTGGGAGAAATTGCTGCAAGAGTTACAATAGAGACACACAACAAGCACAGGGTTAAAACAATTAAAAGACACATGTACAGTAAACATTTGGGCTACTCAAAGAGCTATGCAAATTGCAAATTACCATTTCCTATACTTATGCAAAAAAGCCATCCTTCTTACATTCTTCTGTTCTCCCATACATGCCTTACAAACACTCATTCCTACTTCCATAAGCATTAATGCATTCAGTCACAGATATAAATTAATGAATTCATAGTCATACGTTTTAAAAGGGAAACAAACTGTAAGGATTAGGGCTGGGTACTGAATTCTCTACTTTTTAGGCACCGACCGAATTGCCTCCTTAGTATCGAGTATCGAAAAATGTCTCATCATTCAATACCCAATTTCAATAGAAAAAAGTGACAGGAGAGATTCTGGTATCCTCTTAACCACCGGTGCTCATGGAAGGGAATAAAGTACACGGGAGGAGGAATTATGACTAAAAGAGTCATTAAAAAAACCATGCCCAGGCACTTGAGGTTGGATACAAAAAATGATAAAAGGCCTTTAATTAACAGGGCAAAAATACATCAACGCGTATCAAGGCTTGAGCCTTCCTCAGGGTTTCAATACCTAGGGAGCAGATGTCATCAGCATCAGTGAGCCAATAAGCATGCAGCATGCTTCTGCCAAGATAATGCTGTTGATTGGCTGTCTAATGTTACACGTCGTAGAGACGCAGGAAAAATTCTACGTTACGCAGAGACGTTGCTGTTTTTTAGTTAAAATTGATTTTTATAAAATTGGTATTGAAAAAAGTATCGTTCAGGAACAGGTATCGAAGTCACGGTATTGGTATCTTAAACGGGATCGAGATTTATTTTAATGATGCCAGCCCTAGTAATGATAATCGTAGATATGAATAAGAGAGCGCTCTGTAGTGTTCAAGTCCCTTAAAGTAGTGAGAAGTAAGGTGAGAAAATATACCTGCAGCAGTTTGTGTATTTCCTCCCCTGTACTGGTGATGAGAGTGTGCTGTTTGGAAACACTCTCATTAATGTCAGAGAAGATGAGGAGAGTCGAACCACGACTCTTTCTGGTGATGAAGGCACGATGGCTGAATTTCCCCATAAGGGCCTGGATGGCCTCCACATTAGCTTTACTTTTCTGGACACGACTAGAAATGCTCTGGCGATAACAAAAGAGAGGAACTATCACAGCCAGTAATTATATTCCCTTTGGTTGACAGCTGCATGTTGCCTTTGGTTTTAGGAGTGTTTACTGTAATTGAGGAAAGCTGGCTTGGACCACATAAGGAGCTTGCCAGGATTCATGCTACAATGACAGGCAGCAGTTTCACAGCATCTTTTGAAATGACTATACTATTGAACAAACTCTAAAATAAATATTATATTAGAGCACAGAATGCAGCTGACACAGGATCTTTTCTCTAAATATAGCAGAATAGTGTGAATATGCTGCAAAATAGTGTCAATGTTTCACCCATGGGAAAAGGAGAGGATTTTTCTGTGTCATGGTACTTGCCAAATTCCCTTTGCATGGATGTTAATAGTGTGAATATGCTGCATAATAGTGTCAACATACTGTACTGAAAAAAAACAACTCACTAGCATTAGACTTTGCACCTTTCGTATGTTGACGACGCAGTCAAACAAGAAATACATGAAGTGTTGAGTACCTTGACCAGGTCTCGTGTGCTCTGGATGTAGTCCCATAGGTGGTCCTGAGCCCAGCTCAGCTCCCGGAGGGCCGGGTCCAGCTGCCGCCTCGTCCCGTCCATCTCCTCTTTCACCAGTCCCAGCTCTACAGCCAGGATGGTACTGTGGAGCTGGTTGTACCACTGGGTCACCAAGGTCAGTGTCTGCGTGTACTACAGGATACAATGCAGCGTTAACTAGGGCTGCACAATATGTCGTTCTTTTGTTGTTGTTGTGATTAACAATTATTTTTTTTTACCTACATAAAACATACAACTCGCAACATGAACACATCCCCTTAATCATCACCACCCCCCCAGACAAAAATCAAGAAAAGATGACACAGTAACTACAATATTCAAGACCAGTAACAAAATAGACAATTAACTATACACCAAATAAACATATAAAATGACATCACCATAAACCCATCATATAGTCTTTCCCCAGCACAGAGCTTCTTAGAAGCCCTCCAGAAAGCTCAGGTACTTTCCCAATTTTTTGTATTTACATCCAATCTGGCAAACCGTTTATATGACATTTTTTCAAACACTGCCAACCTAACCATCTCACAAGCACACTCCTGGATTGTCAGCACCCCTTTATTCTTCCATCATCTTAAAATAATCTGTCTAGCTATCATCAAACTAGTCTAGACCCAATATATCATTCTTTGATCGTCATTGCAATATCAACTGGTGCAATAAACACATCGCGAAGGGCTGCGACATATCGCGAAAGATGCTCGGAGATTTTGTGTTGTTAGTTAAAAATATATATTAGTAGAAATCTGCACTTTAAAATGTAGCCATCATTCTTTTTTTTGTGTTGTCTTCAATTCAATGTTCCATTTGTTCAGTAAACGAATGTTGGAAATGATTGCCTTTCATTTGTTTCAAATTCAATGAGCAATTTGTAGTATTTTAGCAGGCTATTGATATATTAAAGCAGCAGAAAGGCAGAACTGAGTACACTTTAATATCTGTTTATTTATCGCAAGTAATATCGTTATCGTGATATTCAGCAACACTATTACATATTTACATACATTTCTATGTATATCTATTTCTACACTATTCCTATACGCATATTTTCCTCATATCGTGCAGCCCTAGCGTTAACACTTTCACTCTGATCATTTTCAACATATTTCACAGATCAAAAAAACATTCACAGCCACATAGCTCACAATTATAGCTGTCTAACAATATATCCGATGCGATACTACAAGCAGGGCTGCAACTATCGATTATTCTCCTTGTCGATTAATCTGTTGATTATTTTCGCAATTAAATGATTAGTTGTTGGGTCTACAAAATAGTGAAAAGTGACAATCAGTGTTCCCCAAAGCCCAAGAGGACATCCTCAAATGTCTTGTTTTGTCCACAACTCAACGATATTCAGTTCACCGTCACAGAGGAATGGAGAAACCAGAAAATAACTAACTAGAAGCTTAGTTACCCACCGTGTAGAGTCTCTCCCGTTTGGAGTAGAGATGGAGAGCTGCTTTAGGAATGTTTTGGTTCTTCAGAATGCCCAGATACTTCACCTCCCTTAACACTGATGTCAACTGGAGACAGGCACAGGGAGAGAAGAGAAGGGATGTAATAAACAATTGGATGAATCCAACGTTGCAGTTCATTGTTTTGTTGCCTTTCACCGTGACAGCATGAATCTGAATAGATGGGATCAGCATCTTAAAGTGGAGATGTCATTAACATTGAAACAAAGTACCCACACATACACAGCACATTAGGAAAAACAAACTCACACTGCATCCGATAAATTGTTTATCCCTGGATTATACTGCCTGATTTTGACGTTGCTAGTTGTACATATTCATTGTTGCTTGCACTTTTGACTTTGTCTTGTTTCTTTGATGTGATGTTGAATGCATTTTGTGATTTTCTTTATCTGTTCCCATACTGTGGTTATTGCTGCTTATGCAAAATAATCCCTCTGTTTATTGTAATCAAACCGATTTTGCTACTTTTGGTTATTTGAGACACACCAGCTACTGGATGCTAAGAAAAAATATAATAAATAAGAAAGCTTTCATGAATTTAGTGCAGGCTATATCCATATCATATTGCAGAAAATGATATTTACTGTATATATTTAAATGATTTAACCTCTCATTTGTGGTGTAAACGTAGTCTTGCTTTGCCAGAGCCTCCTCCAAAGCGCGCTGAAGGAGGGTCTGGCTACTCCACACAGCATTCGGGGATGGGAGGAAAATATGCTCTGGTTAAATGGCATTTCTTTAAACCAATCAGAATCATCATGGGCGGTGCTAAACTCCGCACAGAGCCGCTGCAAAATAGTCGTGCGAGAGAAAACTTGGACAGATAGTATAGCTAGCTGTCTCAATTTACCATGCAAAGATCTGAGGAGCAGTAAACAAAAAATTCCAACACAAAGAAAGCGGAAGGAAACGGAAAATTCATGCATCCGGCATAATTTCCTGTAGCACCGGGGCAATCCCGGAAGTGGAACGCGAAGGATATAGACCAGCGTGAACGCAACCCCTTAACATGATTAATTGTGGAATGACTTGTATAGATAGATACATCTACCTACTATAAATGAGTTCACTGTATGTACTGTAACATCCATAGTATGTGTTAGCAGGTAGGCACACTTCTGCCCCAATTCTAGCCCTGATATCCCTCTACACTTAACACAATTAGATTAAAACAATATTTGAACTCTGATTAGTATGTAATACGTCTATTGCATCTTCTTTGTGCTTACTGCAGGACTGAAGTTGACCTGGAAGAGGCCCGTGTCAGTGTCCAGTGTGAGCAGTGGTTCCTTCAGGTGGGTTTGACAGATTTCCTCCAGGCCCTCAGTCCACTCTGAGAACTGCTCCTCATCATGCTGGTCCAGAACCTCCAGAACACGCTCGCACTTTTGAAGGACATCGTCCGCTTCGGCGCACCCCAGAGGGCTGGAAGGGAGAGAGCGAGGAAAGGAGGAAAAAAAGCCAAAGAAATATAAAGATAAGAAGTAAAGTATAAATATCATCGGTATCTTGTACATGTTTGACAAGTAAACTGTAGTCTTGCAGTGTGTACGCTAGAATTCTATTCCAAAAATAAGATTTACAACATTTCCAAAAACCTACTGCCTATTTTACTGAAAGGGCAACTCCACCGATTTGACACATCATGTATCTACGGATCTTGTGGAGAAACTACTGCAATATCATATCTGAAAAAAAGTTGCATAAAGCCTTTTGTGGCTCCAGAGGGAGCTGTGTGACATCTGATAGATTTTTCCTCAAATGATGTCACTAACGTCAGCATCAGTTGGGGCTGAAGTTTGAAAAGGAAAGAATTTGAGATAATTGTGTCTGTGTGTGATAAGTACGGTCGGTCCGTACATATGGGCAAGCTGGCAGAGGTTGCTCCTGTTAGTGAGGATGCGATTTCGAAGCTCCTGTGTCCATTTGAGGTTTCCTGCCACTGACGGCATATTCTTCCCCAGGACAGTACAGCCTGACCGCAGCTGAAACACAAAGGCTGAATTACTTTGGCTGATGTCTGAGTCATTCATTACTTTAAGTCAATACACTTTCCAAAGATGTTCATAGCAGACGTTTAGCTAAATTTATGAATTATGATACCATACCGTATGTGTCATATTAAACTAAGACATCCCTGTTACGACATCATTTAGTGATGCTACTGGCTGTAGTCGGATAGTACGGCTGTCTTTGTGTATATTCTGAAGTGTGTCAATATTCAAGTGTCTAAGTCAGTTGAGAATGTGTATTTCTGTTCAACCTCTCTTACCCCGTTTCTGTGTTGATCAAGTATGAACTGACAGTGGTCTACTTCCTGGTTGAACATGTCCAGCAACACTTTGTAGTTAGGGGAGAACAGCTGGTGGATCCTGGGTCTCTCAAGCAGGGTGCTGAACATCTTCAACAACTAGATAGGACACGAAAACAACACAGACAGTGTTCAATTTAGAAATTGAGGTATGATGTCCAAAAATATAGTTCTGATTCCCTGGCTTTTGATCTAAGCCACCAACAAGTTGAAAATCCCCAATAACGACCACATACTGCTCTGCTGCTCATCAATGTGATTATAGTATGCTAACATGCTAAACTTGCTCTTTTTACACAGATACTGAAAAAGTGTAACTGATCAACACCTTGTCTCCAAATGAGCTGGAAGTATATCAGTAAACACAGTAATGGGATGTTTGAAGGGGTCAAGGTGCAACAGACATACCTTAAAGGTTGACTGAAGGTTTTTGGAGTGCTGGAAGGCCAGATTGAGGACAGTTCCCAGCCTCTGGTCAAAATCTCGGTTCTGCTCCATGAAACGCCTGTAGTGACGCACAAAACCCTGGACACAAGATGGCATTAGTCAGGAAATACATGGATATTTTCAATCCCTTTCCTGATGAAAAAGCTTTGTGTCCACTTATATCATTCGGCAATTTTTTATTCCATTACATTTTCGGCGCAGTACTACAAGTTCTCTATAGCTGAGTTGAAAAAATATATTGAAACACAGATCAAATTCTGATTCGTTCCAGTCTCGATTGGCTGAGTCACACTGGAAGCTGCCGTAAAATAGCTGTAAAATATCTAGCAAATTAAATAAAATTGATGCACTGACTAATAACGACTCTTGCGTGTTGCTTGGCAACTACTTTGCTCTGCTAGTTTTCAATTACTGTACTGCTGTGCAGAAAAATAACATCTAATTGTTATTTTTTTATTAATTTTATTATTATTTATTTAAGTGTTGTGAATCACAGCCCTTTGGGGCTTGATAATTACATAGCAGTGTGATATTACAGCAAACTATTTCACTAGGACTCACATCGTTCGTATAGTCCAGGGGGTCATATTTGCTCTCTCTGAGGGCCCTCCAGCGGTCATGAAACTCATCGCTCATGCTGAAGACCATCTCACTGAGGACTTTCCCTCGGGATCCACCCAGTTCAACCTTCTCCAGTTTCAGAAAGTCCAGCGCTGTTGCAAAAAGCTCCTACAGATGAGAGGAGAAAAGCCACTGATGGGTCCATGTGATAGGATGGAGGTTATCATTGTTAGAAAAAACACTTTCTGTGGGGTGGCGATTTTGTACATCGCAACATTTAACACACAAATATACATAAAAAATGAATATACAGCAGTTTACTTGATGTAAAGATATTGGGAATCATTTCTTCTTGAGGCCAATTGTTCTAGCATTTTATTTCAGGAATAACAGCCAGATGCTCACATTTCTAATCTTCCTTGAAAACCAACACAAACAGAGCTATGCTTGTCAACCCATGCACCTCGATCATAAGCAGCCTTTCCATGATGCGGTCTGACCGCTGGAACACAAGCGTAGCCGGAAAGTCCCACAGCTTGATGTCCTGGCTGTGGCTGTAGTACTTGGGGATCCGCTGTCGGTGAGTGTGAAACAATTGCTTGAAGGTGCGCAGAACTGAGACGGTTATTTGGACTCTCTCCACCCCTTCCTCAAGCTCCATCTTAAACAACTCTTCGGGGATGAGGTAGGCAAAGGCCTGGATACAGACGCACAATCATATTAAGAATACCATAGATAGATATTCTGTCTCCTTCTTTTTCACACATACACAGAAATGTATCACCGTACCTTTTCAATGATCAGGTTGCAGAACTCCTGCAGGAGGACCACCATGCGTTGTGGAGTGCAGTAGTATTTGGAACGGCTCCAGATGAGGCAGAGTGTGTGGAAAAGAGGAGGCAGTAGAGTGTCTACCTGTGGGAAACTCCTCTCTTCTAAGCTGCTGATCACTCTCCTCAGAGGGCGTAGATACAGATCGATGTCCTCTGCTTCCAGCACCGCTATGGGATTCACATACAGAAGTAGTAATGGATAACATGATCCTAATAGGGGGGTAATTTAACAGAATTAGAATCATACAGTTGTGTTGTTAGATTGACCATTTCTAGCAACAGTGGCAATGTGATTGCATAGTGATTGTCAGAAATTACAAATAGATATGTGATTTGAGACAGGGCACACAGAAAAAAACAGACATTATTTGTGCATTTGAAGAATGAAGACATAATAATAGCTGTATGTGGATCTGTATCTCTGGTTGTAAGTGCAACTAAATGAGTGGTTGGGCTGTGAGAGACTAGTAAATTCATTCATTAATTAGCACTGATAAATGATGAGTAATGCCGATCTACCCTCATTGACTTTGAGGCAGATGTCTTTGAAGGAAGAGTCGTAACTGCTGTTGACTCTTCTCAGGATCTCCATGATGTGCTCCGCTTTGGGGCTCTGGATCTGAAAACAAGGACATTGTAGTAATAATAATATAATAGATTTTATTTATGTAGCGCTTTACATGGTACTCAAAGACACTTTACAGTAAAACCAGCACATATAGCACATTAAAAACAGATAAGCAAAAAAACGGACACATAAAACAAGCATATTAAAAGCAATTACAAACAATTAAACCAGTAACTGTCAGGTGAGAAATGTAAGACTTTTATATGTGGAAAGCTAATCTGAAGAGGTGTGTTTTGATTAGTGTTTTGAATGTTTCCAGGTCAGTACAGTCACAGATGTGTATGGGTAGGGAGTTCCAGAGGGAGGGGCTGCAATGGTGAAAGCTCTGTCACCCCAGGTACGGTGCTCGGTCCTGAGTAGTGAGGAGAGGAGGTTTGCGTCAGAGGAGCGGAGGTTACAGGGGGGATTGTGGCGGTGGAGCAGGTCTGTGAGGTAGGAAGGAGCCTGGTAATGGAGGGCTTTGTCGGTGAGGAGGAGGACTTTAAACTGGATGCATTGGGAAACAGGGAGCCAGTGGAGGTTCTGAAGGACGGGAGTGATGTGATCACGGAAACGGGTGTGGGTGAGGAGACGGGCAGCAGAGTTTTGGATGTATTGGAGTTTATTTAAGGCTTTTGAAGGTGAAACATAGAGGATGCTGTTGCAGTAGTCAATTCTGGAAGTGATGAAGGCTTGAATCAAAGTTTCGGCAGCAGAGAAGTTGAGTGATGTGCGGAGACGGGCAATGCTTTTGAGGTGAAAGAAGGCAGTTCTGGTTATTTGGTTGATGTGGTTTTCAAAAGTGAGGTTGCTATCGAAGATGACTCCCAGGTTACGGATGTGTGGGGATGGAGACAGGGTGGAGTTGTTGACAGTGAGACCGAAGTTATGGGTGTTCTTTGTGAGGGATTTCGGTTTATTGTAGTTGAGTTGGATTACATCCAGGTTTGAATATTGGTGAGGCAGTTGGTCAGGGTGGAGGATGTAGCTGTGGTGATGGATTCGGTAGAGATGTAGATCTGGACATCATCGGCGTAGCAGTGGAAGTGAAGATCATATTTGCGTATGATATTTCAGAGTGGCAGGATGTAAAGGATGACAAGGAGGGGACCAAGCACCGAACCTTGGGGGACGCCTTGTGACAGAGGTGCAACGGAGGAGGTGCAGTTGTTGATGTGTATGTAACTGTTGTCTGTTGGTGAGATAGGAACGGAGCCAGGAGAGTGCGGTGCCACTGATGTTGCAGTAGGTTTCCAGTCGGGACAGGAGGATGGAGTGGTTGATGGTGTCAAAGGCTGCAGTGAGGTCAAGCATGATAACAATGGTGAGGTGGCCAGAGTCAGAGGAGAGGAGTAGGTCATTGGTGACTTTGAAGAGGGTTGTTTCAGTGCTGTGTTGTGAGTGGAATCCAGATTGAAATGGTTCAAACAGGTTATTGGAGGAGAGGTGGGTTTTAATTTGACACGTTTCAGGATTTTTGATAGGAAGGGGAGGTTGGATATGGGTCGAAAGTTGGACATGTCCGGGTTTAGACCAGGTTTTTTGAGGATAGGGGTGACTGATGCAAGCTTGAGTGTTGTGGGGACTGATCCGGAACTGAGAGAGGAATTGGGGGGGAGCTGAGAGAGCAGATGAATTTGTGGATTTGAGGTTCCTCAATGAGATTTTGCGCTTGTCTTTTGGGATAGGAATGGGGATGTTGATGTCCGTGATGATTGCAAGATGGTCTGAGATGTGAATTGCTGTGTTGATGTGATGACAAAATACGGTTTGACCATAGTGAAGGGATGCAGTTGGACGATGAGAGGTGGTATGCAGTGATGGACTGGGATCAAAAAACGGCCCTGGCATTTGCAACACACCAGCCCTATATTTGTCAATAACCTAGCTTGGAAATTAGTAACTCTGCCTTCCGAGTGAATCTTTCCACGCACCTCGCCGCAGTACAATCTTGAATATATGTAGCTGCATGCATAAAATAACTTACCAAAATTAACCAAAGACACATTATCAGTAGTGGTCCATAGGGGTCCATAGGGGGCGGCCCTTGTGGCATTTGCCCAAATTCCAGATGGCCAGTCCGTCACTGGTGGTATGTGAATAGGCAGCCAGAGCGTTTGTTTGGAGGACGGGATGGTGACATATGAGGCCACAGGGGGGAGCTGGTGAGGGTGATCGATCTGGGAGCTGCCATGGTGGACGGAGAAGAAGAAGACTGCTTGGGGGGGAATTGGGGCGTGTGGTAAGGTAAATAGTCACGTCGGGCAGACTGTACAGCGAGCTGTAGGTTGACTGCTAAAAACAAGCAACCTAGTCTGTTTGGGTGAACTCCATCAGGCCTATAAAAAGAGCGACGGTTCCAAAATAAATTAAAATTGTCAATGAAACCAAAGTTGTGGGTATGACAGGTGGACAGAAGTCAGGTGTTGAGACTGAGAAGCCGGCTGAAGCGCTCTGAATCATGGGACAGCGTTGGTAAGGGACCACTGATAAAAACAGATTTTCCATAACTTTTTAAAAGGTTGAAAAGTTGATTAAAATAGTCTTTCGTCCGTTCAGATTCCCGACGAGATGTGTCATTATGGCCAATGTGGACTAGGACCCGGTTTATGGAGCAAGGAAGTGAGTGCAGCAGCCCGGGTAGTTTGTTAAGCAAAGTCGGGACTGTGGCTCCAGGAAAAAACAGCGTGTGGTGGCATTAAAGTAATGGGCGAGGAGAGGTAGTATGAGAAGGCTCGCTGCTGGGGGGGCCACGGATGGCACTGCGTGCGGGTGGGTGTGTCGAGCCAGTGGCCACTTAATTAGATACACCTGTACAATCTATTGCAATTCAATACAACACCTCTGCCATACATTCTACCTTTACAAAGTTTATGAAGATCACTTTTTGTTAACTTTCTTGGGAAATGTGTAAATTAAATTATATGTTTATTACTGGGGTCATTAGTGTATGTCATGCAATCACATTTGAGGTCTGACATTTAATAATTCTGGCCATTTAACCTGTGGACTCAAAATCTGGTCTTCAGGAATAAGAGTCTCATATCCTGTGTCTATGAATTAAACACATCTATTACTGATACTTTGAGAACTGCAGTTTCAGTTTACAATTTGAATTGACTGCACCCCCTGCCAACTTCTACAGAACCAGTGTCATACTTGTGACTGGATGCCCAGCAGGTTCTCCCTCTGAGCGGTCCAAAACTGGAGCTCCACGTTGGGCCCTGGGTGGTCTCCCTGGAGCAGCATCATACCAGAGTCTTTCTTCAAGACATTCCATATCTGTCCAGACCACTGGACTATTAGAGTTTCTATAGAGTATAACAAGCCACGGTCCAGTGGCCAACCAGAGGCGCTGAGGGAGACAGAGAGTGGGGCGATCGGTGTGGGTGAAAATGGCAATATGGTCTTTGGATGATGAAAGTACAGTAGGCAAACGTATAAACATATAAAAATGACTATAAAATTATTCTAGTTGTAAATCAGTCTAGTCAATTTAAATCTCTGCCAAGATTTACTTTAACAAAACGTCATTTCCTTGTCTGCATTAGCAACTTACACATTTATGACATGAAAATAGTAGCTTTTACGCTACCTTACATTAAATCTAGCTCTCTATATTATGCAATAGCCCAGTGTGTGCTTCTCCACAAGGAAACTTTAGTACATGTTACTTTTATAAAAGCTACATGAGAAATGCATAAACTTGAGACTTCTGCATTGATGACATTACCAGAGCTATCGTAGGGCTGGGCAATATATCGCTATTATATCGATATCGTGATATGAGACTAGATATCGTCTTAGATTTTGGATATCGTAATATGACAGAAGTGTTGTCTTTTCCTGGTTTTAAAGGCTGCGTTACAGTAAAGTGATGTACTTTTCTGAACTTCCCAGACTGTTCTAGCTGTTCTATTATTTGCATTTTCCCCACTTAGACATTATATCCACATTACTGATGATTATTTATCTAAAATCTAAGTGTGAAGATATTTGGTGAAAGCACCAATTGTCAACCCTAGAATATCACCACAATATCGATATCGAGGTATTTGGTCAAGAATATCGTGATATCTGATATTCTCCCTATCGCCCAGCCCTAAGCTATCGGCGTATCTGTTTAGCCAAACTTTCACAACCTGCAGGTCAACACTTACTGCTGTTTTGAAGATATTTTTCCTTAAGATTTGTTTTGACTTGTAGAGTCAATGATTTTGACCATGGATGTCAAGAGGGCCTAGTGACAAGTAAACAAAGATGGCACCCGGAAGTGCTTTTCTTATTTTTGTTCCGAATCCTTGCTAGTTTTGAAATCTTACTAAATATCAAGAAATACAATAAGCTTAATATACATAAGTGAAACTGATTTTTTTATTTATTTTTACCATATATTTTTATTGTGTTGCTGTCATGATAGTCTATATCCACGATATTCCACTTCTGGGATTGCTTGGAAATTCTGCCGGATCATGCTCTTTTCGCTCTGATGCATTCCACTTTCTTTGTGTTGGCATTTTAACCTCCGGTGGATTTCTGAGGACTATGGTTAACTGCTCCTCAGATCTCTGCAGGGTAAATCCAGACAGCTAGCTAGACTATCTGTCCACTCTGAGTTTTCTGTTGCACGACTAAAACAACTTTTCAACGTACACATTTTCCACCAAAACAAGTTCCTTCCCGAGACTATTTTGCAGAGGCACCATGGCTCTCTCCGGTGCTTAACGCCGCCCATGACGATTGTGATTGGTTTAAAGAAATGCCAATAAACCAGTGCACGTTTTTCTCCCATCCCGGGAAGTTTATTTACGAATCCTACTACGGCCACGCCCTACGAAGCAGCTCGCTGGGTTGGGGTTAGCCATTGACCTCGAGTGGTTAAGGTTAGGGTTAGGATAGCCGATCAGGGGATAGGACCTGTACAAATAAGGTTACGTTACCTTGCGTAAACATGGACGCCTGGCCAATAGTAGTGTGTGAATGGCCATAGTAGGATTTGTAAATACGCATCCCGGAATGCTGTGTGGACTAGCCAGACCCTCCTCCGCAGCGCTGTGAAGGAAGGTCTGGCAATGCTAGACTACTGTATTAAGACAAGCAGGTATGTCACTTCCGGCTACTTGCTAGTTGAACGCAGAACCACTGATGAGAAACCAAACAATTGCAAGTCTTTTAACGGGCTAATCTGAATGAAGGAGCATGTAACGAATCTGGAAATGCAGTGAGTGTCGTCAAATGGCCTGTGGCCAATATATGTAACTAGGAATAAAGACATGCGTATCTTTCATGTTTAATCTTAGCGATATAACGACACATCTTGACTAAGTGAACGCACGTAGCGTTTAGAAATATCCAATATAATATTTAGCTAGGCTATTAGCCACACACTAACCTGAGTACAATGTCCTGAGGCCGTGCCCTCTCCACACACAGCGGCAGGGGCAGCAGTGTCCGCCCCTCGGCGCGGCCTCTCATAGTCACCACCCTGTTCCTCAGTTTCTCCAGGTGCCTGTGGATGTCATCAGACACCACCGGCGGCCAGTCCTCATGGTTCAGACCGTTGGACAGCACACACACTAGCACCTATGTAGTGTACACACACACACACACACACACACACGCTGTTTTTAAGTGGATTGTGGAAAGAAAACGACCCTAGAACGAGATATTCAAGATGGAAAACTAACAGCTAAATGTATCATGGTTGAAACCAGCGGGGTAGGTTTAGTTTCAACATTGGATCTTCATTTGTGTAAAGGAAATGGTTAATCTCCTGTATTGTTCAAAACTTTCTGCATATTCAAAACATCACGTGTGTGTTTTTTTTTTTAGGAATCATGTACATCTCAACAACAAATCTGTTAGAGAATGAGACCTTGTTAAAGCTAGAAGCTCCAAAGTTTAGAAGGTCCCATGACATGGTGCTCTTTGGATGCTTTTATATAGACCTTAGTGGTCCCCTAATACTGTATCTGAAGTCTCTTTTATATAGACCTTAGTGGTCCCCTAATACTGTATCTGAAGTCTCTTTTATATAGACCTTAGTGGTCCCCTAATACTGTATCCGAAGTCTCTTTTTTATATAGGCCTTAGTGGTCCCCTAATACTGTATCTGAAGTCTCTTTTATATAGACCTTAGTGGTCTCCTAATACTGTATCCGAAGTCTCTTTTATATAGGCCTTAGTGGTCCCCTAATACTGTATCTGAAGTCTCTTTTATATAGACCTTAGTGGTCTCCTAATACTGTATCCGAAGTCTCTTTTATATAGGCCTTAGTGGTCCCCTAATACTGTATCTGAAGTCTCTTTTATATAGGCCTTAGTGGTCCCCTAATACTGTATCTGAAGTCTCTTTTATATAGACCTTAGTGGTCCCCTAATACTGTATCTGAAGTCTCTTTTATATAGACCTTAGTGGTCCCCTAATACTGTATCTGAAGTCTCTTTTATATAGACCTTAGTGGTCCCCTAATACTGTATCTGAAGTCTCTAGAATTACAGCCACTAGAGCCAGTCCCACAATGAGCTTTACTTAGTATGTGCCATTTCTGTGTCTGTAGCTATTGAGGAGGAGAGGGGGGGGCAAGGTGGAGGGTGGGAGTGTGGCCTTGACCAACTGCCACTTTGCTTGTTTGCAAGCCATGATGTCTCTCTCTTTCTCATGGGCGGGCCAAATTCTCTGGGCGGGCAAAGCAGAGAAAGGGGAGGTAACCTTCCTCCTTATGACGTCATAAGGAGAAGATTCCAGATCGGCCGATCTGAGCTTTCATTTTCTCAAAGGCAGAGCAGGATACCCAGGGCTCGATTTACACCTACCGCCATTTCTAGCCACTGGGGGACCATAGGCAGGCTGGGGGAACCTAAATTAATGTTAAAAAACCTCATAAAGTGACATTTTCATGCCATGGGACCTTTAAATCTACATAAATCTATCTTGGTTTTTTACCGTCCTGTTGTGTTCTTTAACCCCCCTGGTGTTGCAATGTAGACACAGTTCCTGTTTACCATAGATGATTTGAGCCCCCTGTACAGCTATGTTAACCTCTTTTGGGGAGTGGGTTGTCTTTCGTATTTTACGAGGGGGACAGATCTACCTCTTCTAAATAATTGGGGGGGGGGCATATCCCCTGAAATTCCTGAAATCTACACCTATGATTGAAAACTACTGTACAGTTCTCCTTGTGCTGCCAGCAATATTACACAAATCTTCATACCCCCAAACACCTGTATTAGTGTATGAGTTGGACACTTTATCCACACACACACACACACACACACACACACACACACACACACACACACACACACACACACACACACACACACACACACACACACACACTAGCCCACCTCAGAGATGACAACAGGTAGGTGCTCCATAGGGTATCCAGGCACTTCCCCCAGCCAGAGTTGGTTTCTGAATCCTTGGCGGGCGATTCTCTTCACGCCCTTCTTTAGCACACACAGTAGCTTGGTCTTCCATGGTGGGGACGTCTTCACAGATGCAAAAACAGTAGGAATGCTTTCAACAGCATTGAAAGCACTAGAAATAAGTAGTGACTTATTTCAAAAGATGTGTATGTTAGATGGAGTGTAGATCGCAAGCCCCAGAAGACATTGTTTAAGAGGTAAATACACAGTGATTGTGTGTGTGCATGACGGTGTTTATATCAAAGTCTTAAGTTGTGAGGAAGTTTGCTGCTCTCTTTTTTTTTTAATGAATTGTGTCAATCAAGCCACCCAGGTAAACAGATGGTGAAATGTTCTTCATCATCAGCCTCTCTGCAAGTATGCACGGTATCTTTACCTCAGGGATATTAGAGTTTCTAACATACAGTGCATACACAGAAAACGATAGATGAACTACTCCATTAAAAATGTACTCAAGGCTATAACCACAATTGAATTTCCTACAAAATTGACTTTAGCCAAGATGGGGAGATGACAAAGAAAATGACACATTTATGAAAGCAGGTGCCTGAACTTTTTTTTATAAACGATGAGTGAAATGAGTTTATGCCTGTGTTTATTTTCCTTTGTGTGTGTATTTCTCACCTGAGCGTTCCCTGCATGCAATGTCCCTCCAGGTCCAGTGAAGAACAGAAGTCTGTTGGTCCAGATGTGGTCCAGGAAATCCAGTATAATCTTCTGGTTCTCCTCTGCTCCGATGAAGCGGTTCCACTTATCCGTCTTCACTCGCAGCACACAGAAGGCCTGCTCCCGAAGGAAGTCCACCCTCTCATCTGTCAGCACCACCCCGGCTTTGAGAGAGGGCTCCTGGGGGACACGCAGTCCCCCAGCCCCTCCACTGCCTAAACCTCCGCTGTTACCGCTCGTGCCTGTGGCCTCAGCCATGAACACTCAGCTGGCGGTAAGAAGAAATAAGTCTAGGGCTACTACTACTAATTGGGATGTGGGGGAGGGGGGTGTAAAACCAGAAAAAATAATCACAGTAACATAAAAGATACAAACTCACCTCAATCCTTCTTTTCAAGATCAGAAGCTATACATGGATGTTTCTCCAATCATAACTATGATGCACTCTTTTTTCTACCGCCCTAACTGTATGTATCTTCTCTTTCCTTCTGCTCTGAGGGCTATCAGCTGGAAAAGTGATACACGGCTTGATGGATGGGTTAACTTGTCACTGTGACAACGCAGTATGGGCTGTCTTCATTATCCTGCATGGTGGAGACTGTTCGTGTAGCCTGTATGGCCTGCAACCCTATCCTGTAACCTGAGACCTAACTACAGTGACGCCTCCAGGACAGGTAATGACATTACACTAATGAAGCACTTAGAATGTCTTCAGTGATATAGCATTATATACAGTACATTTTCTTCTATTGGTAACAAATAGTATAATTTGGGAAATGTCTAATTGTATGTCTATGTATGTGTGTCAGAGGGCAGAACAGTTGGATTCAGAATTGTTGCGGTGTTTGATGTTTCTTATTTTAGTATGTGGAAGAAAATGGCGGTAACTGCTGCTGGGGAAAAAAAAGATGTTCTAGTCGAATTCATCCTAATACAGTAGAGGTCTTTTGTGCATCCTCTCCTATTAACCTATGCAATGTGTATCATCCCCACATGGGGGCAGTGTGGTACAATGTTTCTGACGGCATCCTGCAACTGTAATCCAAAGTGACCCTAGCCATGACATCCTATTACACATGTTATGCCATTTATATCAAAACATGGAAAAATGGGACATTTCTCTAACTGTGTTACTTAAAATACCACAGCAATGATTACCCTTTTAAAGATCCTTCACTTTCTGAGTTTAACCTTAAAACATGGGTGTAATCATATCCCAATTTAAAATGGGCTGGCTGTAGAAGGCAGATCTTTTCTGGGATGCTTGACATTTCAGTGTATTGCTAACCTTTATGATCATACATTTGATCCATATATGGGGTTATGCAATGCCTACAGGCTCGTCAAAAAACGCTTTCACAGCTGTAACATGTCCTCATCTCTGGTATTCCTACGTAGTGTCTGAATGCAGTTTAACCATGCCCCATTAGATTTCCCTGTTCATACAGCTACTTCATTTTCTGTAATCGCTCCACTTTGGCTTAATGTCTGCTTAAAACATTACCTACAATTCATGGAAGCAATTTTTTACTTGACATGATGTACAGTTTATATGCTTAATGGATGTATATGACCTTTGGAGGTTTATTTCTTTATTTTTAACATAAGTGTTCAGCATTCATTAGCAGGGAATATTTCCATTGTTCACAACACTGGCCATACCAGCTAATAATCCATGGCAGTTCTCCAAGGGAATTTGTCCTTTCTAAAATCTGTAATTCCATGCTTCACTCTGTTTGCATAAGTTAATGCATGTGTGTGTGTGTGTGTGTGTTTGTGTATAGTTTTTTGTGAATGCTCTTCACACACTTCATAATCTATGTCTGTGTGTGTCGTGCAGCTTGAGTGAATGTCCTCTATATGGTAAGGAAGGGTGCAGTTTTTGTTGGCATTAATGTATGTGTGTGTGTTTCTACTATGATATGCCTACAAAAGTGGGTGATTGAACGTGTGGGGCTTGTGTGTGTATGGCTGTCCAGAGCCCAAGGCTAGTGAGGGTGTCCCTTACACACACACACACACACACACACACACACACACACACACACACACACACACACACACACACACACACACACACACACACACACACACACACACACACACACTGTATCTAAGCCCATTTGAGCCTGCTGACAGCAGGAGCATGACTGCCCATCTCTCTGACCTCATGCCCAATGTCAGCTCTGCTCTGTAGGGATGGAAGGATGGGGGCCAGAAAAAGAGATCTTAGGACAACGGGGGGACAAGAGGAGCAAGAGAGGGAGCCAGTGGAGAGACAAAGGGGAAAAAACAGGGGGTGTATACCATGTTAGAGAATGAGGAGGGGCAGCAAGCTTACAGAATACAAATGAGACAGAGAATAGAATGATGGAGGAGCAGAAAAAGAGCCAAAGCAGAATATATATATATATATATATATACTTGGCCGGCTATTGGTGATACATATTCAGGAGTAGTTTCGAACAGAGTAATGTAAACAGGAGGAGTAAGAAGGCAAATGGAAAAATGTATCCTCAGGCAATATATAAACTCCCAGCTCTTGACTGTAAGTGAAATATCACCTGTAAGCGAATGTAATATTCTGCTCCAATGTAGCATAGCAGAGCACCGGCTAAACTATTCTTTTAATCTGTCAGCAATGTAGTTTGAACCTGAAGCGTCTCCCTCGTTTCTTTTCTCCTCCTCATGTTCCTCCACCTCTCCTCCTCGCTCTCTCCATTTGCCGTTGCCATGGCTACGTGTTGCTTGACGATCAGAGTGCCACTCTTGGGTCCGGAGCTTCAGTCTCGCTCACTCTCTGTCTCTCCCCTCTACCACTCCACTACTCCTCTCATCATCATCATCTTCATCATCATCATCATCATCATCACCACCTTTCCCTGTCCTCAGTCAGGGGAGGAAATTACATGTAGATGAGCTTGAGGTCTCTGTATCTTTCAAGCACACGACCATCATCTCCTC
Source organism: Sander vitreus (assembly GCF_031162955.1). Lineage (NCBI taxonomy): Eukaryota > Metazoa > Chordata > Actinopteri > Perciformes > Percidae > Sander > Sander vitreus. The sequence continues at coordinate 8,267,581 of NC_135866.1, forward strand.
AGGCACTGGGAGTCTCAAACAAGTCTGCACTTTGGTACTACCCACCACGGCCTTTTTCATTTTGTCTCGTAGTCTCTGGGGAACAGGACATACTCATGTCCTGTTGAAGCAGTTGGAGTCATGGGAGGCAGACATGGATGAAAAAGGAGGATAGAGACGAGGGGGAGGGGGGGATAAGCAAGAAGAGAAAAGCAGAGAGCAAAATTTCACCGGGGAAAAGAGAGAAATTGAGACAGTGACAAAGATGGCAAATGCGCACACACACACACACACACACACACACACACACACACACACACACACACACACGTAATGATCATTTCAAAGCGTGCCTCCTGTTGCTGGCTGACTACCCATGAAACCCTACCATGGCTGTCGGTTGCCATGTATGTGCTTGCGTGCGTGTGTCCAGATGGTGCTGACCAGCCATCCCTCCCAGGGTAGATGAAGTAAATGGAGCGATTACAGTAATGACCGACACACACATCTGTCCCATACCTCTGCATGCCTGCCAGCTCTTTTGGACACGCACACACACACACACACACGAACACGCACACGCACACACAGACGCACGCAAAAGCATTATTGGCTGAGATCCGTAAAGTTAGAGCAAGCAAACCCCATTATGATGTGCATTTTATCTGATGCTAATGTATTTTGCACTTTGCTATTTTAAAGTGGGGACTAAAAATGTGAACATGCAAGCAGCTAGATGGCACCTCAGGTACCTTACAGTTTGGACGAAATGTGACCGCTCTTGTCAAGGTGACTCTGTTTAATCCCATTCAGTTTCTTGCTCTATAACCCCCTGTTACTTTTCCTCGTTCAGTCTCTTCACCCCCAAATCCACTCTGCAACTTTCCTCTCATCCCTTTCATCACTCCACTTTGACCCACTTCAAAATTGCCCCCTCTCCTGTCCATCCATTTTCTCGCAGTTTCTACATCTTTGGTGTTTTTCTCCAAACAGAAATGAGTCAAGAGAGGGGGACGATTCGGACGAGCCACCAGAGGCAGGTGGTCTCTTTGTAGTTGGGGAGAAAAGGCAGAGTGTCACCAGCAAGCTCTTCCTTATCAAACCTCTCCTTTGTTCTGCAAAGGTCTTTCCCCTCTGTCTGGACTCAGTGATATTTGAGAGGCAGGAAGGGGTTAGAGAGCATGGCCAATCTCCCAGGATGTGTGTGTTTGTGAATTTAAGTCCTGAGCTTGCTCTCCTCTGAGTATATCAAGTGTGTGCGCGTTTGTGCTTTCTAGTTAAGGGGACCCCAGCAACTTGTGTTCAGAAACGCTGAGTCCATGCTGACCACTTCCAGGATATTGTTCACCAAGGCAACACTCTGTGTAAGAGAACACCCTTATTTCACTGGCAAAGTACTGCAGCGTCCCCTCCAAAATCTGCAGATACAGTATTTTCTGTTTAAAAAAAAAAAAAGGACAGCATTGTTCTGTGCTGTGGTAGACCCAGGTAGTTTCCCCTTACAGCAAGTTCACCTGGGCGTGCTCTCAAGAGGCTCATTAAGCTTTGCTGAGACAAAGAGAAGCGCTGGAATTTAAAGTTGGGTACAACCCCTCTCCTGTACGAGGGGGGGGGGTGGTTTTGTGTTGGTTTCCAGTCACACTTATGCCCTGTAGATGGGGCTGTCTCTCCATCAGGCTCTAGAGAATGTCCCCTAGATGGTCTAATTTAAAAGAAATATGCCATGCCTCATCCTTGTTGCTTATGAATACCCATATAAGCTCTGGGGAGACATGTATTATGTGTGCTCCTTGTCAATAGCTGAATTGAATTTGGCATAACTCCACTGTGGGCATATAGTAAGCATATTGCTATACTGGGTATACACACAGATACTAGAACACACAAGCCAATAGAAGCGTGTTTGTACAGATTCAGCGTTCCCTTTGTCTTTGAGTATTGTTTCTATTGATTTATCATCATCGGCTCACCTCAGAGATATTAAGACCATAAAGCAATACAGGAGGAGTGAAATACACCTGGGTAACCTCTCAGCAAATAATACACATCTGGTCATCTCCAGTGGTGGATAGCATTTTAAGAGAGGGCTGGAGAGGTGATGGATGAAAGAAAATGAACATTTCCACATCTCACTTTGTTTCTTTAAGTTTTAAGAGAAGGGAGATAAGTAAAGCTCATGAGCAGAGCTGTCTTACCTCAAATACCTTTCCCCCATGATGTGATTAGATGCAGAGTAATACCATTCTGTAGCCTATATATTTTTCACGTTCACTGATTTAGCCAAGTGAGGTGAAAGGAGCCGTACATTTCCGTGGTTCCATTAAAATATGTCGGAGAACAAAGCAGGGAATTAGACACACTGACACACTAACTGTACCACCACCCTCCTTTCAAATGACTGCATTACTTTGCCTGATTGGCTGCCACAGTGCTCGACCATTACATGCGAAGATTTGCTAATGAAGGTAGACAGAGGTTTCACTCTGATGAGTAAAATCTTAGGGCACAGAGTCGGATAGTCTGTCATTTTGCTGCCATTCATTTGCAATTATTGCAGTGGCCAGCAATTAGTTTAATGTTGCAAATAGTTTAACTGCGGTGCTGCCCGATGTCCTTACTAGCAAGAATGCACTTGTTCTTCTATTGTTATTGAATGGGAAGTGGACAGCTTTGCACTGAAACATCTTTGGGAAACTCTGAGTAATTGTTAGTTGAGTGCAGAGTTTAGGCCACAGGCACGGTTGGCTGGTGTTGAGAACAAGACTTCCAGCTGCCCTCCACACAGTTATGTATGTGGTGTTTGTAGTCCGCTGCAGGGTCTTTTTGGATGTTGTTAGATTTTTCGTGATGGTTGACTACCAAAGAGGACATTTTTCAGCCACAGAGCAACATCTTTGGTAAGGATTCAATCTTTCTCAAGGACACTTAAGCAGTAACACAGACTTGAATCCCTTTTGGGTGAAGGATGCTCTCCCTGCTTGCTCCAAATAACCTGATAATCACACATTTTTGAACCATGTTGGATGGATTGCCATGGCATTTTGTACAGACATGAAGTAGTCAAGTCAAGTACAACTTTATTAGTCCCTGGAGGTGCAATTGGTTGTGCAGACATTTATGGGGTCTAGAGGATGTCTCTTACTGACATTGGCGATCCCTTGACTTCTCCCCCTAGTGCCACCATGAGGTTGACATTTTTGTTTTTTAGAGAAATGTCTCAACAACTATCGGATGGATTGCCATGACATTTGGTACAGATATCCATGGCGTCCAGAGGATGAATTGTTATACCTTTGTTGATCCCAGAACGTTTCATCTACCTTCATCAAGTCAAAATTATAATTTGTTTAATGCTTTTAGTTTATGACCAACTGACTGCCAAACCCCAGCTTTACTTTGTGTTTAGTGCCAGTTGGCGAATGTTAGCATCCAGCCATGCTAAATTAAGACGTTGAACATGATAAACCTGAAATATGCAAAACATCACCATGTTAACATTGTCATTATGAGTATATTAGCTGATGTTAGCATTTAGCCTAAAGTAGGGCTGGGTAATATATCAATGTTATATCGATATCGTGATTTGAGACTAAATATCTTTTTTGGATATGGTAATATTGTAATATAGCGCAAGTGTTGTCTTGTCCTGGTTTTAAAGGCTGCGTTACAGTAAAGTGATGTCGTTTTTTTGAACATACCTGACTGTTCTAGCTTTTCTGTTGTTTATCTTTAACCACTTTGTCATTAAATCCACATTATTGATGATTATTTATCTAAAATCTAATTGTGAGAATATTTCCTACAATATCGTCGCATTATCGCCATTGAGGTAGTTGGTCAACAATATCATGATTATAGCCCAACCTATAAAGGGTGATTTAAAAATCCGATACTCCGATATATCGGCAAAATATATATATATATATATATATATAATATAAAAAAAATCCAGAAACGCGTAAGAAAACAAATAGATTTCCCTAACATTAGTTATTTGTAGTTATTTTTGAGTCCTCACTAATATAATGCAGTTTAAAAATAAACTTGTTTGTTTTATTGTCACAACAGAACAGAGGAACATCAAAATATATTAAAGTTCTGATAAATAAAATGTATAAAAATACAAACTTAAGATATGAAACTTATAGTCCTTTGAACAAAAGCACAGTAACAACAAAACAATCAAAGAGTGTTGCGAACAGGGACAAACTACACAACGCCAACACTCAGAACATGGTTGAAGGGTGTTTCGTCTGTTTTTATTTTATTTTTTAAATATTCATTTATCGGCCATTATAAATGCCGATACCGATAGTTTGGAAAATGCCTAATATCGGCCGATAACATCGGTCCGCTGATAAATCGGTCGGGCTCTAATCATGATATCTGATTTTCTCCATATCGCCCAGCCCTAGCCTAAAGCACGACTATGCGTAAGTACAGCCTCATAGAGCCCCTAGCATGGCTGCAGTATTGTTGCATCAAAGCCAAATTGTTAAGATTGAGCCTGCTAAGTCTAAGAATATTAATGCAGCTGTTTAGAAAGATGGAAATTGAGATATTGAGTATTAAAAACACAGCGCATACAAAAAAAACATTTGATTTGATCATCGATCAGGGTTAAGCTTTGATCTCTGTGTGAGAGCATGCCATGGCTGATCGATCGAACTTTAATTCGGCCTCAAGTGTGTGTTTGCACGATTCCGTCTCCCACACCTCTCACTCCTCTACACTTGCACAACAATACACGCACGCACACAGTCATATTCTCCCTTTTCTCAAACCCTCACAGACAGAATTAAACACACACACACATACACAGCAACCTGATTAGGCGAGCCACAGGGGTTAGGCCTAATGACAAACAAACTCAGCGTGTGCACAAACACCTCAGCTTCTCAGATGAAATATAGATTTTCCTCTGTCCCAAAAGCTGATGGGTATTAGGTGAAGGCATGTGTGTGTACATGAGTGAGTCTGTGCATGTGTTTGTGTGTGTGTGTGTGCGCACGCGCAATCTTGTTCTTCAGATTGTTTTTTTTATGGAAAGAGAAGGCACCAGGGGGAAAGCATGTAAGTGACTGGATGCTGCTTTGTTACTGTTAAAGACCCTCACTCTAGGGAAATAGTGGGTTAAATAACTATGCGTTTTCTACTGTGTGTGGGTGCGCTGTAAGGTGTGTTTGTCTGATAGATTAATAGGACTGCTGTCCTATCCCAGGGGAAATGCATTGGTATTGTTTTTGCTGATGGCAAGTCCTTCAAGATTACTCAAAATGTGTGTGTGTGTGTTTGTGTGTGTGTGTGTGTGTGCGCGTGTGCTCGTGCGCGCATGTGTGTGCGCGTGTGCTCGTGCGCGCATGTGTCTACACTCTCTTGTGAATGAATGAAAATCTTTATTGCTCCTAGGAGAATTTGCTTTGCACAGTGGGCCTCTAGAAACATTGCCCATATAGCAGACATATTGTAAAATGATATATATTTCTTTAAAAAAATAATCAGGTTTGATTACAAATAAAACACATTAAGTGCATCTTATAACAGAAATACATTGTCTAATGTCATATGAAGTGGTCATGTTGATAGTCAAAAGCATGAAGGGTATTTAGTTAACTACATGATGTGTTGCTATATAAAGCCCAAAAAAAATTCCAAGCACGCTGCTTCAGTAAATTACAAAAAGTTAAAGCTGAACTAATCTCTGCTTTAATATTGACAGTGAGTCAAATGACTATGTGTAATGTGAAAGGGGTCGCTCATGTGATGAAGCCAGCACACTGCAGCAGGCAGCTATTAACAGCACAAAAGCTCTGATTAACACAGTGTACACTTCCTGCCCAGCACCAAATGGCAGACAGACAAAGCTGGCGACTAGCTAAAGGGCATACGCCTCATTTCCACGGCATGGTTAAGATCAACCCGGCCAGGTGCTTTTCTCAATGTCATTTTCCTCTGCAGATAGTACCCCGACAATGTATAGGCGATGATTAGATAAATAGATATACATAGCCTTTATTGTCATTTACATGGTAACATACAATGAATTGGGGAGCTCTCCGTTCAGTAAAGAGAGTTTTAACAAGAAAAACTAAACAAGACATCACGTACATTCAGGGCACAGAATTTAAATAGATAAATAAAAAGAATTGCACATGCGAGTTCGAGGGCAACCGGATGCCAGGACTCTCAGAGCGACTGCAAGTCTCTCTTGTAAACCTACTGGGTTAAGATGAGTTCTTTTATGGTGAATGAAAGGCTTGATCCGACGAAGTAGGTCATCGAATCGTTGTGCAGACATTCTGAAGTATTCAAAGTGCTTCTCTTCTTCTCTTCGCCATTGTTTACCTTTTTCTTCTTCTTCTAGTCTGTAGAAATAGCAAAGTCGGTAGCCTTTCCTCATTAGCGCCACCTCTGTTCAGGAGAAGACTGCAACTAATGTCGCGACCACCACGCGCGGGTATAAATAGTTACGGCGCTCCCATGACGTCACACTGGCGCGTGACAGGTCGTGAACGGCGAGCATCCCGCACGTTTAATGAACCTCGAACATAAGAGCTTATGTTTATGTTGGAATATTGAAGATCAGCTGTCTTTTCCTTTAGTGTATGTCATTCTCCAAAAACATCGCTATGAGTATATAAAGTGCAATATGATTTCCTTCTCAATCAGTGACTTTATGATGTCTTTCATGGTATTTCATCCCAATTTAACGCTATCTAAAATTCATCAGTTAACATTTCAACCACCTAAATGATTGTATCATCAAAACCAAGAGTATTTTTCAAGCAAAGGGATTAGGATGACTCATAACTTTTAATTATAATCCATAACCGGCTTTACTTTCATGCCAGCAATGATTTTGTAAAAGCCAATGTCAGTTCTCCCTAATGGTGGATATCTTAGTTTGGAATGAAACTCTTCAAACTGTTCCAAACCCCTCTGTTTTGTGAGCTGTGTAATGTCGTGCAACCACGTGTGTAACTGTGCGCTTGTGTTTGAACGTGCTCAGCTCACTGTAGGTTAAGCTAAGTGGCTGTCTGGCACAGGCATCTTTGATCATCTTTATTTATCCCTCCCATCCACTGTTTCTCCACACACACACACACACACACACACACACACACACACACACACACACACACACACACACACACACCCACCCCTCCTGCTAAAAAGCTAATCTTTTTGTGCTAATGAAAGGTATTGGGTTTCCTAACAGGCTTTTAAAGGAAGGTGATGGATTGAGGGATAGATGGATGGTGGGAGGGGAGAAGGGACATGGTGAGGGGAAGAAGCGAGAGGGAGTCGAGGTGTCAATAAGCCCATCAACCTGATCCCTTTCAGACTGCGAGGTGTGCATGTGCTGCTAATGTATTCATTCATGCACGCACGCACACTCACGCGCACGCCTTTAGTCGCTCATAAATCTCTGGGCAAAACATAAAAGCAAGTCTTTTGGTGCCAATAAGCTGAGAGATGGATTGCCAGAGACGTCTCTACCTTGACCAGTGGCTGTGATAAGTGCCTGAGGGTGTGATGCATGCACTCCAATGTATTACATCAGATGGGAGCTGTAGGTCTGTGCAGATTGGTGCAGAACTACTGTTATTATATGTATTTGGTGTTGCAGAGGAATTCATTATGGGATACTTGCCATTTTTAACACATTTGCAGGAAGATGTATAAAAACACCCAAACAGAATATGTGTTAGTTATGTCCTGAGCTTAGAGCTGGGCAATATATTAGAGAGGCACCGATTACAACTTTCTAGGCCGATTCCAATTTTCTTTGAGTTAGGCCAGACGATACCGATTTTAGCCGATTCCGATTTCATTTTTTCCAACCTCTTTACAGCACACACAAATATTTATTTTCTATCTTTTCTTTAATAGAACATTTTGCACAGAACATAGAAAATTTTTCGAACAGATAATGGATCACTATAAAATATAAAACTATATAAATTACTCCTGGTGTGTGAAATTCACACACATCTAAAGTGCAATGTTAGAACCATTTCCTTCTTTTCACATCCAATATCCAACTAAATAAATGTGATTTTGGTTTTTGGTGTCGTCCCTCCACGCCCTACTTTTTCCTTGCAGGTGTTGCTTATTGCAAACTTGTTATCTTCTGCACACACGCTGAAGAATTTCCAAACAGCTGACATGTTGCAGGTTAATTCACGAGGTTCCCTACGAATAGCGCCGACACGCGCTTCACACGGCGAGCGGGTACGCGCCACACACGGCGGAAAAGTTGAGAGAAAGGAAAAAGAGACTGTGCTGTCGCTTGCGTCCTTGAGAACTGTAACTCGTATAACTTATGTTGTCAGTTAATTGTAGCATTGACTGGCATGAAATCGGCATATGTCAGACTGACCTGCCGGTCGCCGGTCATGGCCGAGCACGTGAAAACCGGCCAATTCCGGTCACCGGCCGGTCTATCGGTGCATCTCTAGCAATATATCAATATAATATTGGTATTGTGATATGAGACTGGATATCGTCTTAGATTTTGGATATCGTACTATGGCATAAGTGGTGTCTTTTCCTGGTTTTAAAGGCTGCATAACGGTGATGTCATTTTCTGACTTACCAGACTGTTCTAACTGCTTTTACCCACTCAGTCCTTATATCCCATTACTGATGATTATTTATCTCAAATCTCATTGTGTAAATATTTCGTGAAAGCACCAATAGTCAACACTACAATATCGTTGCAATATCGATATCGAGGTATTTGATCAAAAATGTTGCGATATTTGATTTTCTCCATATCACCCAGCCCTGAGCTGTGTGTTAGAATAACGTTGGTAATACAGATCTTGGATGGTGTCCAAAGTCTTCATATGGTCTCTCTCTCCCTGCATGTATCCCGATTCCCTACATATATCTCAATACTCTGTGTTCCACCTCGTTCATTCTACCAGGTGAAACCTTTAAGGGGTGTCTTGGGGATCTTGAGCCCCTGCTCTCTGCTGCTCTTTTCCCCTTTCTAATAAAGATGATAATCATTTGTTTCCCAATCACATTAGCATGCCACTAATGAGAGGGGTAAGTCAACCATTAGAATATGATCCATAATTCATTGTTGACTCCCGTTCATTACCCCAAACTCACTCCGATGAATGTTAAATAAGCCTGTGTGTGTGTGTGTGTGTGTGTGTGTGTGTGTGTGTGTGTGTGTGTGTGTGTGTGTGTGTGTGTGTCGTTGCATCTCTGCTTATCATCTAGGGTACAGAGCAGTGTCAGGCTACGATGGATTGTTTGTGCTGATGGAAATTAACACCATGGACTATGTAATCTACCTTCTACCGTATGCATTACGTAACTTAAGAATGATGCAAGAAGCAACTTTAATTTGAAATATATGCAAGGGTGCATTACTGTGCATCTGTTTAGGGGGTGTGTGTGTGTGTGTGTGTGTGTGTCTGTCTCTGTCTCTCACTTACTGTCTCTCGTGAGTGAAGCAGACAGCTGTTATCAGTCGCTGACAGAATCCTCCCATCATCCCCCTCCTTCTACTGTCAATCACAGCACATTGTCACCAAGTTGCCATTTAAATAGCCCTTTTTCCTCTGTTGACTCAAGAAATGTGCGTGTGTGCGTGCATGTGTGTGTGCACATGAGTGAAAAATGTAAACGCCCTGCACTTGCGCCGCATCCTCTCCAGAACAAGACAAACACTGCAGGGTGATTAATACATAAGAATTCCCCAAACACCTTCATCAGGTTCCCGACACTGCAAAATTACTCCCTCAATAAGTAAATAGTTGTTAAAACCAGCTGGAACATCATTAATGTCCAGCTCTGAGCCAGAGGAAAGTTGCTTCAAGAGTGCGTGTGTGTGTGTGTGTGTGTGTGTGTGTGTGTGTCTTGGCAACCTCCTAATGAGATGCCTGTGTTTCCCTCCATTAGTAGTTTATTAGATAGCATGAGTTGCTGAGGTTTGTACAATACAGTAAGCTTAATTTAGCACATTTGACACTACAGGGGCATAGGGGACTTAAGGGAGTATCAAGGGGCAACTGGTGTAGCTTGGGATGTAAATTAGTGTTGTTAGCAATAATAGGTGAGCTGTTCAGCACAGCCATCATGCCCTCCGACTAAGCATTTACTTATTAAACTGCCTTAGAGGTGCTGATGACTGTGAATATAATTATGGGTAACTGGGATTTGAACCACCCGACAAATGCTACTTAATTGTATGCCACTGCTTTAAAGGTGGTAATCTGCTTCTTTTTAAAAAAAATTGTTTTGTTATACTTGTCATTGCGATGGTGCTGCACTTCCCAGAGATCACTTTGCATCCAACAGGGTCACCAACACCGAGATGCATTTCTTTCTTGCATGTTCTGTTAATGGAGCGTACTTTGTGTAGGCGGTACTGTAGCAACTCTTTTATTCTGTGCTGCTGTTGCAAATGTGTTCACTTTCTTATAGTTCAGCTCCCAGGGAAAGACCTACCTGGCACTTGTTTTTTTTGAAAACCGCAAATGCAACAGAGGCTTTGATGAGTTGGGTGAGAAACACAAAAGCAAAGTGGATATTTATGTATTTGAAAGTGATGCATCTCTTGCCATTTCAACTAGCATACTGTACAACCTACTTGTATACTGTAGGTTTATTTCACAGTCCCTGGTTAGGGAAAATGCTTTCATATACGATGACCCACAGAAAACAGTCTCGGTATCCTTTAGTAAGCATGAAGGAGAAAGTATATAAAGGGATTTTTTTTTTTTACAGAGAACATATTGTTTTTCTGTGGATGAAAGAAAAATACACCTACATTTCTTTGTTTGTGTTACCTCAAACAGACCGACACACACACACACACACACACACACACACACACACACACACACACACACACACACACACACACACACACACACACACAAACCATCATTTATAGCTAGCTAGTAAGTGACAGATAGACCCATTTTCTCCATCTTTTCTGTCTGAGGCTACAAAGGTCACTCCGTCAGACCTGATTTACTGTAGGAGTGCGCTCTCTCTCTCTCTCTCTCTCTCTCTCTCTCTCTGTCTCTCTCTCTGTGACCCCCCCCCCAGCCACTTCATATAAGTCTATCTCTGTATCTTAAGCCTCTTGCACTGTATGTAATTCATAAATGCTCTGTCAATTTAATATGCTGGTGTCAAGTTTGAAAAAGACCTCAAGTCATTTTTGTGTGAAGGTCTCTCTGGCAGTCTGCCTACTTAGGAGCTGTTAACATTTCTCTAACATTTTCTACACAGTTCAAGTGAGAGTGAGGAGGTCACGTTGCTTGTAAAGGTATGCGCACGATCACAATGTACATATCAAAGACCAGTATCAGTATGAGGCTTTCAGCCACTCTAGCAGCATGGCTCTAAGGCAATGTCGGTCTGTTGCTTCTGTCAGTCGGTCCACCACTTTGTTCCCAACTGAATTATCTTGCAACTATTGGATGAATTGCCATGATTTCCTTAAACCTACATTGTTTAATGTTTTGAGTTGATTCTTAGCAAAAACCCCTTTGTTCTTTCACAAATATGTGCTCATTCATGTGTAATTACTTCCACCAACTAATCAAAGTATTCTCGTACGCGTAGAATCAGCCATTCAGAATCATTCAGAATACATACGAGCGAGTCGCTCGAGTGACGGCCGCCATGTTGCGCCTCCAACTTTAAAATACATTAGCCAAAGAGGGCCGCCTTTTCGCCCTCTTACAGTCAGTGGCACCGTGACGAATGCCTGCCAGGAGATTACTCACCAGGGAAGCGAAAAAGAGAATTAAAACGGCAACGTGACAGGCAAAGCAACAAGACCAAAGTTAATATTGGAGTGGCTGCGTGTGAACGATGGAGATATTAAGAGCTAATTTAACGGTTCGGCCACCGTAGGAGTTAAAACGTGCTCGGAATGGGAGGGGCTAGGAAGTAATATTCAGTTGGTTGTCATATACAATTTCACCGCTAGATTAGATTAAATTCTTACACAATTTAGCTTTAACCAAAGCGAGGGTCAAGTAGAGGGTCGTAAACTGTACTGCTCTAAAGCCCTTTGAGAGAAATTTGTAATTAGTGATTTTATATATATATATATATATATATATATATATATATATATATATAGACTTGACGTGCATATCTTGATTTTGGAAGAAGGCAAGATCAGTGAATTCTTTGTTTTTTTCCAACACTTTATTTGACCAGAAGAATGATTGGTATGGTGCTGCACGCTGTAAAGAGCAGAGGAGAAACAGCTGGGGCAGAAAGAGGCAGGATTTCAAACCTAGGATTTTTATCATTGTAATAGTTGAGTTTGAAGTGTGAGCTGGTTTGACGAATGCCACTGAGACACAAAAACACAATTGACGTGTCGTTAATGAGGAGAATACCACTTGAGCTCAAAGTAGCGCAGAGCTCATTCATGCACAAAGCTGTACAAAGATTTCTGTCACACATGTCTGGAGATGAAGGAAGAAAGGTGGGAAGCAGATTGGCTTGAAACAGAATGACTATGTAAATACATTGTTTCTGGATGAGAAAGAAACAGAATGGGAGTTGTGTCTTCTTTTCTTCTCCATAGGTGTGTGAGGCCGCTGTATTGTATCCTCTGGTTAGGAGTCCTGGGCAATGGACATTGTCATCACTGTCATCCTGGTTAGACTGAAGGGAGGGCAGGAATACTGTCAAATAAAGCGTTCATATCAGTGTCAATGAGCCCAGAGCTGAAGAAAACTGAGAAAGAGAGCGTATCCCTGTACAACAACTAGTTAGGGCTGTGCAATTTATCGAATTTTGATCGTGTTTTCGATTTTCGACTCCTTACAATTAAACAAAAACAATGTAATCGAGAAAAATTATTCTTTTGCACATTACATTTAGCAAGTAAACTTTTATTTTGGCTTATGTTCTGAAGGGGAATTCAAAAAGTTCAACAGGGAAAGTATTAAGGGGCATTTCACAGTTCAAGGTGTTTTGACTCTACGGTTTCACTTTTTTAAGTTCAATAAATGCAACATCTTACTGATGCAAGTATCCGTAGGAGAACTCCCAATAGTAAAGAAATGGGAGCGAGAGCTCAGCCCGGAGGGGAACGTAATTAATTGGGAGACAGTTTGGGACAATATTTCCCATTGTTCCAAGAACCCAAATCACCAGCAGATCCACTTCAACATATGCCATAGGACAAATTAGACTCCTCAGAAGAGATACGTCTCTAAAGTCATTCCAACTCCCTATTGCACGTTCTGTCAACCTGAACAAACTGGAACTTTCCTACACATGGTCTGGGAGTGTGAACAGGTGCATGAGTTCTGGAATAAAACAACATCAATAATATCTGATGTGATAGGATGTCGTATTCCTACTGACCCGATTGTTTTCTTACTTAATGGCGACTCTAAATTACACCTGCTTGGGAGACAGAGGAAAATTTGGCTAGCCGGCTCAACCGCAACCAAGAAAATGCTAGCTCAACGCTGGCTCCCCCCCCCACTCGCTTTGCATAAAACAGTGGTTGGCGTACTTCCTAGACATAATTATGCTGGAGCTCCCCACAGCGAGGATTAACAAAGCCAAGTCATCGACTATAGACCTATGGGAAAAGTATCAGTCCTAATGACCTTAGCATGACCTCAGCACCACAAGAACTAGAGGAGAGTGACAAGTGAGGCAAGGTGCGATTTCTGTTTTGTTTTGTTTTCTTGTATATTGGTTTGTTTAGTTTTCCTCGAGACCGCAGAGGGTGGGGGGCGGCAGAGGGTTTTGGTTCTTGTTTGTTTGTAGTTGTTTGTTCTGTATGTTCTACTGTATGTTCAAAAATATAAAAATAATAATAAAAAAAAATGGATCATAAAAAAATAAATAAATGCAACATCTTTCCAAAAGTCAATGAGTAATCGTGTTAAATAATCGTGATTTCAATATTGACCAAACATATTTGTGATTAGGATTTTTTTCCATAATGGAGGCGCCCTACAACAAGTCATAGTAAGTGTTTGTGTGTGTGTGTGAGGTAGAGAAATATGAATCGAGCCGTGGTATTCTTTGATCTAAATACCATTTGCTATTGACAAAGCTATAACAGTATATCTGTTTTAAGTGACTGGGGGAAATGCAAAAATCTCATCTCATGTTGATGGAGAGCTGCTTCCACTCTGGAAGAATGGAGGGAAGTTGGATGGAGTAGATGGAGGAGAGGAATAAATGTAGCATTACTCATCCTTTGATGCCGTCGTCGCGCCATCTCTCGGTTGCATTGCCTTTCTCTGATGTCATGCCTCTTTGCATCTCATCTGCATCCATTCATGTCCCATTTGTCTCTTTTTTTGACTCCTCTCTCAGGTTCGCAGACGTCTGGTGTCCTTGGATTTTTCTCCTTTATTACCTCATTTCATCATATTTTCTCTCCTCTCGCTCTTCCTCGTGTGTTTTCTCTCCTTTGCGAGATTGTTATTGCAGATTCCGTCAATATTCACAATGTGCAGCCAAGGCCTTGAGAGCTTTAATCTCCCTAATAAACTCTGTGCTTCAATATATATATATATAATAATGTGTGTTTGTGAGACAAACATGTTTTTCTTTTCTTTTTTGGATATGCGTCAGCAGTGTCACATTAAAACACTTTCCCAGGCTTTTATTTGGAAGCCACTGTTGCACTTAGCCTATTGATTCATTAGTTGGATCTCTACGCACCGAGTCTGCTGCTTCAGTTTATAGTGTATTCGAACGTGAAGGCAGTTTCCTTTGTGGCTGTGTCTGTGTGTGGGCCTGCATGCTGTAGTGTCACTGTGTGCTTAACTGTCAGCAGCTTAGCGCTTTGAAGTTCATCATGCTGTGTGGCGGTTTGGACTGAACAATAAGAGAGTATTACACTCTCTTGTAAAGCCTTCCTGGGAACAAACAAAAGCAACAATAGAGCACTTGTTAAGTCCTTTCCTTCCTCAAACCTCCAACACAGAGTTGCATAAAATTGCACACTGCTCTGTTCTTTTCTCTGCACATTTTCCTCTATGGTGTATTCTGCTCTAAGTGACGTGTAGGATATTGGTGATGGACTGTGTCTGTGTATTGTAGTACACGTTCCACTTCCGGGATTGCTCCGGTGCAGCCGGAAATTCCGCCGGATGTCCCTCTTTTCGGCCAGATGTTTGGTACCTTCCGCTTTCTTTGTGTTGGAATTATGGATTTATGGGCACTTTGGTTAACTGCTCCTCAGATCTCTGCAGGGTAAATCCAGACAGCTAGCTAGACTATCTGTCCAATCTGAGTTTTCTTGAACGTACACATGTTCCACCAAAACAAGTTTCTTCCCGAGGCTGTTTTGCAGCGGCACCGTGGCTCCGTCCGGCGATTAGCACCCACCATGACGATTGTGATTGGTTTAAAGTGCTCATATTATGCTCATTTTCAGGTTCATAATTGTATTTAGAATAGGTTTACATGGTTTCATTTTCAAAAAACACCATATTTTTGTTGTACTGCACATTGCTGCAGCTCCTCTTTTCACCCTGTGTGTTGAGCTCTCTGTTTTAGCCACAGAGTGAGACATCGCACTTCTGTTCCATCTTTGTTGGGAGTCGCACATGCGCAGTAGCTAGTCAGAAGCAGCGTATGAGTGCGTGCCACGCTAGCAGCTAGGCGAGCATTATAACGTGTGTTACAAAGTGACGCATGCCAATAAACCAGAGCATGTTTTTCTCCCATCCCGGAATGCTGTGTGGACTAGCCAGACCCTCCTCCGCAGCGCTGTGGAGGAAGGTCTGCACGATATGAGACAAAATATCTAATTGCAATTATTTTGACTGATATTGCGATTCATGATATTGGAGAGAATGATCAAACATAAAAAAATATTAAAATGTAAAGAAATAAAAAATTGCAAGGATCTGTACCAAACAAAGATTTTTTTCTTTAGTTTGTAGGATAGGATTTGTAGGCTGGGATGTCTCTGCAGCATTTCTGTGTGCCTGGGTTTGTTGTGCATGCGCAGGTGCTCTGGATTTAACCCCTGTTGTTCATTAAAAGAGGATGCATGTGACATTTATAAAGAGCTCAACTACTTAACAGGCAGCCACACTCAGACACTCTCTCTCTCTCTCTTTCTTTCTTTCTTTCTTTCTTTCTTTCTCTCTCTCTCTCTCTCTCTCTCTCTCGCTCTCTCTCACTTTCGCTCTGGCTCTCTCTCCCTCGCCATGAATTATTATCCCTTATGGAGTAAGTCTGTGAAAAAGCAATATTGCAGAAACGCTATATTACACCATTTAGACTGGATACATTTATGCCTAATCTATGAGACTGTTTAATGTGAGACCTGTCTCATAAATAACTATCAATACTTCCGTTCATTGTAATTATTATTGCACTGAGTGTTTCTTGTCAGCAGGCTACCTTTGCCAAAGCAAACCACAAAGCAGAAAAAGACAATCTGTCACTCTACTTTACAGCCCGGTCTCCTGAGAGTTTGTGAAACGAGTACAATGTCCTAAAATGCAAATATGTTTCATGCACAAAAAGAGCGAGAAAATGATTGTGCCCTCCTTGAAAGTATTACATGAAGGAGACCTATCTATAAACAGGTTAGAGTTTGACATTGAAACAATGCGGTTTTGAAATAGTGAATTGACACAAAAAATGTGCCTCCAACTTTTGGCTACTTGAGTTTTATTTTAAGCTCAAGCCAAGACGTTTCCTACGGAAGCGCATTGCATTCACAAAAGAAAAAACAATGTTAGACACCTTATCTCATAATTACGGGAAAAGGTGTTGTAATTACGAGATCAGGATCCCATAATTCCAAGAGAAGTTCAAGTATAGTTATCAATTTTCGCAATAATGCATTTAATCTGCTTTTATTTTCATTAGTACAGAAGCGATGCTGCAGCAGGTCAGACTGGGTTTTCTGTCTGAACCAACAACTTGAGATACCTGTACTGTGTTGACATACAGTACTAATAGTTATGCCATCCACATTAAGTAACATTCATATTTCCCTGTGTCTCATTCCGAGAGAGCAAATGAAGCGGATTAAATGCGATAGCCACATCATGGCCCACTGTCTTATCCTGTAGCCTAGGTTAGCGACGATTGTTAACTAGTAGGGCTGTGTATTGGCAAGAATCTGGCGATACGATACATATCACGATACATGTGTTACGAATATATTGCAATATATTTCGATACTGTGCATAAGGCGATATATTAGGATTTTTTTTTTAAGTATAATTTTAGAAAACCTAATATTTAAAAAAAGACATGATGTGCATGAAAGTCAAAGAAGTTTACTTTAGGTAAACAATTCAGTACACAGAAAATCCTTCTGCCAGTTTGGGGTTGTGGTTCACAGGTTCTTAGTGAGCTAATTTTTATATGCTAATGTAGGCCAAAGTTCAGCCATAGCTACATCGTTAGCTTCTAGCAAAAAGTCAGGCACTGCTAGGCACCGTTAGGCAAGGACACTAGTGGTGCGGCTCAGCATAGCCATCTAGCGGTAGGGGGTTTAAACACAACATAAACGTGAACCACTGTCTTACATGAATATTTTTGCACGTAAACAAAAAAAAAATCAATACTGCGTTTTTGAAAATCGATACAGTATTGCAAAATAAAATATTGCGATACTCAAGTGTATCGATTTTTTTCTTACACCCCTATTAACTAGACCTTAACTGTTCTCATAATTCTGAGATCCTGATCTCATAATTATGGGATCTTTTGTCGGAACTCGTACAAGAATGTAACATTTCTTAGATTGTTTTGCAGTTGCTACAAACAGTCAGTGAGTATTTAAACAGGTTAGCTGTATAATTTAGAGTCATCATTATTCACAAGTTGATATGACCCATATGCCTTATGTTGAAAGCAGGAGGAGAGTTAACCTAGCTTCCTTTATAATAGCTGCTGGGCCTGTGCCCTTTTCAAATGAATTCCTTGACAGTATTTCTGTTGTTTTTGTGATATTGCATCTTGTTTTTTTAATCTATTTCGTCACTGGCTAAGTTGCTGCTACAATAGCTGCAAAATTGACATTTTTGGAAAGGTGAATCAAAGGAACCTGAATTGATTCAATATGGCTGGACAGCATGAAATAATTAAGTTAGTTAAAAGAATCAGCCTTCCCAGACACACACACACACACACACACACACACACACACACACACACACAAAAACACAGTCATACTTTGTCTAAAATGTAAGATGTATGAGACGTTTTCTGCATGTCTAATGTAGAGAAATATTAAATTATAAAGGTCTCCAGCGGCGTCTTTGTCTCGCCTTAAGGTGAAGGTGATATGAGTTATTCATCATTTTGTTTGAACAATTCATGTCTATTGTTCACAAAGGTCGGTAGTAGCACCTTTTTGAATGGTCTTTTTGTAATTTCTCCGTCAGTCCATATGAAACACACTCTGAGATTATGTCATTGTCCCATAATCTATTGTGGTTCAAAGTACACATCATTTTGGCCTGCGAGGGGTCTAATTTTAGAATGGATTCAATATCTAGGCTGGGGGGATTAAATATTGTCCCAGTGTCTGAGCAGGAGATACAAACAAACACATGTCCAGCAAAGCCTGAGGTGATTTCACCCTCTCCATCTCACGTTTACACTGTTGCATCAAGGTTAATCTTTATGACAAGTCCTCTCTGTCTGTCTCCGGCTTTTCTGTCTTTCTCTCAGGCGCTCTCTCTCTCTCTCTCTCTCTCTCTCTCTCTCTCTCTCTTCCCCCATGTTCTCTCTGTTTCTGCCTCAGATCAATGAGCTGGATGACTAGAGTAAATCTTAATGGCTGGGGGGTGTGTGAAAAAAGTTTAGATGTTTGTGTGTGTGTGTGTGTGTGTGTGTGTGTGTGTGTGTGTGTGTCCAGTGCAGGTGAAGTATTGCTCACTCAGCACTGTCCTGCCCCTTGGGCACCACCACACGCCTGCCTGCCTGCCTCCTGTCCAGCCACAATCAATTTCACACACACACACACACACACACACACACACACACACACACACACACACACACACACACACACACTTGTATAGATGCACCTACACAGACAGACAGGCAAATTTTTCATGGGTGCAACCCTCATACTCAGCGCTGCTGCTCATCCCACAAATGCATGTTCCTTACAAATGGGCCACCATTTGAAAGGGAACTAAACAGGCTTTCCAACGGTATAAGATTCATTGCCAAAAAGCATTGTTACCACAGAGAAATAATCTACCAAACACAAATGTACCTTACTTTTTGTGGTAAGTTTAGTTCTGGAGAAACATACAGAAACACAAAATCATACCATTTTAATGATTATGAGCTATAAAATAAAAATAAAAACAAAAAGCTGTCAAAAAGGACTAAAATTGCCGGAGTTTGTTATTGAAATTATTTCAATTTGATGGAAAATTGTTATTCCCTAGCTGCTGGTGATAATTTCAAATGAACTATCGCTAAGCATTAACTGCACACATTTAAATGCATTAATTCAGAATTACTTTATAGAGATATTATCATAGAAAAGCTTTTTTGAGAGAGAGGTTTTGCACTGGAACTGTTGCGATGGATGGATTTTGTGTTTATTAGCTGATCACTATTCAAAAACAGCCATATGACTGATGTAAACAAATCTTTTAAAGCATCCGAAAACCTTAATAGCTCAGATTTCTTTCAGTGATTCTGTGGGTTTAAAGCCCTGACGATACCCTGTTGCTTACAGATGTGGGTCACGCATTGTGTCTTTATCATTTACTACCTACTGTTGCACCAGCAGGACGCTAGCACTGTACACATCTCACAGACAAGTATTACCATTCAAAGTTGAATTGAAGAGACTCTTTGTCTTTTCAGTCAGTGTGGTCATTTTCAAATAGATCACCGTTGTGAAAAAATTATCCAGATAATAATGCACGAAAGAGTACGCAAATCTTGAACACATGCATACGTTAACTAGACAACTTAAAGTGCTCATATTATGCTCATTTTCAGGTTCATAATTGTATTTAGAGGTTGTACCAGAATAGGTTTACATGGTTTAATTTTCAGAAAACGCCATATTTTTGTTGTACTGCACATTGCTGCAGCTCCTCTTTTCACCCTGTGTGTTGAGCTCTCTGTTTTAGCTACAGAGTGAGACATCTCACTTCTGTTCCATCTTTGTTGGGAGTCGCACATGTGCAGTAAGTACTGCTAGCTTGTCAGTTGCAGAGTATGAGGGCGTGCCACGCTAGCAGCTAGGCGAGCATTATAACGTGTGTTACAAAGTGACCACGTTTGTCTCTGAAGTAAAGGCTGGACTACAATAGAGCTGTTTGGAGCAGTTTGTGAACAGTGTTTTCTGTTGGAGATGGTAAGTCCCTTTGGGGTGGACTTTGGGCTTTTTCACTTTGTAAACCTATGCCATGCACAAAAAAGATATACATATAACACAATAAAGGAAAGGGAAAAAGCCAAAAAGCATAATATGAGTACTTTAAGTCAAAGTGGATGAGGAGGCGTGCTAAAAGTGCTCAGAATAATGGCAAGTTTAAACATCTACTGTTCCATGACAACTAAGCACACTTCATTTGCTTTTGAAGACCATGTGATATGGTAAAAAACTCCCCTTAGTGAAGAAAGTTTTTTCAACATTAAAAATATGATGGCCCTCGTAGCATTTTACTGTCCTACTTTGTAATAACTTGTTTAAATCTTTAAGTTCAAATGTATCTAATCATCAAAGAGAAGTTTGTTTTAATTTTGGCCGGGGTGTGTAGCAGATTGATATAAGATATATTGTATCAGTGTCGTTTTAACAAGGCTCTAACACGACTAACACATTAGATTTCATCTTTCAGCACTGTGACACCTTCAGGCTGTGTTTAGACGGAAACGATCTGAAGAGAAAACGCAAAAGTGGTGTTGCGTTCTCACTTTTTATTCCGCGTTTAGACAAGCGTTTTGGGGGGGAAATCTGCGTGCATATGGTGACGCAAAAGTGTGTGAAATTCAATGTAGTATGCACGCCAGGTGGCTAGGTGGTAGTGTGAAGCACTGCCACACAACACCACCAAGTCTGACAATTTTGTCTGGATAGACGAGGAGGGGGATTTATTGCTCCAAACAATGCACACACACACACACACACACACACACACACACACACACACACGGCACACACACACACGCACGCACACACGGCACGCACACACACACGGCACACACACACACACACACACACACTCGCACAGTGTGTTTTTACCCTTTAGACGGGAACACAACGGTGGAGTGTTTTTAAGATTTCCACTCTGGAGGGTGGTTTCACTTTTTTTCGTTTTTAAGCCCCAAATACGCCGTCGCCATCTAAACGAAAGGCACATCTGTACAAAATACAAAATATTTAGTTTTTTTCACCCGCGAGCGTATTCATGTAAACGGGGCTTAGTTTATTTTTAAATGTGCACACTGGAAGTCACAGTGTTATGAGTTGTAAGTGAGGTTAGATACGCAATTAAGATCCAGCATACACTAAAAGATTCCACAGTTAACATTTAATTTGACCGTTTGTTCATGGGAGTGTGTGAGTGTATGCGGCGAGGCAGCTGCAGCCTCTCGCCTCTGATTTTATGATTACCACATTTCATGTTTCTTGCCCATAATTGTAGACTATGTCTTTGCATATCTATATTGGTCTGTGAGTGCGCTCAGCGTGGGTCCTCGCTCCAATCAGCCATACATGAGTCATTTCAGTGTAGACCGATCTTCAGCCCATGGAAGTGAAAAAGAGCCTGATGAACTGTAAATCTATCCTAAGGAAGAGAGACAAGGAGAGACCCCACTGTGCTGAGATGGCATGGCCCAGGTGGTGTGAGTGAGTGCAAAGTGAGATGAGTAAAGAGAGAGTGTGTGTGTGTGTGTGTGTGTGTGTTTTTGTTTGGGGGGGGGC
Source organism: Sander vitreus (assembly GCF_031162955.1). NCBI lineage: Eukaryota > Metazoa > Chordata > Actinopteri > Perciformes > Percidae > Sander > Sander vitreus. The sequence goes on from NC_135866.1 coordinate 8,289,470, forward strand.
ATTCAGCCAGCACCTGGTGCTGATAGGCTCTCATTGAAACGCTCTGCGATCCTATTCAGATTCAGCCCCCCTATGCTGCTTTCAAGGGCCTCGTGACAGCTCCTCTCCTCTCCTCCTTTTTGGTCTAAAATACAGTAAAAAAAAGAAAAAGAAAAGAAAAGATACTGTTTGCATGCAGGAAGTGGGCTCAGGGTGCTGGTAGTGTTGATACGGTGCTGTTTCTGGAAGGACTGGTCAAGACTCGATTGAGGGAGGAACATTCCTGTTAGAGGATGATGGACAATTTGCTGGACTTCAGTTGTTTGTGAGCTGTGTGTGTATGTGTGTGTGTGTGTGTGTGTGTGTGTGTATGATCTGTGGGGGAGGATGGAGAGTTGGTGGTTAATTTTTGATTAGGAAAGCACATTTTTATTTATCTGACGGGTTTTGTTGGGTTTTTTTTTTTTTTTTTTTCTTTTTTTTTAAGGATATTCTTTTCTTGACTTGTTTTTGACATTTGTGATAGGGATTCTTCTCTGAAAATGGTCCAATAAAGGGACTTTGAAACTCAAAACCTCTCCTCGCCTCTCCTCTCCTCTCCTCTCCTCTCCTCTCCCCTCCCCTCCCCTCCCCTCCCCACCTGCTGATTACAGAGCTGTCATCCCTTACATCTGACAAGCTACCTGATTGGCATAAGTATGGGTGAGTGTGTGTGCTCATGCTGGCTGTCTTGAATCGACTGCATGTGTGTTGCATGCACGAGTCGCACTTAAGTCGCACAAACAGCTGACTTCAGACTTGACTTGCGACTCGACCCAAAAGACTTCAGACTCGTCAACAACCTGTTTTCATGCAATTATTGCTTTTTAAATCTAAATGTATTAATGTATTTCTATTTTCTTTTATTGGTGCATATACGTTGGGGAAACGACGAGCCTCATGTCCCCTGTCCTTTGCCATAATGTGCACACATAAAAATACATTGAGGATGGCGACACCAAGTCCTCCCGGAGTTGTGCCTTTTGTCATTAGTTTTGCTTTCAATAACTTTGTAAACAGAGGCAGTAAGCCAACAGCTACATGCAAGGTGTGTGGCACCAAGATAAATGATGCCTGATCAACAATGTTTGAACTTCATCAGGCATCTCAAAACGCACCCAGATAGGTCAGTCACATGCTAATGTGACAGAGACGTTACATTTAGCATATATCGTCACAGGTAACAAGCTAAACATCGCAAAGTGTTGTGCTAACGCTGAGAACAGGCACATTGTATCTTTATAGTTAGTAGTTGCTGAGGCTCAGACATCCATCGCGCACAGGAGGCGGGACGCATGGATCCATCTCCCCAGGAACAAACTGTGTCGGGTGGGCAAATTCATGTGATGCGTAATTGATCCCGTGGATGATTTGTAGGCTATTGAGTGAACAAGGTGTACCCGGTCCACCTAACACTGGGCCGTCTTGACTGTCTTAATTCTGCACATATTTCTGTTACTGTAGTCCTATTTACTATTTCATTATTTCATCCGTCATGCGCGGCGCAGCGGATCCGTGCGCACTGTCACCTGCCGTGGAGACGCTGGCCTCACTAACCTCTCCTCCTCTGAGTCGGGTCTCAGAGACTTGAGACTTGACTTGAACTTGCCCCTCAAAGACTTGAGACTCGACTTGGACTTCCAAAAAATGACTTGTGAACATCTCTGGTGTTTACCCATCTGCATGGACACCTGTGTATGTGAGCAACTATCCCGTGCTGGAGGATGGGAAAGAAGTGCGAAGTGAAGCTTTTGTTCTTAGGAGAGCGACCTTTGGGAATAGCAGTGCGACGGAACACTTGCGCTTTGATGTCTAGTTTTTCTATTCATGCAAGTCTTTCACATCAGTATCGCATCATGAATTAAAGATGGACTGCTTGCTGTTTAATTACTGTACATGTGTTCGTGCAGCATGTAGCATGCTGATTTTGACAGATTACCACCAACTAATTGTTTCACATAACACTTGGGCAGAAATGCAGTGCAACATACGTAGAGTAGACATAAGGAAATGATCTTCTACCGTGACTAGAGAAACTACCGTATCTGTGTAGAAGTGACTTATTAGTAAAGAAATGGAAACAGAGAAATGTATGGGGTTTCCAGCGAATGGAAATATAAAGGTTGAATTGCAGATGCTGCATTAAGTGTCTCTCACAATGATTCCACATACCCAGGTCATTAAAAAGTGCCCGCAAAGGGAAGTGGCCTGATTGGCTGTTTGACCTTTTAAAGGGTAATTGCCACTTTTAAAAACTAATAAAGACTCTGAGAGACTGAAAGGAAGCCAAACCCATTTTACTGGAAAGAATAACCTCAAACAATAAAGGTATGTTTCTCCATAAAAAAACATGGAGCGAGTTATTGGGAAATGGCTCTTAAAAGGAATCAGAGTGAAAACATCCCTTACCTGTGGCCCTTAAATATTTCAATCATATAAAGTCTGTCTGTGTGTATGTTGTAATGTGCACTGTTCTTATTAATAGCAGAGGTTGCGTCATTTAGTAAAAATTAACCCTTGTAATTCCTTCCATCGTGTTAAAAAGACTTCTTCAGATCCTCATATCCAATTTTTCGGTCTGCTAAAAAAAGGAATGGGAGATTTAAGTTGAAAACGTTATGACAGTTTTACTGGCTCTGAGTTAAAAGGTGCCCTCTATTCAGCGAACATGAAAGTCCGACTGGGAACAGCAGCATTTTTTTGGGAATATAGATTGCTTTCAGCACCCAGACCATTGTCGCTTCAAAGCAGCCGGAGTTCCTTTCTGGCTCTCCAGCCTTAGAAATGATTCCTCGTAAAAGAGGAATAGAAAATGGAATGATACGAGACTGGAAGCAGGGAGGATAATGGCCTGAAACCAGAAGACAAGAGGAGAAAGACGAAAGGGATAGAGGGGGAGAGGATAGACAGAGAAATGAATCATATAAGTCCAATGACTTGAGGGCACCGGAACGGCTGAACACCACAGAGTCTAGGAGGAAATAGACAAAACAGAGGACAACCTGAAAGCATTAAAGGTGCCCTGCCACACAAAAAAGTTTTTTTCCTTGTATTTTATGAAATATGTTAAGGTCCATATGTGTTTGTGTTATGTCGTGAATGTGAAAATGAACTGCTACCTCCTCTGTCAGCTCTAGCCACTGAAAAGAAATAAGCGGAGAAATCAGGCCAATTACAAAAGCTGGTCAGTCATGAGCTCGCCCAGTTGCGCTGGGTAGGGGATGCTGATAGCCAGGCTCTCATCGGCTAGCTGTTAGCCAATCAGAGTCAAGCATCTTAGCTCGTTGAATATTAATGAGAACTGGCACAAATCGAGCTGAGTCTTGCTGCAGGCTTTCTATACCACGCTAGAATGGCTTGAAACAAGGTAACCAAGGCATTTTTTTTTCCCCACATAAAATGATAGAGTCCATGGTAGAACGTCAGACATTACCACAAAGTAATGAAATACATGTGGCAGGGCACCTTTTTAAAAAAAAAGAAAAAAAAGACAGGTGAAAAGATCTAGCGAGAGGAAGAGACAGAGGTAATAATGAACGTGTTACGCTTCAGTGAGTCAGGTGAGACACGGATTAAAGAAAGGCGAGAGGGTTAAAGGCTGAGATCAAAACATCTACAGCTAAAAAAAAACAAACGCCTTAACCTAAAACGAGACCGCTGAGTCTGAGAGACGAGCGGCGGCGTTTATCGAGTGCCGGGTGACTCTGTGGTCTCCTTGGCTGCTGTAACCCCTCAATGGCGTCGGCGTGCCAGCGCAATAATTACCCTTTTAAGTGTTTCTCCTTAAATGTGCCCATGACAAACATCATCACCACTGACACCACCATCACCAGAGTGACTAGCAGGCACCCTGTGGTGGTGATTCGACATCATTAGTGAACATGACATGGCTGTGGGCATTAGAGACGCAACATTACACCACACACTATGCCGCAAGCTAATGTTCTGGAAAACTAGATAGCATCTCTTCACTTGCCATCCCTCACTCACTGAATCCTTTGGAGAGAAAAAAGTGGAAAACCTGGCCAGAAAAGAGAAGACAGAAGTGAGAAAAGTGTTTTCGACAGATGTTCTGTTTTTGAAGAGAATGAAAAGCAGAAAATCAACACATGCTTTGGTATTAAAGTAATCCTCTCAGTCTTCAGTGTTTTTTCATCTCGCTGTATGTTTGCTCTAAGCCCATATTTCGCTATATTATCCTCCCTCCTCCTCAATCATAATACATCACACTCGTGATTCTGATTTCAGATTCACAGGTACACAGCAATAGGAAGACCTAGCCTGCTATCTGCTAGTTCTGTCTTTAGTTTTGCTTCTCCCTGCCACTACAGTAGATGCAAAGAAAACTTCCGCACACTGTCTAACTTGCAAACCATATATAAAGTTTAATAATGGGCAACGTTTCGGTACTAGACCATCTTCAGGTTAAGCTCTATCTATAGTAAGCTGAAGATGGTCTAGTACCAAACGTTGCCCATTATTAAACTTTATATATTTTTTGCAAGTTAGATAGTGTGCAGGAATATTCTTTGCAACTTTTGACCTGCTTGTCCCCCTCCGACGCACCTGTCTCACGTTGTAGATGTGCAAAATATTTTTCTGTACTACAGTAGATGCAAAATCTGTGATCTAGGGGAAATGGTGGAAAATCACGCTATCAAAAAGACATCACAGCGAGGGCTCACTTATGGGTGTGGGTGTGTGTGTGTGCATGTGCTTGTCTGGGTTAGTTTGTGAGTACTTTGTGTGTAGTGGTATAATACAGTATATTTATATTCACCAACCCAACTTGTCCAGGTTTGCATGTGTGCATGCATGTGTGCACAGGAGCATGCCTTAGCAATCCCCCCCCGCCATTAAGCACTCTCGTGTCAAGGCTATCATCATCTCACCTCCTACTATTATCAGCACTCCTGACAGCCCACTCCCGGCTAAATTAATTTCCCCCTCGCTCCAAGTGCCCACCCCCCTCCCCCCCACTCCTTCAAATTTGTCCCTCCTGCCAGCATCACCCTGACCAACCCATTTCTCTGGTATTTGTACTTTTTTTGTTCATCTGTGCCTAACAATTCAAGGAAAAGCCAGTTTTCCACTCCATACCTTCTAAGAGGGTGCTATGCTTTACTGAGATGTGCCTGTATCCAGAGTCTAACAGTAGCTGCTGGACACACTATTCATCCACAGACAGGATAAAAAAAGAAATGGAGTGAAAGATGGCAAGGGAAACTGTGATTGTTATGGAACCATTTGGTTGTATTGGCTTTCCAGAAACCCATTTGCACATCATTTCCATGAAAAAGCAGCAGACAAAGACATGGATGGCGGCTACACAGTGGCTCCAGCGTCTATAATTTACATGTTTTCAAGGTCTCTTTGGAATAACTTTTCATTTCTGTCACATGCCTATTCCACTGGAAAACCCACTTATGACTGTTACACGTGCGATTCTTAAATAAGAATTAAGTCAGAGGCGGCTGAGTGATGGAATCCGGCTCTGACAATTAGATACACCATCTGCCTCGTCTTTCACCGGTCCCCTATGTGATAGTGAATACCACCCAAGTTAGTTGAGTAAATGCCACCGACCCACTGGTTTGTGCTCGGAAAGATCAGCTGAATATTAATATTGTGGTATCTGCCAGTATGTTTATGTGAAGTAAAACTCCATTTGGTAATGTTTAACGAGAAGGGCGGAGGGAATCATTAGCTTGATTAAACTGGGCCATATGCTCCAGCCACAGCAGAGGACCCCCCCCCCCCCCCCCCAAAAAAAAAAACAAAACACAACAGCAGCCCTGAATCACAATGAATGCACTCTTTTGCCTTCTGCTCGCAGTGGATGCACTGGACCACACAAGGTGTGTATCCTCCTCTCTCTGTCTCTGTATGTGGGCTCTATTTTTGTACTGGCATGCAGTGCTTTGACCCTGCAAAGTAACATTTTCCTGAGGTGGTGCAATGCTTGTCTTTATTAGACTGGGGAAACCCAGCCCGATCTGCCGGCGATTTGATTTCTCCCTGCAGCTCAGGCTGGAAACCTGTACATTTATCTATCCTGCTTCTGTTACAAATCTGCGGGGACCAATCACAAACTGGCTTATCTACCTCAGCCACAAACTCAGCTACATCACCAGGATCGTTGGTCTGATTGGTTGAAGGACTATCCAATTGCGTACAGACTCATTTGAACTATGCCCGTTGATCACGCCTCTTGTGCAGTAGAAAATACAGAGCAGACTCCCCAGACAAATCTCAATCTTAACAGAACGTCTTTATCTGTGCTCTTTTCACATTTTTCAAAATGTGTGCTAGGTGCTCGATATATCGACTGATTTGTCCGATTGTTATGGGAAGTGAGGCTCTCCCGTGTGTAGAAAAGTACCGTAAGCGGCAGCTGCTGCTGACACAGTGATGCACATGCTTGTCCATGGGTAGTGAAGCTACAGTAGTCAGTGTTTTATGTTCGCTGCAAAGACAAACTAAATCACCTGATTAATGCAACGTAATCACGACATAACCCGGCCATTTTTCACCGCAGAAAGTTGCTACCAGCCAGGCTAAAGCTAACATAGTTAGCCTAAAGAAACAAGGCGTCTGTCCCAACTAACGTTACGGTTCGGAGCGGCGACGCTGGAAACGTAACACTAATCTACAACGGCAGTCTGTTTCTGATAGAATGTCATTTACACTGATCTAAGTGCTCTTGGATACACAGTTTGTTGAAGAGTGTGACATGCAGGCTCTGCATGCACAGCAAACCACCAATCATGATCTATTTTAATGTATCAAACAACCAAAGCAGGCCCCGCTAGTCGACCACAACCTGACATTTAGAGGAAGCAACATGCATGCATTAGTAATACCATTCACTTTAGCCTGGATTGATATTATATGAATACAATGGTGTCATGTCAGTCAACCAGTGTATTTCTTCCTAATTTCCCTCTCCAAACTCACTTCAGAAGTTGAGAATAATTTAGTATTTCTAAATTGGGCTATTTATGTCCTCTTGTAAAAATTAGTCTTTTTTTTCATATCGCAATATATATCGCAGGGGAAAAAAATATCGCAATGTAAGTTTTTTTCAATATCGTGCAGGCCTAATATCGACTCAATATCGTTATCGCGATATCACGTTGCGCGATATTATACCGAAAGTCTCGCAATAATTACGCGACATTTTGTTTGCGTTGCGTCCCGCCCGACATGTACCCAAAGAGTATAGAAGCAGCAAGAGGCGAAACTCAATAAAACGTTGAGTTTCGCCTCTTGTTACGTCTATACTCTTTGATGCACCTCTCGAAAAATACACATCACTTGGTAGCGTTGTATTTCCCCCGACTCATTTCCTGGTTCTCCTTCTCCATAAACAACATGAAATCAAGGAGTGTTAACTTCTCCTGCTCCAGATTCCCACCGTGGTCAGAAAGAACAGGGGAGACACTTTGTTTCTCTCACTAAGACTCTAGAGTCACTACTCACTCCGAAGAAAATCGCCGTCACTCTCTCACTTCTTCCTCGCTCTTCCACACACACACACACACACACACACGCCGGCTCGACGCACACACCAGAGCACGTATAAACAGTGTTGGGAACGTTACTTTAAAAAAGTAATTAGTTATAGTTACTCACTACTTGTTCCAAAAAGTAAAGAGTTAGTAACTGAATTACTCTATAATAAAAGTAACTCGTTACCAGGGAAAGTAACTATTTGCGTTACTGTTAAAAAAAAAAAAAGTTGCTATAGGCTATGTCAAAGAATTTGGATTTTTTTGAGCAGTTTTGAGGCAGAAAGATCTAGCTTTTGCTGCTTGGAGGACTTTGCTCCGAGTCCTTCTTTACTAGTGGATGGCGAGCTATCATCTGTGGTGGAGGTATCGGTGTTTTTGGCCACTAGCTTTGAGGATGCGTGTGTCGTTGTGAGATGCTTCATTAAATTAGAGTTGCTTACAACGGATGTCGACAAAGTCTTCGCTCCTGGACATAATGTACACATTACATGCACGTTCTTGCCTTTGACCACAATGAATTTGAAGTAGTGCTTACTTCAAATACCACCTTGAAAATGCCAACTTTTCATCGGATTGCTCCTGACTCACCATCTCTGCTGCTTCATCGAATCTCTGTTTAGCTGTTGTGTGTGTGTGTGTGTGTGTGTGTGTGTGTGTGTGTGTGTGTGTGTGTGTGTGTGTGTGTAAAAATACTGGCTCTAATTGGCTACCATGAAACATGACTCTGCCTTAGCCAATCATAATCGCTTACTCGTTATTAACCCACCTCCTCACTAGCTGTGAGCCAGGGGTGCATATATATACAGGGTGTATATATATATATATATATATACATACATACATACAGTTGCGTTCAAAATAATAGCAGTCCAACATCACTAACCTCATAAATCAAAGTTTTTGGTAGAAGTGATATTTCTACATGGCAAATAATTTACTAGTAAGTGTTGTAGAGTCATAGAAAACCAACAGACCCAACAGTCATGACATGCATGCTGCTCATTCTGTGTAATTGAATCTGTAATTGAAAGGGGCATGTTCAAAATAATAGCAGTGTTGTGTTCAGTTAGTGAGGTGATTGATTCTGTGAAGAAACAGGTGTCAGTTATGGCCCATATTTAAGGAAGGAAGGAAGCAAATGTTGTGCATACTGGTTATAGTGCATTTCACACTGAAATACTCCGCAAAATGGGTCGTTCCAGACATTGCTCTGAGGAACATATAAAGAAGTGCAGAAAATGATAGGCTGCTCAGCCAAAATGATTTCAAACGCCTTGAAATGGCATCCAAAGCCTGAACGACGTGGGAAAAAACGGTCAACTACCATTCAAATGGATCGAAGAATTGCCAAAATGGCAAAGGCTCAACCAATGATCAGCTCCAGGAAAATCAAAGAAGACTTAAAGTTACCTGTGAGTACTGTTACGATCAGAAGAAGGCTATGTGAAGTAAAGCTATCAGCTAGAAGCCCCCGCAAAGTCCCATTGCTGAAAAAAAGACATGTACTGAATAGGTTGAAATTTGCCAAAGGACACATTGACTGGCCAAAGGAGAAATGGGGCAACATTCTGTGGACTGATGAGAGCAAAATTGTTCTTTTTGGGTCTAGGGGCCGCAGACAGTTTGTCCGACGACCCCCATGCACTGAATTCAAGCCACAGTACGCTGTGAAGACAGTAAAGCATGGTGGTGCAAAAATCATGTTATGGGGATGATTCTCATACTGTGGTGTTGGGCCTATTTATCGCATACCAGGGATCATGGATCAGTTTCAATAATCAAAATACTTGAAGAGGTCATGTTGCCTTATGCTGAAGAGGAAATGCCTTTGAAATGGGTCTTTCAACAAGACAATGACCCAAAACACACCAGTAAGCGAGCAAAGTCTTGGTTTCAGATGAACAAGATTGATGTTATGGAGTGGCCAGCCCAATCCCCAGACCTCAATCCCATAGAAAAATGTGTGGGGTGACATCAAAAATGCTGTTTCTGAGGCAAAACCCAGTAATGCAGAGGAATTGTGGAATGTAGTTCAATCGTCCTGTGCTGGAATACCTGTTCACAGGTGCCAGAAGTTGGTCGACTCCATGCAACACAGATGTGAAGCAGTTCTCAGAAATAATGGTTATGCAACTAAATATTAGTGCAGTGATTCAAAGTAAAGCAAACCCTTGAGACATTTTCAGTTTATACAGTAAATGTTTCAGTTTGTAATTGAACAGCCTAATATTCCTTTTTCTTCACTTTCTGTAAAGGAATAACACAAATGTGCACTGTTCCCAATGCATTGATATTATGGAATTAAAAGCTATTCTAAGGATTTTGAGCATTATTCACTTTTTTAAACACACTGCTATTATTCTGAACACAACTGTGTGTGTGTGTGTGTGTGTGTGTGTGTGTATATATATATATATATATATATATATATATATATATATATATATATATATATATATATATATATATTAGTATACTGTATAATATATACATGAAATCATTTGATTGTGATTTGGTACTCTCTGATCTTGAGCTGCTGGTGGGCTGTGCACCAGCTTTGAAAATGTCAATCCGCATGCCGTGTGCCTTGATTTACGAAAATAAGGCTCCATGTCTCTCGTCTCATCCTCTGTAGTCATTGTTGTCCTTCTATTAATTCCTCATCTCCTTCTTTATCACATTTTCTCCTTCCCTTCTTTCACTTTATGCATCTCCTTCCCACTATTTGTATTGCTCTGCTTCCTTCTTCTGGCATTTCCTGGCACTTTTTCCTCTTCTCTCTGGCTCCCCTCTTTTCTCTTTCACCTCCCTCCCTCCTTCCCTCCATCCCAGCATGTTAAACTCGGAACCTTTCTGAGGAACAATGCCATTACAAGCATGGATGCATCCCACTATGCATGTGTGTGTCTGCGTGAGCCTATGTGCATGTGACACAGTCACAGTCGCACAGACTCTTCCTGGGGGAAAACACGGATGCAGCCTTTTGTTTCTGCTCTTGTTTCCGATTACAGTTTGCTTTATTAATGCTATGGTAATCGGGTTTGCCCTCCTTCTTTGGTCCCTGTACCTCGTGAAATGCAGGAAAGCTCAAAGGACACCCATTGATCTAAGCAGCTCCAGAGACCCAGTGCCACTCATCCAGCTTCTACCGTGTCAATCTTTCATGAATGCTGCTGGAGGAAAGTGGCCATTGGGGAACTCCAACAGACAATTTGCTCAAAACAAAGGGCTGGAAACATAGCGGAGCCAACGGTGGAACGGCCAGGCCCTTGTGTGGCTGCATGGCCAACTTGTTTTTTTATTATACGCTAATTTACTCAGCTGCTTTTCACACAGAATGACTGATTGACACTAAACACGCGGGGCTGAACATGTTGCAGAATAAGCTAGTTTAAAAAAAGAATTGTGGTTGTGTTGCTGTCCTCATCGTGAAGTCATTTGCTGCACATTTCAATCAGTGTTTGAACATTTTTCATGCTCCACTGTGACGAAGATGTGTTTAACTCGTCTCAACTCGTTTTAGGATGGATCACCAGTTTACCCTGCAGATTATTCAGATTGTTTAGATGCATGCACATATGTATGCACAATGTGTTACTTACATGTGAGCGCATAAGAATTTGCACATGCACATTTTTTTTTGTTTCATATTTGTCTCTCTTCCTGTACTTTTGTCTTTTGCTCTAAGTGTCTCTCCATCTTGTCTTCATCTCCCTTCACCTGCAGGAGGCAGCCTATGAAATATTAATTACGATGCCTATCAAGGGTATGTGCTTAGCCTGCTGAGAAGCCCTGTGTGTGTGTGTGTGTGTGTGTGTGTGTGTGTGTGTGTGTGTGTGTGTGTGTGTGTGTTCGTGTGCGCGCATGTGTGTCTTTCTTGGGGCTTGTGTTCTGCCTGCTAATGACCACTGTTTTTGAGACCTCTTGCCCCTTTCACCTCTAATCTTGTGCTTCAGCCTCCTGGTTCTCCTTCCATTCCCTTCGGCTCCTCCCCTGCCTCCTAACGCCAGGTTTAAACAACTAGCCTTGAGCTTCGCTGACAGCTCACCAATGCAAATTGAATCTCTCCTCCCCCCCCCCCCCCCCCCCCCCCAACTCTCCGTCTTACTCTTTTCACTTCCTTTCAGAGATTATGTGGTAATGAGGGTGTCTTACGTGTACAGCAACACCTTTCTAACCTCGCTTTCTTTTGCTCTCACATTTGCTCTCTCTTTCTCTCTCTCTCTCTTTCTTTCTTTCTTTCTTTCTTTCTTTCTTTTTCTCTCTCTCTCTCTCTCTCTCTCTCTCTCTCTCTCTCTCTCTCTCTCTCTCTCATGTTGTCACTCTCTCGTGCTGTCCCCTCTCTCTTTCTGCCCCTTGTTACATTAATTAGGAGTGTATGTGGTTGTGTGGGCCGGAGGTGACCTGTGTGTTAATGTGAACAAAGGGACCATGCGACTGGTGGCTGCTCTGGCTTGTCAAGTGTCTTTACGAGCCATTGTGCGTGTTCACGCGGCTCAGTGTCCAGGGGAACAGCATGAAAGTAGACGACTGGCAACGAATGTTGGCTACAATTGTGAAAGATAATTCATCTTGAATTGACACAAACATATGCAGTGTACAGTGGGAAAGAAAATAATGAATGCCATAATGGAAACATACATACATATGCATATTCAGATTTTATGTATGTGATGTAAAACCATGCAGGAGTGGGGAAGTGCTTGCCTTTCCACGGAGTAAGTGAATTTGTTGGTTTCAACAGTCTTCCTCCTTGTTTTGCTTTTTAAAGTAGCAGCAGATATTCTCCATGAAGGTGTCCAACAGAAGGACCACTTACATAGAGCTATTTTTCTCCCCTTTGATTACGTCATTTAAACCTGTGCGAAACCATTTGGCATCATAACCCTGCCTTCCATTACCCCCTCTTTTTTTTTTTTTTTACATACAAATTTACATGGCATTCACCAAGGCATTGAAAAGATGGCCACACGTAATGTGTTTTTGAGTGCCGACAGAAGTAAATGGTCTTTTTCATTTACACTTGATTATCATGCATTTGGGTAGAAAATGTCACTTGTCACATTAGATGATAATTGTACCAAGATGAAGGCAGCAAAAGGCAGAGGCCCAGCTAAGCTATTCAGCTCTTATATTTAATGTGGCTGTATTAGAAATGCAGGATAAAGGATTTTGCAAATGGCTCTCCACGTAGAAAATGTAACTTGATTTGTGTTCTCGGTGGGGAGGGTCCTTAGCACTGTATGTGTCTGAAAGAGAGAGGAAAGAATGATAGCAGTGTTTAGAGTGTAGTGTTTGTGTGTGTGTGTGTGTGTGTGTGTGTGTGTGTGTGTGTGTGTGTGTGTGTGTGTGTGTGTGTGTGTGTGTGTGTGTGTGTGTGTGTGTGTGTGTGTGTGTGAGAGACTGTGTGGTTATCAGACAGATCCATGTTGCTCTTTCACTGAGAAGCCAAGGATTCCCATTGTGCTCAGGGTCAGTTCATGGTTACTGTGTGGGTGTGGGTGTGGGTGTGGGTGTACGCATGTGGGTGTAAATGTTCGGTTAACTCGGGTCATAACCATCTGCAGAGGAGCTGTCGCAACACAAATTGCATTGTGAAAAATGTCTCTATACATATGCATGCATGTCTGTGTGTGAATATATGTCCCCTCTCTCTCTCTCTCTCTCTCTCTCTCTCTCTCTCTCTCTCTCTCAGACCTTCCTGTTTTGTGTTACAATATGTGTTTAACACATTGCAAATGTGCAAAGTTTAGATCAGAGGTGCAAATCAAGAGTCCTGTCTCACTGTGCTTGCTGCATTTTGTTTATTTATTCATAGCTGGTTTCAGTTAAATCAACAAGCTAACCTCTGGCTGATTACCTCGGGGTTTGTGTGTGTGTGTGTGTGTGTGTGTGTGTGTGTGTGTGTGTGTGTGTGTAAATTGGCTGCGTGCATGGGTGTATGTCTGTGAGAAATGTAGAGTATGGGTGTGTACAACATTATGTATGTCCATATATCCACATGCACATTCATTGCGGGCAGCGCCTAACCCACCTGACCACATCTACATTAAGCAGTCCCACTGAGGGCTCTTAACCTGCCGTCTCTAGGCACTTATGATAGATTTGAACATCTTAGACAGGGCAGGCTGGTGTAATTATAACACTCACCGTGTTTTTGTTGAGGTCCTACATGGTAAGGGGACAGGAAAGCAGTCAGAGGTTATATTATGTGCTTATGATTCATAACGATTTCTCATCATGAATCATCATGCACTGAATATAAGCTGCCGTCGAATTGTATCCATGCTGTCCATCCAGACAGAAGTCTCTATTATTTTGTCCATTTATATCATCATGGGTATAGGCTAAATAACAGAAACACCTCTCTGTGTAATGCAAAGCGGCCCAACAGCACAACAAACAACAAAAACGGAACATTATTGAGTTGGCTCAGTGATTGGTAGCCCTGGAGCATTTCCTCCACTATTACCACTATACTGAGAAGTACACACAGGTGGTTGTAAGCTTGTGAACTGAACATGCAGGGAGGTGTGTGTTTGTTGTCTCTTTGTTTACATTTGGACCCAGCAATTGAGAGAAGGAAAGTCTCCTACTGACCCAGTTAGAAATAGAGGGAGGAACGGAGAAATGGAGAGAGATCTCTTAGGGGGTACATTGTTTGTTGTAATGGGTTTAGCATGGTTCCTTTCTCAGTTCAAAACACCAAAATGCACACACACGTACTACACTCTTACTTCATGTTTAAGTCATGAGGCTCCTCTGCTCTTTTGCCAACTTAATAAACACACTGCTGCCAAACCCACCTCAAACCCCCACCCTCAGCCAAAACCCACTACGTTACATCTAAAATGTCCCTCGTATATATTTTTTGGAGCGGACACAAGCCACAAACTCCATGAGTTTTTTGTGTTTGTGTTTGCAATGTATGTGAACACATAAAGACTGTCAGATAATATCAAAATGCAGGATGTGTACACACGTCTGCAGCTATTTGCTGTTCATGCTCAAAGTTTACCTGCTTGTATTAAAGACCTGCATTTCTCACCAGCCGTGTAAACATTGCCTGGTTCCAGGGCAATATGAAATACAGCCCAGTGTGAAATTGGTTTTGCCGATTACGTCGAGCGCCATTGTCATCACACAGGTATACTTGTAGGCTTCTGATTTGCTGATTTTAAATTCAGCTCTGTATCATGGCAGTTTGTTCAGATGAACGGTGTTTGACTTCTTGCTGTGGTGCCAGAGCACAGAGTGGAGCAGCGGAGATCGGCCAGTGCGCCGGATGAAGCAAAACGTCAGCAGACCTTGAAAAAGGGAAACCAAACACTGTTTAAATCATCTAAACACATTGCCCACACAATAATGACACAGAGCTGGTTTGAAATCGGCAGAGTGTCCCTTTAAGTATTTGAAGGATAATTATGGTTTGTAACTTTGATGTGACTGTTCATATTTCATATGTTTCATATGTTGCATTCTCAGCTCTCGACAGTTAACTTGGTGAGTACAATACTATCATTACCTAATGGAAAACTCTGAAAATAAGACTCAGGATGTAATAAACTGGAAATATTGTTCTTCAAGACTTGGGTAGACATAATAACTAACAGACCGGATTACAATGCAGCCTGTTTCAGCAGCACGCTCGCTCAATACTGGACTAAATAAAGGAAATGATTGTCCCCATCAGTCACTTAGATAGAAAAACATGGAAAAATAGGGTCCAGGTTGAAAATACCTAAGTTTCGCTTTAAGTGCGGGATTGAGAAAAGCAAATTTTAAATGAAATTGAAATATCTTCTCATTGTTCTGACCTCACAATGGAATGACAAACAGGTTAATCATGCAAATAGGCAAAAAGCTCAGGGGAACACACACACACACACACACACACACACACACACACACACACACACACACACACACACACACACACACACACACACACACACACACAATACACTTTGTTGAGTTTATGGAGGGCCAGATAAGCACAATCAATGTCGGCCAATTATTCTTGCTGCTCTAAGTGATTAGCTGTGCATCTGCGTGCCCCTCTCTGCGTTTGTTTATCCACTGGATTTTTTGATAGCTTTATGCTGAACTGTGTCTGCATAAAGTGACCATCAGTGTTCCTCACGCTCCACTGGGACCTAAAGAAAGAGCCTCAGTGTGTTTTTCTGCCTGCTTGATGAAGTGTCTGTGGTTGGGGTGTTAACGCCTATATGCTGACAAGCAATCAGAGTAATGAGTCCTCTGATGTGGACATATCAGGGCTAAATGCTTATACAGTGTTACAGGCAGAGATGGGGACTCGAGTCACAAACGGCTGACTTCAGACTTGACTTGCGACTCGACCCAAAAGACTTCAGACTTGACTCGAGCTTCGAGACTCGTCAACAACATGTTTTCATGCAATTATTGCTTTTTAAATCTAAATTCATTCATGTATTTCTATTTTCTTTTATTGGCCCATACACGTTGGGGAAACGTATGACGAGCTGCATGTCCCCTGTCCTTTGCCATAATGTGCAACATAACGCATGCGCTATGCCTATGTGTGCACACTCATTCACATTTCAAAAAATGCATTGACGATGGCGACACCAAGTCCTCCGATTTTTTTCATTAGTTTTGCTTTCAATAACTTTGTAAACAGTGGCAGTAAGCCAACAGCTACATGCAAGTGTGTGGCACCAAGATAAATGATGCCTGATCAACAACGTTGACGCACCCAGACAGGTCAGTCACTTGCTAATGTGAAAAAGACATTACATTTAGCATATATCGTCACAGGTAACAAGCTAACCATTGCAAAGCTAATTCTGAGAACAGGCACATTGTATCTTTATAGTTAGTAGTTGCTGAGGCTCAGACATCCATCGCGCACAGGAGGCGGGACGCACAGATCCATCTCCCCAGGAACAAACTGTGTCGGGGGCAAACTCATGTGATGCGTAATTGATCCCGTGGATGATTTGTAGGCTGATGAGTGAACAAGGTGTACCCGGTCCACCTAACACTGGGCCGTCTTGACTGTCTTAATTCTGCACATATTTCTGTTACTGTAGTCCTATTTAATATTTCATTATTTCATCCGTCATGCGCGGCGCAGTGGATGAAATCGTGCGCACTGTCACCTGCCGTGGAGACGCTGGCCTCACTAACCTCTCCTCCTCTGAGTCGCGTCTCCCTGGCGCTGGACTCAGTTTCACTGAGCATACCAACACTAAGGAGCTCCTCCAAGGCGATGAGCACCTTGTGGAAAATGCGTTTGTCATACTGCTTTTTCGAGGGCAAGAATCAATTTGCACTTGCTGTTGTACTCACAGCGGAGCAGAAGATAACATCAGAGAACTCGCGGCAATGAACCTGGCTGTTAGAATACCCAAGTGTAAGGGGAGGTCAACAGTGCTCATTGTTTGCAAGAATGAAAGTTAAAGTTTTTTAATGCTGAGGGAGGTGTTTAAAAGTGAGAGAGGGAGTATGTGCAAGCAGCAAGAATTGTTATTTTGCAGCTGTTCCTTAAAGGGCCATTCACATTGTACGCGCAAACGGCAGCGCTGCGCTATGTAACCCATTATTGTCAATGGCTTGCGCGCGCAAGAACTGGTCTGCCGCTGCGCTGAGCCGCGGTCAAAGTTCAACATGGTTCAACTTTGACCGCGGCACGTGCAAGAGCAGCTGCGGTGCGCTGTGACATGCATTCAAGTGTCTGAAAAAAAAAAAAAACACAGAATACACGTGGATCCACAAACGGAACATGGACGAGAGGTTGATTTTGGCCGTCAGCGATCTCCCAGAGCTGTATAGACTACGACACAGTTTGAGATCGTGCAGAGACCTCGGACGCAAAACTATGCTGTGGAAGAATATTTCACCATAATAGGCATGCCAGCTGTGTAGATTATTGTAGCCTCTTAATTTAAATCATTCAGGTTTGTTTTAGCTATGTGAAATCAACATACATGTCTCCACTGAAATACAATCCTAGGTTACATTTTTTCTCAGTTACTTTGGTGCATTTGTCAAATCATAATTGCATTTCAGTGCAGTGCAGTGAGTGCATTTCTTAAAACAACTGGTGTAAACTGCACCGCATAGTGACTGACCTGAAAAATCGTGTATCTTGCTGGAAATCTTTTGTTTGTGTCCAAAGCAAGTACTTATGAATCAAACTGACAAGTCCATACGCCATTGTTTATACCAAGATAGTGAAACTGCTTTGTGTTGTTGTCCATATTTAACAGTTCACTCTGGAAGTATAGTCTAATGAACATGAAAGGGAGCACTATTCCCTATGTGACAAAGTTACACATTATTGTCATCTCTGATCTGAGAAATGCGCCAAAGTAACTGAGAACTGTAGCCTACTGTTGTGAGCTGCGAAAACCAAATACCAAGTTGATTATACAGCTCCATATAGGTATTTGTAGGATGTATTTGTATTTCTTATGAAAAAAATTATAATTTATTCTCTTTATTGATCCCCAATGGGGAAATTGCAATTTACACTCGGTTGTTATTACACAATAATAATACTGTATTTGTATGTTTATATGATGTAATATATGTTGGGACTGATTGACACAAGTCATGTTCATTTTCATTGAAGGTCACATATAGGTATATAGGTAGGTATATGGCCTTTACACAGAATAACTACCCATTTCCAAATGTGTAAGCTCCAGTTTTGGAGGAATTAATTGCACATATGCATTAAACAACGTGTTTTCCAGAGAATGAATGATGCATGTATGAATGTAGGCTCATATCTTAGTTTATTATACCCAACTGCAATGACTGCAGACCTCTTACTTAAGTATATAAACATGCAATGACACATAGTGTTGAAATGCAACATTTTATTTAGAAATGAAAATAATCCACATGTCTTCATCTATTTAGAGGAGTGTAAGAACAGGTGGAAGA
This sequence comes from Sander vitreus, assembly GCF_031162955.1. Lineage (NCBI taxonomy): Eukaryota > Metazoa > Chordata > Actinopteri > Perciformes > Percidae > Sander > Sander vitreus. The sequence goes on from NC_135866.1 coordinate 8,307,937, forward strand.
ACCTAAGGGACAGGTACATAAAGGAGAGGAGACAAAAAAGTGGTGCAGGGGCAGACTTGTACTTTTCCATACTGTCTTGTCTGGAGCCACACGTCAGGGAGAGACAAATAGCCAGACCATCCGTTGTAGAAATGGGCTCTCGGAATGTTGTTCGCATCCGGGAAATCGTAGGCCCGACTCTCGTCAGCAGACTGTCAAACTGCTCCCTGTTGAGCTGAAAGTACCCCTGGAACCGGTGACAGTGAATGCGAAGCTCCTTCACCAACCGGAATTCCCCCAACTGCTCTCTGGACCTGAGGGTCTCGTGCACCCACACCCTTCTTCCTGCTGCCTTCCTCCGTCTTCTCCTCACAACCAGGGCAAGTGCCAAGGCTTTCTTTTGTTTCAAAGACAGAAACATCGTCTCCACCAAATCACTATCCACAATGTCGCATGTACTGCACGTCTGATGTAAACACCGGACGCAGACGTGACGTGCATTCAAATATTGGCGCATGTATGACGTAAATTTGCGCTGAGCCCGGCGGCAAGCACAACAAATATAGTTGGGAATAGGACAACCTAGCGGCGAGCGCAGCACATGCCGCGTACAATGTGAATGGCCCTTTAGAGGGAAAAAGAGAAGAGGAGACAAATGAATCAGGGTCACCCTCTTTTGCTCCCTTTGCTCGGGTGATTCATGAGTCGAACACCTCAAATCGGGGCTCCATATTTGATATCCTTGAACACCTCCCTCAGCTCCCGCATTAGCTCACAACCAATCCCTCTAATGTGCAGTGAATAGCCGTTTTTACGGCTAGTTCAGGTATGATGCAGTGTGGGAGGCGGAGACCAGGAGGCCAGGGGATGAGGCAGGCAGAGAACGACTCTCATGAATAATGGAGGGAACAGAGGGTCCGTGTTAGGCTGGAATATGAATGGCCTCCCCTGCAGTCACCTGGCTTGATCGGGGCTCATACTTAAACCTCAGAGATGTGCTCTGAATGTTAACTCCCACTTTCTAGTTGGAAGCAAATCAAACTGACTCTGATAACTGATTACAGGTCACTTGCTGTTAGTTGCTGTTCTGCAGAAAAGTGGCCTCTGTGATTGAAAAACATTATTATATTGTTTATACTGATGTATCAATGCATAGGCAGTATGCAACAATCAATTAAAAAGATCGGCACAAAAAAAAACAGACCCATAACGTGAATCGTTTTTTTCCCTCACCCCTAGCAAACTCCTTAAGCAGCTATTTTGTCAGAACAACAACTGGAGAGAAAGTTGTGTATCTGTTTAGAGGGCAACCAAACAAACTCACAATTATAGGTATGAATAGGTATGAATAGGGAGGCAATGAATAGGGCGGGAATGGCCGACTCCGCCACTAACGATGAAAACTACTATATAAAAAGGTGTTTACAGAATGTAAACACGTTGGGCCCTATGTTGCACCCGGCGCAGCGCGGTGCAAAGCCTGACGCAAGTGTCTTTGTTATTTTAAAAACCGTCCCACGCCCATCTTTGCGTCCATGGGCGTGCTGGTGTTACAGGGAGGTGTGTTCAGGTGAATTCTTGGCGTATTGCTATCTTGTGATCGTGCCATTGACCTACAAAAACCTGGTCTAAAGTCAATAGTGCAGCATTTCATTGTTATTTTAACAGAGCATTAGTAAAATGCGCCTTAGCTTATGCACAGCGAGCACACACTCTGCTTGTTAAACACACACAGGGAAGCGCAGCAGCACACAAACATGCAAAAGATTACGAATAAAAATATTACGGTACAAATCCGCCCTCATCATATCAATGCGCCAAGGTACAAACGCGCCTGGCTTTTAAAGGGGATGGGTGCTGACACTCTGATATGTTTATTGCATGTTACGCCCAAACCACACCTATGAATTAATGAAGACACCAAGTACAACCCTTTTGAACCATGTGCCCGGCGCACGGACCCTTTTTTCCGCCGTCACACTAGCAAAAGTGTATTCGTACACGCCCTAAAGGCACCTGCGCCATGCGCTTCACGCCGTGCGCTTAGATCGTTAAAATAGGGCCCATTGAGTGGCTATTGCAGAAAAAAATGCAGACCATAAATAGTATCAAAAATGTGTTTGATTTGATATGAGTATTTGACATGAAAATAAAGATTATTAAGGATGATAACTAAAGTATTTAGTTAAACCATCTGGAAAGTTTAGCGGAAATATAACCGGTGGAATTGCTAACAACTTAATGTAGTAAAACATATTGTATACACACGTATTAAAATATAAACAACACAAGTACTTCATAATTGCACTAAAGTACACTTGAAGTAATTGTGCGTGATTTCTTTCCACCCCTGATGGGATGCTGGAGGTATAGTTTTACCCTCTCCAGTGTTCACTGAATCACATTCTAATAAACTTAAAGGAACACGCCGACTTATTGGGACTTTAGCTTATTCACCGTATCCCCCAGAGTTAGATAAGTCCACACATACCCTTCTCATCTCTGTGCGCGTTGTAGCTCTTTCCGACGGCTCCACCGGTAGCTTAGCCTAGCACAGATCCTGAAAGTAATTGGTTCCAACTAGCCTACTGCTCCCAATAAGTGACAAAATAACGCCAACATGTTCCTTTTCACATGGTGTGATTTGTATAGTCACAGCATGTACAAATAACAAGGTCACATGAGACACAGACATCTTCTAACCGTATATAAACTGGGAACTAGATTCTCAGAAAAGCGAAGCATTTCTACTCTCTGTCCGGTGCTTCTCAGGTGCAAGCATATCACTCCGCCCAAGTAGCAGAAGTAGCAGTGCTTCGCCTAAATAGCTGGTGGTAGATGTGTAGATGTCGTGTCCTCCACCCTGACATTTCTATACACAATGCAGTGCTTAGAATAAAGAATATGTGATCAAAAATAAATAAAAAGAAAACCACTCTGCTGCTCTGTTGGTAAAATCGTCTTGTTCATAAAAGAGGTCAGAGGAGATTGGCTCTAAAAAACTGATATTAAATATTTCCAGCTAGCTTTTCTGAGGGAAGTCTAGACTCTAGGTTGGCAAGAGTGTTCAATTCATATCCCAAAAAAAAATAAAGGCAATTAATAAATGAATTCATTCTTTTTCACTCACTCCAATGGACGCTTCCAACAGAATTTGTACACAAGATCTCTGCTGTGATCTGTGACAAAATAATACAAGTTGGATGATGGAAAAAGATCACCTGCCCCATGCTCTAAATCAGGGATCTTCAACAGGGGGTCCGTGACCCCTAGGGGGTCCTCAGAGCTGCTGCAGGGGGGGCCTCCAAATTATTGTTTGATGGCAAGACGCGGCTCCCCCCCCCCCCTTTTTCCCAGTAGTTACACACACACACACACACACACACATGCACACTCACACACACTCTCACAAACAGACATCCACACATACACAAGGATTATGTTTTTCGGTCAGAAGCCACTGATTACAATATGTTTATTACTCTGCAGGCCAACTGCAGAGCTCTTATCAAACACGCACACACACGCACACAGTCGCGCTGCTTGTGAACTGCAGAGTTCTTATTAAAAATTGATCTGCAAGCTGTTGTGTGTCGCTGCTTCGCTGAGGAATTCATTACCTCTCTGCCACGCGCTGGCGCGCACGCGCACACACGCACGCACACACGCACACACAACATAGCATGCCTGCAAGCAATCCTGACCTGTTAAATGAAACGACACCCTTTCCTTTAGAATATTTGGGATGCAAACAAACAAATGCTCCAGCGGGGAGGGGGGGGGAGACAGAGGGAATGACGGGAAGAAGAGAAAGATAAAGAGACAGACTGAAACAGAGATGGGCTGAGAAATAAACGGGCATGAAGATGGTGTGATGGTGGTGGTGATGATGAGGAGGAGGATGATGACAGAGAAATGGTGAAGAGTAGAAAGCATCCCTCAGTATCAAAAAAAGTGATGGTGGTCGTTTTAAAGTCAAGGATGGGCCGGTGTGCGACGGTACACACCTCTCTCTGCATTTCACCCCCCTCCTCATTCCTCCATGGCTCCCCCTATTCTTCTCTTACCACTCTTTCATCTTCTCAAACCCACCACTTTGACAAACCCTTACTCTATCTCCTCCCATCACTTTCTTCTCTCTATCTCACTCGCCCTGTCTCAATCCATTCTCGGTCTCGGCCGTGACGGCCTTCACTCACAGCGCGCTCTCGCCTGTTTTTATTTTACTTTAGCTTTATGTCTTCCGCTTCAAAGCCGTGATTATTTACAAACACGGCACGGAGCGGTAGAAATTGAATTCTGGTCGAATGATTTACTCCATCTTTACCTTCGGGTCTTGCGTGTTAACTAAGACGGCGCTGATTGAAATTCAGCCCCATGCCTTGCCACCTGCCAAGTGTCCCTGAAAACCTTGTTCAGAGTGGAGTGCAGATGAAGACACAAAGAGAGAGAGATAAGGGAAACAGAAAATAAGAAGAGAGCCGGTTTGTCTGCCTGTCTGTTCTTCTATCTGTCTGTCCCCTTTGGCGGTAATGACCTCTCGACATGATCAGTGCACCTCAGAGAATAGCCGTTCACCTTCTCCTGAGACTGTCATTTTGCTTCTGTCTGCCACTTCTAAGTCACTCCCTTTTTCTATATATCTAGTCACTGTGCAACCATTCCATCTCTCTCGCTCTCTCTCGCTCTCTCCCTCTCCCTTTCTGTTTCTCTATTGTTTTCTGTCCTGTCCTTCAGTGAGCCCCCTGCCCCTCTATAACTCAGTAGGCCACATTGCGTCTCGGTTTCTCTGTCATTTTCCATCCTGGCTGTGTTTCTTAAATTACAGCTCACATCTTTAATGATGTACCTTCTGCCATCTTGTGAAATAGACCCGCAGCATTTTAAGTGTTTCTAAAAAAAAACGTTCCTAAACTTCTAAGGAATAGTTTGGTAGATAATGCTTAATTGCTTTGTTTCTGAGAGGATGGATACCACTGTCATATCTGTCTGTTAAATATGAAGGTGAAAAAAATCCTCCTACCAACACTTCTAATGCTCACTAAAACACAGGTCAATTCTCTTCCCGATGAAAACAAAAGACTTTTCACCCAGGACGCGTGTTAGTTGCCCGGGAGCGTTTTAATCCAAAACACGATCTTTTTCCTAAACTTAACTACTGTAGTCGTATCGGTGCCTTAACTTAACTGTCGTCGCCGCATGCCGCTCACGTTTTCTCAGCTAAACTCTAATGCCACAGCCCCTGAAAGGACCATCATCTAGGGGTGACTGTACCCGGCTCACAATCACCTTTTGTCGGCTGAACTCACCGCTGATAAGACCGACAGTTCACGGAGCTCTGTAGCCGGCGTCCAGTAACCTATTGGCGGCTAAACTCAACTCCAGTACCAACTGCCGCAAATAGGACAGCGCTCTGTAGCCGGCGTCACTTGACCAGCCGGCAGTCACCTATTTTGTAGGATATCATACGTATTGGTATGCATACATTTTCTAACTATATCGTAGGTGTTTTAAGCCCCCAACGTCGTCTTCCAGGCAGCGCTGCATGGAAGGCACTAGAGTTAAGCTAGGGTTAGGGTTAGGTGCCTTGAAGTCGACGGTGGGGGCTTAAAACACCATCGAGCAGGGCGACCTCTAGCTCACCCAGTAAGAGCGTGCGCCCCATGTAGGCTGAGTCCTTTGCAGCGGCGCGGGTTTGAATCCGACCTGCTGCCCTTTGCTGCGTGTCATCCCCCATCTCTCTCCCACCTTTCCTGTCTATCCACTGTCACTATCTAATAAAGGGAGAAAGGCCCAAAAAATAATCTTAAAAAAACCCAAAAAAAACATCGAGCTATATCGTACGAACCCGTTCATGAGAATGTGTTGGTGTGTGTGTGTGTGTGTGTGTGTGAGTGCGTGACAGCGGCAGTGGGTGTACACGTGTGTACTGTACAGTAGAGCTTACAACAAATGGCCTGTGCTTTACGGTCAGTAAGGATTTGTTTTCTCTTGTACCACAGCACGCTCAGCTAGATACATAAAAGCATTTATTCAGGCATATTTATAATGATTGTGGGACAAAAGCAACACTGTTCAACAAGTGTTCAGCCAGGAACCAACTGCTCAGCCCCCATTGTTTAAACTATTACAGTTCTGGGTCGTGCTACTGTGCCTGAACCTCCGCTCTCAAATCTCCTTTTGCAACAAAACAGCTTTGTCAATTTATTTTCTACAAGATAAGCAAAATAATCTCAATCACAAGCATATTCCATACTGCGGCTAGATTTTCACAGCATGCTTTTGATTTTGAGCTGATTAGGAGATTACGAAATGGATGTTGAGGCTCTTTGGTAATGCGTTATTGTTACACATTGATCTGTGGTGCTGGCTGCACGCTGCATTAGAGCCGCTGCTTATCTACAAAGCCAAGGGCATGGGAAAAATCTGCGAAGTCAACCTCCAGCTGATTTACAGCTGGAGTGGAGAGGTCACACAGTCCCAGTGCTGCTCAGAGTGGTGTACAGTTCAGTAATCTCATCATACTACGTCATAATAACCTGAATTAAAGTGTACTTATTGAATTTCAGAGTTTCTTCTTGCAACATCTTCAGTTACATCCGTAGTGAATGATTTGTACCGGCAACGTACACACAAAGTGTGTGTGCTGGGATTTTTTCCCCCACTATTAAGTACTTATTACTAAGTAAAAACACAAGGAGCTGCTAAAACTTTTCTAACTTATTTATCGACTGACTTAAAATTCTTGTCCTCTGTTTCCATTTCTTGGTGCCAGGATTCTTGCTTAGCTACTCGCACGAAACAACTTTGGTTTATGGCAATGAATATACCCAAATTTTGAAGCAGTAGGTTCATAAATATTCCACACTGTCGTTGGTTTTAATTTCACAGAGTGCAAAGTGGCATTTAGTTTTTTTCGTACACATACGAGGGAGCACGCTTTCTAATGTTTCGGAGACTTGCTTTCTTCAGTAAACAAAGCAGCTCAAAGTCCTGTTCTATCTCCTAAAGAGAGATGGAAATCACCCAGCAGAGAGGCCCTGCCATGCTAAGATAATAGGATCCTCTGCTTGTCTTTGTGCTGGTCTTTGGTCTTCACAAGAGCCAAACCTGCTGCGCTAAACACTTCTGCCTTCTCTACTCATGAAATATGGATTTGTGTACAGGCGGGCACAAATGCTAATCACCGTGCATGTGTGTGTGTGTGTGTGTGTGTGTGTGTGTGTGTGTGTGTGTGTGTATCTATGTGTGTGCATGTGTAAATTCGAGTGACTTTGTGTTAAAAACGTGAAATACGCACGTGAAATACGCACGTGTATGTGTGTATTTCGCCAGGGCCGAATTAGATTTGGGTTCCGAGGCGAGAAAGGGAAGAGACGCATGGAGGAATTTAGCTATGAGGCTCATAAATAGTTTAGCCACCCAGAGCAGATTCATCAAGTAGCGTAAGGGATAAATCATATTCCTCCCCCTCCTCCTTTACCCCTCCTCCGCCATCCCTCGCTTCTCTCTCAGCCTGAAGAGAAGGAGATGTTGGACGGTAATCCTAAAGACTTCATAGAGCCTAATACCTTACCGACACGCATGCTGTTCTGATCTAAGATATGCGACAAATTTTATTCTCCGACCTGCTCAGCTGCACAAACGCATAAATGCCCATAAGCACATACACATATATCATTTATATACATAAAAAGCTACACTTATACCCCTTTCCCACTGGTCAAAAAACTTACACTTACACTCACTAACATCTGGCTTTTGTCTGCAGTAGGAAAGGTTACAATCGGCATTCACCCCTAGGACAAATGACTCTGCAGTAGGCATAGGTATTTATTTCCCCTCTATCTCCGATTGGCAGTGATGGGAACATTACACTGGGCTGGAAACATTTTTGGGCCCCTTTCTGGCGCGATGCTGTGATGCCCGTTTGCCTCTGTCGGTAACTTCTGTTATCTCAAAGTTTGTCGGCCTCTGCCCAAGCAGCACTTGAACATCAAATTAGTTGGCACTGAGTTTGAAAGAGAGACTGAAGAAGTAAATCTAAAAAAAGATTTTAAAAAGATGTAACCACCGTAACATTTCCACTGCCCTCCATGCAGCTTTCTACTGTTTAATAATCCTGTGTTGGAAGAGTAGAATAACTATTTTGAAAAATAGCAGAGCCAGTACAAGTGTGTGTGTGTGTGTGTGTGTGTGTGTGTGTGTGTGTGTGTGTGTGTGTGTGTGTGTGTGTGTGGCGGTGCCTGGGGACTGTGTGGCGGGGCGAGTGAGAGAGTGTTGGTGAATGCAGAGCGATCAGTTTTAGCAGGTTGTTACAATGCTAAGCTCATTTTATAGCCACACAGCTGCTAAAGGTTAACCTAGCCCGTGACATTAATCCCCCTGTCACATTTGCCCTGCGTTTTGTGTTGAATGTGAGAATGAGACTAAGCTTGCCTGGATAAGTGCTGTGTTAAACTGACTCACCCAGACACTGCATGCATTGGCGTCTGAAGCCGGGTCTCTCCTGCTGTCCGGTGGCCGGCGTTCTCCATTCACTGCTCCTCGCCTTTGTTGGCGTCCTTGCCAGGCCAGCCCCGCTCTTCCTCGTTGCTGTAGTTGTGGTTTCAAAAAGGTGTATAAACACAAGTTTTTGTTATGGGAAAACAAGAAAAGTCTTTCAGCGTCTTTGTCTTCTGTTGTTTTCTCTGCGTAGAAACGTCTGGTGTGCAGCCGGCCGCCTGAGGCTCTTTGCGACTGCTTCCAGCCGGAAACAATCTCCTCAATCAAACTCCCACACACCTGCTAATCTGGGTTATCAGTGTCACACAAACTCGCCCCCCTCATGTCATGTGTCAGCATTTAACTTATTAAAGCATAGTTAGCCTGTCAACTAACTACTCTAAAGACACTAAACTGATATCACAACAGGGTTTACACGTGATTAACATATCTGCATATACACGCTTATTTGGGTAAAGAAAAGGGTATTATTGTGGACACAGGATCGGTGCACCTTCAGGCCTTGCATATTGTGTCAGGGAATGGGATCAGACAATATTGACAGTAATGAAAAAGCAACATCATTAGCATGTAGGTTAATCTAGTCCAGAGTCTCCACTCACACACACATTTGAGCTGACATACTGACTTCACACAGCAACACCCTCCTCCTATGAGCCATGTCACGTAAAACCCAAACAGTCCAATCGATAGTGATCTGTTGCCCTGAATCTTCCAGTGACGTGAAAAATATTCTCGTAGGCTGCCGCCAGCAACAATTTCCCCCAAATTGAAAGGCCCCGAGGCCCTTTGCTGTTATTTGGCTTCTGTTTTCCCCTCATGGCCATCCATGAAGGATGAACCTCTCTATATATCATCTCTGTCTCTTTGGATAGAGCCCAAGCTCCATCACCATAGCAATGGGCGTTTAGCCTACACCCCAAGAGACAGTCATTCCACAGATTGCCTGAAAGAATGAGATTGTGTGTGTGTGTGGCAGCGGTTTTGAGCCTTTACAAGTGTGTGTTTGTGTGTGTATGTAGCCAGGACCCTATGTACCTTCTGGTGTTGCCTCCCATTTGTTGGTATGAATTATAGATCAGTGTTGCCATGGGATTTATGATAAAGCTGAAGAGTCTCCCAGTCACACACCTGAGCCCTCTCCTCTATTTTGAAGCAAGTAGAACCAACTTTAATAAGAACCTGTTCCATAACAAACTGTTCAGATGGGCGCATGTCTTTCCTTCCAAACAAGATATTACTTTACCGTGACTCTTCAGGTACCCTGCTCTCCAGCTTCGCCCTAAATGTGTAATGCATGCAAATATCTTTCCATCCATCATGGCTTCTGTCTTTCCACTATCTCCTCCCTGTCCCCAACCCTTTCTCTCGTTTCTCCTCTTTCTTTAGCTCCCTGTCTCTGCCCCTCTTCTTCTCCATTCCCCAGAGACGCCCTTTTCTCCAAAGTGCGAGCCTCTGAGCCGTTTGCTCCTGTATTTCTTCATTACTTCACTCTCTCGTTCCTGTCCCTCGCCCTGTCTCTCTGAGGAGGGCTGCCGTGGGTTTTCATTACTTAACAAGTCAATCTTCATCACGCCGTCCTCTGTGTGCTCTCATTGGCTCAAACGTGTAGTCACACACCCTCGCATACAGGTGTACGCTGCCTGCATCCTCATATACTTATATAGTCTTAAAGGCAGGTACTGTATGTACACACTTTATGTTCATGGCATTATTAGGTGCAGCAGAAAGGGCAAAATTTGTGAGAAAATGTCGGGTATTACATGCGAACGCAACAGTGACCCAGCAGCACTGTTCTCCTGATCCGGAATATTTCATCATAAACTGCAAGCCTTTTTATTCACCCTGTGAGTTTGCTTCATTTATTCTGGTCGGTGTTTACATCTCACCGCAGGCCAACGTGCAGGACGCGCAGCGCATGCTCGCCAACCAGATACTGAGTGTGGAGCGGACCAACCCAGTCCGGGTTGGTCTGCTCCACCTAGTAATTGTCCTTGGTGACTTTAATAAAGGAAACCTCACTCATGAACTCCCTAAATATAGACAGCATATTAAATGCCAGACCAGAGAGGAGAACATTCTGGATCACTGTTACACCACAGTCAGGGATGCTTATCACGCTGTCCCCCGTGCTGCACTGAGACTATCTGACCACGTCATGGTTCACCTGATCCCCGCGTACAGGCAGAAACTAAAGCTCTGCAAACCTGTAGTGACGACATCAAGGAAGTGGACCAGTGAGGCTGTCGAGGATCTCCAGACGTGTTTGGATTCTACTGACTGGGATGTGTTCAGGACTGCTACTAACAGTCTGGATGAGTACACAGAGGCTGTGACGTCATACATCAGCTTCTGTGAGGACTGCTGTGTTCCATCAAGCACCAGGGTGAGTTACAACAATGACAAACCTTGGTTCACAGCCAAACTCAGAAGGTTAAGGCTGGCTAAGGAAGAGGAGTGGGATCAAAGACAGATTTAAAGAGTCGAAGTACAGGTTTAGCAAGGCAGTGAAGGAAGCTAAACGACGGTACTCTGAGAAGCTCCAACACCAGTTCTCAGCTAACGACTCTAGCGACTGTCTGGAAGGACTAAAGCTGCAGACACACTGACCAGACTGACCGACCCTCGGCAGAAAAGGCAGTTGGGACTGGATCAGTGTCCCCGAGTTGGTCAAAAAATGCCTCGGAACACACCAAAGCGACGAAACGTAATACGTCTCCATAACAGCAGGCAGCACTAATCTGTATTGTCGCCCAAAAATGAAAACCGGCAGCTGATTGGACAAACGCGTCACGTGGGTCTGGTTTCTCCAGAAATTCAAAGACAGACTGTCATGGCGGCTTGTTCAGAATACGATCTCATATTGTACTAAAATAGTTCACCGAAACGTGTTTCTGAAAAGATTTTAAGCGAGAAATGGGCCATACAGTTGCTGAATCTGTCTTCATTTCAGATCGACAAAGGTCAGTTTAAAAGATTTTCGTCAGATTTTGAGAGACTCTAGTCACGCTCATTCCGCTCCCCGTTTCCGGGTTAGCACTCTACCAATCAGATGGGTCATTTGAGTCCGACTGCCGGTAGTGCCCGCCCCGCCGATTATACATGTCAAATTGGCCAAAATGAAGGCTGACAGCCCCTCGGACAAACGACGGCATGGAACACACCTTATAGACTTGAATCACTGACCTCGCCAGACTGTCCAACGGCCGATTATCGGCTCTGTGTGTCCGGGCCTTTAGGCAGATCACCACCTATAAGCCTAAAGCCCCCCACTCCTTCAACGACCGACACCTAGTCAACGACCTGAACAAGTTCTACTGTCGATTTGAAGGACAAAAGGACAGTCCTGAAACCATCCCCCACCACACCTCCCCCAGCTCCAGCTGTTGTCTGTAGACAATGCAGTCAACCTGGCCCTCCACTACATCCTCCAGCACCTGGACTCCGCAGAAACCTACGTCAGGATCCTGTTTGTGGACTTCAGCTCTGCCTTTAACACCATCATCCCGGCTCTGCTCCAGGAGAAACTCTCCCAGCTAGGCGTGCCTGACTCCACCTGCAGGTGGATCACTGACTTCCTGTCTGACAGGAAGCAGCATGTGAAGCTGGGGAAACACGTCTCCGACTCACAGACCATCAGCACCGGATCACCCCAGGGCTCTGTTCTTTCTTCTCTGCTCTTCTCCCTGTACACCGACAGCTGCACCTCCAGTCACCAGTCCGTCAAGCTTCTGAAGTTCGCGGACGACACCGCCGTCATCGGAGTCATCTCTGATGGAGACGAGTCCGCCTACAGGTGGGAGGCTGACCACCTGGTGACCTGGTGCAAGCAAAACAATCTAGAGCTCAACGCTCTAAAGACAGTGGAGATGGTTGTGGACTTCAGGAAGAACTCAGCCTCACCTGCCCCCATCACCCTCTGTGACTCCACAATTGACACTGTGGAGTCTTTCTGCTTCCTGTGAACTACCATCTCCCAGGACCTCAAGTGGGAGCTGAACATCAGCTCCCTCGTCAAGAAAGCACAACAGAGGATGTACTTCCTGCGGCAGCTGAAGAAATTCAACCTGCCAAAGACAATGATGGTGCACTTCTACACAGCCATCATTGAGTCCATCCTCACATCCTCCATCACCATCTGGTACGCTGCTGCCACTGCCAAGGACTAGGGCAGATTACAGCGTGTCATTCGGTCTGCAGAGAAGGTGATTGGCTGCAATCTGCCGCCGCTCCAGGACCTATACGCCACCAGGACTCTGAAGCGTGCTGGAAAAATTGTGGCCAATCCCTCCCACCCCGGACACAAACTCTTTGAGACACTCCCCTCTGACAGGAGGCTGAGGTCCATCAGGACCAAAACCTCACGTCACATGAACAGCTTTTTCCCCTCCGCCACTAGCCTTATTAACAAGGCCCGGAAACCACCCTGACTCTCCACCCCTGGCTCTTCATGCCACTGTTCTCTCTCTGCTGTAATGCTCTTTTTATTTTTATCTTCATTTTTAATTTAAAACATACTGTGTACATATACTTATACTTATATTGTTTATACCTATACTTATTCGTTTAGTATTCCATTTAGAGAATGTGTGACGTGCACCAACAACACCAAAACAAATTCCTTGTATGTGTTAAAAAACGTACTTGGCAATAAAACCCATTCTGATTCTGAGAAAAAGGAACCAACAGTGAGGTTTTTTCCATCGAATGCAGTGAGACGTCACACTAGATACTATGCTAATGTGGAGCTTGTCTTTTCCCTGTAAGTGAAAGGTTGTAGTTGCAGGTTTACTTATCTGCAGTCCTCTTTATTGTAGCTGTGGACCCGTGGGAAGGTAAAGCTACCACACAGAATATCAAGTAAGGATACATGCATGTATACACTCCATCCCTTTTCGACGCATCATCACGTAGGCTTATTGTTGAATAAGGGAGTGGATTTCAATGGCTGTATTATCATGCACATATAGCTTTGTGGCTGAGTTACCTGCATAACAGTGTCTTTATATGTGAGTGTGGGTTTTGTTTGTGTTTTTGAGGGTCCCTATCAGCCTTTGTGAGTTTGTTTGATATCAACATTATTTTTCTCTTCTCTACCTAGCAATTACTGATGGAAGTAATCTTCTCAGTGTGACGGAGAGCCTGGGGTCTTGAGAATGTGAGGACACTCTGCTACACACACACACACACACACACACACACACACACACACACACACACACACACACACACACACACACACACATATGCACATCAATTTTATGTCCCCTTGTTGAGTGCCTCTAGAGAAGAGACAGTCTGCAGCCAGCCAGTAGTTTACTCCTGAGACAGATTCTTGTTTAGCATTTAGATTGGCTTGATCAACCACCACTTAGCCAATCTGTGTGTGTGTGTGCGTGCGTGCGTGTGTGTGTGTGTGTGTGTCTCTGTGCACATCTGAATGCACATACCAAACTGTGTGTGCGTGCTCGTCTGTGGTATGTGTGCTTTAGTATGTGCACCGTTAGTGTGTCCCTTAATGCGTTTGTGTTGCTGCATGGATGTGTGGTTTTCTTGTGTGTGCGCACACGTGTGCACGTGTGTGATGAGCCATGGCTAACAGCTCTTGGTGAACACTGCAGGCCTAGATCGCCAATGAGACTTAGAGAAGCAGTGAGCCAGGGTCACACAGAGTTACACATTAATCTTTTAGAAGACACCCCGCCACCACCTTCACCACCACCATCACCACACTGTACCAGAAGTTCCTCACACAACAATTCATCATAGCGTCATATATTTTTCTCCAAAATTACATCTACAAATAAAACACATTTTTAATCTTTAATCATTTTTCAAATCTTTTTTTTTGTGCTGTTATATTGGTTTGAGCGTCACGTGTCATATATGTGTAAGGCGAACGAACGGTGATGCCTTGTTCTGTTCAATAATTTATAGGGGATTTCAGAGTCAGAGTCAGTCAAACTGTATTTAAGGTCTGAAAAAGGTTAATGGGATATGGCATTCTGACGCACAAAACCCACACAAACAGGGTCAAACTGTATGTGTGTGTTTTACGGGCTCACTGGATGTATGTTTAAATGAAGAACACATTTAAAATGTGTCAAACACCATCTGCATGTTCTTTCCAAGCACACAATATACTTTACCTTTGTGGTGAGTCTCGTTTGTGTGTGTGTGTGTGTGTGTGTGTGTGTGTGTGTCCACCCGTGCATATGGGTGGCACTACGTCTTACCTCTCTTTTACCCCGAGTTCAACCAGAGTTCACATTCTCCCCTACATCACGTAATGTGTGTTGGGGAAGAGAGAGAGAGCGAAACACACACACACACAAACACAGCTCACTGCCTGGAGTCTCCCCAAAAGCCACTTATGTGCTCACAAAGTTATGACTGTGTGGAGAGGGACAATTAGTGTGTGTGTGTATGTGTGTTCACATGTGTATTTATGTCTTGCCCAAGTGTGCCTTTGTGACAGATGTCCAGCCTCTGATGACTTGGGGTTCTGTGATGTTGTTGCCCTCGAGCGTCTGCTTTATAGCCCGCCGTGACATTATGGTTTCAGCTCTATTTCCCGCTATTACACAGGTGAAGGATGTGTGGTGTTTGACAAACTACATTACCTTCTTTTTATCTACTACTACTACTACTACTACAGCATTCAACCTGTCACGCCTCCTCTCCTCCGTTTCATGTAATGCTTTGCAACTGGGTAGACGTGAGAGCAGGGATGAAGGTGATAGCACTTTCTTGGCACAGCGACATAGAAAAGGTGAGGATAATGTAGAGCTGGGCAATATATCAATATTATATCGACATCGACATATGAGGCTAAGTATCGTCCTAAATTGTGGATATCATAATATTGTGATATGACGCAAGTGTTGTCTTTCCCTGGTGTTAAAGGCTGCGTTACGGTAAAGTGATGTCATTTTCTGAACTTACCAGACTGTTCTAGCTGTTTTATTATTATTTGCCTTTACTGACTTAGTCATTGAATCCACATTATTGGTGATTATTGATCAAAATTCCTTGTGTAAATATTTTGTGAAAGCACCAGTAGTCAAGCCTACAATATCGCCACAATATCGGCATTGATGCATTTGGTCAAAAATGTCGTGATATTTGATTTTCTCCATATCGCCCAGTCCTAGGATAATGCATGTGTGTGTGTTTGGCTTAAATAATTCAGCACAGAGGTGTTGTGCTGGTAATGGTGCCCCATGAGCAGCCTTTCTCTTTCTTTGGGAAAAACACACACAGTCGCAGTCACACAGAGGCACACCTGTTGTGGTCTGTCGGTAGACAGACAGTGGGTGTTGATGTGTGCGTGATGGCAGCAGTGTGCCGACAGGACGGAAAGCTAAAGCAGATTTGACAGGCTGTCCTAGGCACTAACGCTACAAATGGCTGCCTGGATGGAAATATCTTCATCATCCCAAACAAATAGGCTGTCACTCAGCCCTCCGAAGCTTCTGTTGACTGAGTGCCATTTTATGCTCTCTCACACTCTCTGTCTCCATCTCGTATGCACACACACTTTTTGTTGATGTCATCACTTCTTTTCTTTTCATTCTCCTTTCCTCTGGAGTGAGAGCAAACCATTTTCTGTTTCTGAGTGTCTTTATACTGTGTGTGTGTGTGTGTGTGTGTGTGTGTGTGTGTGTGTGTGTGTGAATGAGTGTATGTGTAAGGGAGATCATAACTGAGGCTGATGCTTGGCCTTTGTTTGAAATATGAAACCGCTCTCAGCTGTATAATATTACAGCAATAGAACAGCAATCAGACGTTAATTGAATCTGGGTTATGACTTTTCTGTGTTCTCGCTCAGCTGAGTGTCTCTCCCCTTTCCCCACTGCGTCTCCCTCCCTTCTCTCGCTGACTCTCACTTTCTTATTTCTCCTGTATCCCTAAATAACTCACTTTTTTCTCCCTACTGCCTGTCCATGATTCTTTCCCATGCACGTTATAATCCCTGTAGCCCCCCCCTTGCCCTTTCCTCTGTTGTTAACTGATGCCACAGAATGCAGCAGGATCCCCCTTCCTGCTTCAGTTACACCATTCACGTCTCATTAAAAAGCCTTCTGGTGAAATGTCACCATCTTAACTACCCTTCGACATGGGACACTGGCTTTCAAATGTACAAAAGTGATGTTCGTCTTTGTGCCTGAACTGAGCATGTGAGTGCTCTCATGCGTGTAACTGAATCTACACTGCCACTTTTTGTGTTGCTCTGTATATATATATATATATATATATATATATATAGTATATATATATATATATATATATATA
This sequence comes from Sander vitreus, assembly GCF_031162955.1. NCBI lineage: Eukaryota > Metazoa > Chordata > Actinopteri > Perciformes > Percidae > Sander > Sander vitreus. Next base: position 8,324,716 of record NC_135866.1, read on the forward strand.
TATATATATATATTAGGGCTGGGCGATATGGAGAAAATCAAATATCCTGATATTTTTTACCAAATACCTCTATCGATACCGCAACGGAATTGTAGTGTTGACTATTGGTGCTTTCACAAAATGTTTATACAATGAGATTTTTGATAAATAATCATCAGTAATGTGGATATAATGACTAAGTGTGTAAAGGCAAATAATAGAACAGTTACAACAGTCTGGTAAGGGTTAGAAAATGAAATCACTTTACTGTAACGCAGCCTTTAAAACCAGGAAAAGACAACACTTATGGTATTCCGATATCCAAAATCTAAGACGATATCTAGTCTCGTATCACAATATCGATATAATATCAATATATTGCCCAGCCCTAATATGTGTGTGTGTGTGTGTGTGTGTGTTTCTTAATCTGTTCTTATGAGGACCAAATATATAAAAATAAGTGAAAGTAGCCATAGTGAGGGTGGTTGCTGGTCACCACTTCTTATTTAAAGGTCTGTGAATCCACAGAGAAATGCACACAGCTCGTATTCAGAAACTGCGCCTTTAAAGGGGTGATAGAATGATTATATAGGGTATTTCACCCTGTTCCGTAAGGTCTCCTAACAGGGTATGTAACATTGGTTGGGCTGAAAATGACAAGGTAAAATTGGTTTTGCATTCTATCACCCCTTTAAACAAGCCGTCAGGACCTCTGTACGGTTGTGATGTCACAACTATGCTATAGTATAGGTAGAAAGTGGCGCTACAGTGCCGTTACAGTCATTCCCCGGATGCAATGACAGTGTAGAGACGCCGCGCCAAGAGTGCCGATGCGGAGGACCCGAAAATGCTGTCCAATCAGAGCAGACTGGGCTTTTTAGGGAGGGGTCTTAAAGAGAGAGGCCCTAAAACGGAGCATTTCAGACAGAGGATGAATACAGGTATATTCAGACAGACAGTATGAGAATAATTATGTGTTTTTGATAGGGCTGTCAGCATTAACGCGTTAATCGCGATGCGATTAAGGGTCGAGCATAATGCGTTCATTTTTTAAATCGTATTAATCGCATACCACCATTTATTAATTTATTTTCACTTCACTCAGCTTTGCGTCGTGCCTAACAGGCTACTATTTTGCCGTACTTCCTCGTAACATCCTGCTGCTGCAGGAATAGCAACGCGGATTTCGGTGCCTCATTCTGGTGCCACTGATATGCCTGCACTTCTCTCTGCTGCTCTGAAACAGACGTTACAGGAAACAGAAACCCCGCTGCATGTGACGCTAGTTAACACTATACTCGACAGAAGCTAACGTTAGCCTACCGCTAGCTAGTAGCTGGATTAAACACGGCTAAAATGCTGACAGCTAACGCTAAACGGTGTAAAGTTTGTCTGTATTTCACTGTAGAGGATTCCGACACCGGGATGTAACAATCTGCAGCTGCTGTTGTCGGAAAAACACAGATGGTGCGTTGAAACTGGTAATTTACAGCCTCGTGGTGCATTCAAAGTTGTTGTTAAATGCCCTTTTCCCATCTGGTGGTGGTTTTTGTCATTCAACAGCTATTTACTAGTGAAATAAGTTATTGTTATAGTGATTACATTATTATTAAACATTTAATTTTGACGATATGGCTTTAGCAATAAACAAGCCATTCTTTAACTGTTTAGTACCCTTCTTTTTTTTTTTTTACTTTCTTAAAAAGTACCGCTTTAGCACTGGTATCCAAACCAAACAATACCCAACCCTAATATTGACTCTAGATTCAAATGTGTGACTAGATTAAATATATAATAAACAAATACAAATCTTAAAATCAAGTTCATAAAGTCATTTTCTTTGCATTCATTTGATTCCCAATCAAGATACACTGGTAAGAATGGCTTTCCATTGTTAATATGTACTTAAAAACAGTTCTGAAATGCAAAATAATAGAATTTTAATCATGTGATAAAACATGCGATTAATTGCGATTAACTATAGAAGTTCAACGATGAATCGCGATTAAGAAAATTTAATCGTTTGACAGCCCTAGATTTTGAACATTACAGCATGTAAAAATGTTCTAATACAAGTATAAACCTAATACAAGTATAAACCTGAACGTGAGCATAATAAGGGATCTTTGTCGGTTGGGATTTGGGTTCAAGCATGAAGGTAAAATCAGGGTTAAGGTTAAACGTGCAGTGGAGGTTGTTAAAGTCAAATGCTGCTGTAGGGGATTAATGCATTCACTGAGTGTCCTCACAAGCATAGTAATACTACTTACTATGTGTGTGTGTGTGTGCGCGTGCGTGCGCGTGTGTGTGTGTGTGCATGCGCGCTTCCCCTCCGTCATGAAATAGGAGACTATCTTTCCAGCATGACCTTTTCCTTAATTGCTTGGTTTGGATTCTGTCTCTGCTCATTTCAGGAACAGCGGTCTCCCTGAAATGACTGCCGACTCCCAATTGTCTCTGGCAAAACCTCACTTTACCTGTCGCTAGTGACAACACACAGACCCACATTCCAAAGCGCACACATTTAAGCAGAGGTCCAAAGACAGACACAGACACATACACACACACACACACACACACACACACACACACACGCACACACACATGCATCAGCTGTTACCAGGGAAACCAGAAAATTAAGCAATTTGGTCTTCACTGTCACACAAGGTCATATATATAAAAAATTTAAAAAATTGGCGGTGTGTTTGCAGGGTTTGATGTCGCCTTTCTGTCCGACTGGTCAGAGAAATCTTCTGTGTGGTATCCTGTTTCTTAAACCATACTTCTTATCTGGCTTGATGTGTCACACACATCTGTCTCTGTGCCACCTCTGTTGGACATGGACTTTTCTACAGTTCAAAAACAGCTAAGATAAGATAAGCTGTATTGATGTCATGCAGAGAAACTGAACAGTGGTGGTCCTCCTGTTGAAGGCATCTTATAGCCAACAAAGGTGCACTTTTATAAAGGAATAGTTTGACATGTTTGGAAATACGCTTATTCCCTTCCTGCCCGTGAACTAGATGAAAAGGTCGATACCACTTTCATGTCTGTATGGTACATTAGAGGTTGAATCGAGCAGCCAGTAAGCTTAGCTTCACATAAAGACTGGAAACATGGGGAAAAAGCTGACCTTCCTCTGTCCAACAAAATCCAACCACTAGCCACTAATTAACAACATGACAGGACTCCAGGAAGTTGCTCTGCTCTGCCGTGAAATAGTTACTCTATATAACCTCCCATAAAAACCATAACGTGTCATTTAAACATTTTGGTTTGTGTGCAGGTTAAACAAGCTGGCAGGTGTATTGTTTTACAGAGCCAGGTTAGCTTCCCCGTTTCCAGTCTTTGTGCTAATCTAAGCTAACTGGCTGTAGCTTCATATTTACTCTACAGGCATGAAAAGTGGTGTCTCATCAACAAAGCAAAAAGGCATGTTTCCCAACATGTTTAAAGGTCCTATGACATGCTGCTTTTTGGATGCTTTTATATAGGCCTTAGTGGTCCCCTAATACTGTATCTGAAGTCTCTTTTATATAGACCTTAGTGGTCCCCTAATACTGTATCTGAAGTCTCTTTTATATAGACCTTAGTGGTCCCCTAATACTGTATCTGAAGTCTCTTTTTATATAGACCTTAGTGGTCCCCTAATACTGTATCTGAAGTCTCTTTTATATAGACCTTAGTGGTCCCCTAATACTGTATCTGAAGTCTCTTTTATATAGACCTTAGTGGTCCCCTAATACTGTATCTGAAGTCTCTTTTATATAGACCTTAGTGGTCCCCTATCACTGTATCTGAAGTCTCTTTTATATAGACCTTAGTGGTCCCCTAATACTGTATCTGAAGTCTCTTTTATATAGACCTTAGTGGTCCCCTAATACTGTATCTGGAAGTCTCTTTATATAGACCTTAGTGGTCCCCTAATACTGTATCTGAAGTCTCTTTTATATAGGCCTTAGTGGTCCCCTAATACTGTATCTGAAGTCTCTTTTATATAGACCTTAGTGGTCCCCTAATACTGTATCTGAAGTCTCTTTTATATAGGCCTTAGTGGTCCCCTAATACTGTATCTGAAGTCTCTTTTATATAGACCTTAGTGGTCCCCTAATACTGTATCTGAAGTCTCTTTTATATAGGCCTTAGTGGTCCCCTAATACTGTATCTGAAGTCTCTTTTATATAGGCCTTAGTGGTCCCCTAATACTGTATCTGAAGTCTCTTTTATATAGGCCTTAGTGGTCCCCTAATACTGTATCTGAAGTCTCTTTTATATAGGCCTTAGTGGTCCCCTAATACTGTATCTGAAGTCTCTTTTATATAGACCTTAGTGGTCCCCTAATACTGTATCTGAAGTCTCTTTTATATAGGCCTTAGTGGTCCCCCTAATACTGTATCTGAAGTCTCTTTTATATAGGCCTTAGTGGTCCCCCTAATACTGTATCTGAAGTCTCTTTTATATAGACCTTAGTGGTCCCCTAATACTGTATCTGAAGTCTCTTTTATATAGACCTTAGTGGTCCCCTAATACTGTATCTGAAGTCTCTTTTATATAGGCCTTAGTGGTCCCCTAATACTGTATCTGAAGTCTCTTTTATATAGGCCTTAGTGGTCCCCTAATACTGTATCTGAAGTCTCTTTTATATAGGCCTTAGTGGTCCCCTAATACTGTATCTGAAGTCTCTTTTATATAGGCCTTAGTGGTCCCCTAATACTGTATCTGAAGTCTCTTTTATATAGGCCTTAGTGGTCCCCTAATACTGTATCTGAAGTCTCTTTTATATAGGCCTTAGTGGTCCCCTAATACTGTATCTGAAGTCTCTTTTATATAGGCCTTAGTGGTCCCCTAATACTGTATCTGAAGTCTCTTTTATATAGACCTTAGTGGTCCCCTAATACTGTATCTGAAGTCTCTTTTATATAGGCCTTAGTGGTCCCCTAATACTGTATCTGAAGTCTCTTTTATATAGACCTTAGTGGTCCCCTAATACTGTATCTGAAGTCTCTTTTATATAGACCTTAGTGGTCCCCTAATACTGTATCTGAAGTCTCTTTTATATAGGCCTTAGTGGTCCCCTAATACTGTATCTGAAGTCTCTTTTATATAGGCCTTAGTGGTCCCCTAATACTGTATCTGAAGTCTCTTTTATATAGGCCTTAGTGGTCCCCTAATACTGTATCTGAAGTCTCTTTTATATAGGCCTTAGTGGCCCCCTAATACTGTATCTGAAGTCTCTTTTATATAGACCTTAGTGGTCTCCTAATACTATATCTGAAGTCTCTTTCCTGAAATTCAGCCTTGGTGCAGAATTACAGCCACTAGAGCCAGTCCCACAATGAGCTTTACTTAGTATGTGCCATTTCTGTGTCTGTAGCTTTAAATGCTATTGAGGAGGAGAGGGGGGCAAGGTGGAGAGTGGGGGTGTGGCCTTGACCAACTGCCACTTTGCTTGTTTGCAAGCCATGATGTCTCTCTCTTTCTCATGGGTGGGCCAAATTCTCTGGGCGGGCAAAGCAGAGAAAGGGGAGGTAACCTTCCTCCTTATGACGTCATAAGGAGAAGATTCCAGATCGGCCGATCTGAGCTTTCATTTTCTCAAAGGCAGAGCAGGATACCCAGGGCTCGGTTTACACCTATCACCATTTCTAGCCACTGGGGGACCATAGGCAGGCTGGGGGAACTCATATTAATGTTAAAAAACCTCATAAAGTGAAATTGTCATGCCATGGGACCTTTAAACTTTAAACTATTGCTTTAATATTAATAACAAAGTGCGATAGCTCATGTGTACGCATTTCCCACCAACTCAACTTCTTGCCTTGCCTATAAATGTTTAAATTAGTCATTTAACATAACATCGATAAAATAATAACAGGGTGCAGTGTAGACTAAACAGAAAGAGTTTAAATACAGGTGATTAACAACATGCAGCTTTTTCCATTTTTCAGTATTGTCTTGAAATATTTGGGCTGGTGGTGTGCTGAATCTTTCCTTTTTTTTTTAAAGTAAATTAGTGGAAACAATTTCCTGATACTGCTCGAAGGAGGAAGTAGTAATCTCCTCGTCAGGTGCTCTGATGCTGCAAGACAGAATATGTGTAAAGTACTAAAAACAAGTTAGCAGGCTAGTGGAAGACATCACAAATAGGCACTGAGATTTTGTGAAAACAATAGCAGAGAGCAAGAAATGCAGCCACTTCAATCAGCTGTGAAAAAGAAAAGAAATTAATTCTCTCTCCTCTGCTCCTCCACTTATTATTCCATGCCTTTTGGCTCCTATCCGTTCTTATCCCTTCTTGCTTGCTTCAATTATCATATGTTCCAAATTTAAGAGACAAATGCTTCCTTGATCCCATCATCTCATAAAGTGAGCCTGAAACTACCACTCCTCTCTCTTAGCCCACACAGCAGCCAGCCAGTCACTAACCAGCTTCCTCTTTATTAACTCTATTAGCATGTAGCATGCTGCCTCTGGCTCCTGGCACTGCTGCCAACATCCAAGCAGTAGCACCCCCAGCAATCTGGGTTGCCGACTGATTATGAGGTTCATCTGAGATTATGGGCATTAATCACAGATGTAGTCTCTGCCAAAAAATGGAGTCTACTTTCTATCAACGATGTCTCATGAGCATAGGTGACTCACTCCTGGCTGAAATAAATGCAATGCATTTCTATTCCACCAATTCATTTTCTATTCTATCCTATCAATACGTTGCAATCTGAATGAATTAGTTTTTGATGTTGAACAGAAATCTAAATAAAGAAATTTGACCTCGCTTGAATGAGAGTCCGCTGGTAGTCTGAGCAGAATGTGGTCTCAAAGAGCTACAATGCACTGACTTGGGCGTATTGTCTGGGCTTTGGTTCGCTGCCCTAAATGAGCATTTCAGCACTGCCAACTTACCTGGGTTGTGTTCACTATCTCGCCCCTCCCTCTCCCTCCTTCTCTGTCTGGCTGACAGTCTAATTGTCATGTGGGCAGCCTCTGCCGCATGGATTTAGTGTCGCGCTTGCCTTAATTTAATTGAAAAGCTGCGGAAAGGAAGGAGGGAGGTAAAAGAGGGGAGGGGATGAAAAACAGATAAATAAAAAAGTGGAACCAATCTTTGTTGGGTGCGCTGGGTGGTAAAATGGCTGTGTGCGGTGAATAATGCATGGGGGAGATGGATAGGTCTGTGTGTTTAGAGCCCAGGACTGCTGGGAGCTTCATTACCGAGGTGTTTGTATGCTGATGCTGTGATGCCAGCTCCTTCGCTCTGTGAGAGAGAAGTGGCTGCAGAGGTGGCACCTCCCTAAGCTATCTCAGTCAGTTCTCCATGTCAGTTTCTCTTTAAAGTGCCCATATTATGAAAAAAATCACTTTTTCTGGGATTTGGGGTGTTATTTTGTGTCTCTGGTGCTTCCACACGCAAAACAAACTTGGAAAAAAACCCATCCATGCTGTTTTGAGTGAGATACGGGTTTCTGAATGTATCCTGCTTTCAGTCTCCGGGTGAGCTGTTCAAAATCTGCAGGGCTTTCTACGTCACTAGCCCGAAACGAGGTGGCGAAACCATGCTAGCGCTAGCAGTTAGCCCCCTCGTTCTCAATGCTACACTGCTACAACACACACAAGTTCACCATAATCTACAAAAGAACTACTTACACGTCCCTATTCTGCAGGTATTCCACGCAAAGTTGGAAGTGTGCCCTCGTTCTCCTGCCTTGTACTGACTGCTGTTAGAGAAACAGCTAGCTAGCAATTGTGATCCTTACCTAGCTACTGCACGTGTGTGAATCCCAACAAAGATGGTACAGAAGTGAGATGTCTCACTCTGTAGCTAAAATACAGACCTGAACACACAAGGTGAAAAGAGGAGCTGCAGTAATGTGCAGTACAACACAAATATGGTGTTTTTTGATAATTAAACCATGTAAACCTATTCTGGTACAACCTCTAAATACAATTATGAACCTGATAATGAGCATAATATGAGCACTTTAAAGCTCTTTCTCCCTCTCCTCTCTCTATTTCAACCCTTATACCACGAACACACACTTTTCCATTAATCTCTGTCTGTCTGTGTGTGTGTGTGTGTGTGTGTGTGTGTGTGTGTGTGTGTGTGTGTGTGTGTGTGAGAGAGTCATCTCCCCTATGTTAAGATAGCAAAGCACAAAGGCAGATGGTATTTCAGCCTTTCTCTTCTGGTGAGCAACACACACACACACACACACACACACACACACACACACACACACACACACACACACACACACACACACACACACACACACACACAGCGCCAGCTTCTGGCTCCAGTGTACTGCACACTGACCTTGTGACTTGCAAGCTTTGTTGTATAGACTGTTGTGTAGAGTAACTGAGGAACTTTTCTCGTTGCTTTACTTTAATTGTCCTAAATTGTGAAAGTTCTTCACACAATTAGTTTATCTAAAAAATAAAAAAGATTTTGGCCTATCACAGATATACTGGTATATATTGTAAAGGGTATACAGGGTTTCCCGCAGCACTTTGCAGTTAAGGCAAAGTGAATGATCTAAATCTAATGAAGCAAAAAATATGTTACGGCCACAGCAAACAAACACAACTTAAGCTAAATGTGACTGTCAACATATTGAACAACACCACACCCAAGGAATAATTAAAGTAAATCAAAGTTTATTTACAACTTAACTACAGTTAATTAAACCCAAACTATGGGAGTCTGGAGGTCTAGCCAAAAAGAAAGGAAGAAGCCTGAGCTTGTGTTAATGTTAAAACACAAATGTCAGCCAAAATATCATAATCATATTTGAAAAACATTCAAATATCGATATCCATGACATCCTCAAGAATCTCATTTCAGTTGGGCTTTAATTTATAGTAAACTATTAAGATTGCAGAGGTAGTCATGTTCTATGTGGATTATTTCTGTTTCTAATAATGTGACTGCTAAATCTCAGAAGGAGTTGCTGCGTGTTAGTCAGACAAACAAAATAGACAACCCACAAAGCACCCACTCTGGAGATTTCTGCATTTGAAGATAGCATAATAACAGGAGTGGGGAGAGTGTCTGTCGTTGTTGTTGTTGTTTGAAGGATCTCCCACTTTACTTGCTTTGTATACATGAAAGGAAATACCAAGGAGCTAAATGCAAATTTAGGGGAGAATGTCACTTTACCTCGAACTCTGATCACAAGATGCGTTGCTATTAATTATCTTGTGTGCTGGGTCGGTTTACGTAGCTGTCAATAGCGGAACCAAACAAAAAGTTGAATTTCTTAAATAAATATAGAAGTAAATTCCAAACTGTGATGGTGGCAGAAGCCCTTGGTGTGCTATGGCGGCGCAACATGTCTCAGGAAGGCCAGGCCTATGGCACGCTAGCATCCTGAAAATGTATTCCATTTAATTATATTTAACCTCGCAGCCTGCTCTCATCAGTGGATCAGGAGTGTGCCGTCTCACAGGCACACCGAGATATAATTACTTTCTAACGCACGAAGAGCAGAGAAAGAGAGAGAGAGAGAGAGCGGCAAAGAGACAGAGAGAGGATGAAGGAATGAACAATGGAGTTTAATTATGCTTTATGGCAACAATTACAGAATGAAAACAGAAAGTCAATAGGCAGAAACATTGTCTCATTTTCTCTGTTGGGGTGGACTGGGTTTTGCACAGGGCCTGAGGCAAACCAAAACAAGAAACAGTCGAGAGGAAACAAAGGACAGAGGGAGAATATGCCTGATCATATTTATTAGAGAAAGGGAGGAGCTGGTGCAACTCCAAATCCCCCAGTGATTTCCCCCCCTCTCATATTTCCTCACGCAAACCCGATGCACTAGTTCACTAATTGCGCCCTTTGCAAGAAATTAGGAGACTGTAATGGATCCCACTTGTACTTTCTCCACCTTGATAATTGGAGATGCATGGTTTGGCCCCGCTCTGTTTGTAGGGCAGCGATGAGAAGACGGCGGATTTCGAGGAGCTTCGCATGCGGCGTCAAACTCAGCCGGACATTTTGTTTTCTGTCGCTTACTCACAGCGCGTCAGTGGGATTAGCAGTCAGATTATCATGCCTCATCGGCAGCAATGCGCACACACACACACACACATAAGCCACCGTACGCTCACACGCAGACAAACACACACTCTATCAAGAACAGATTAATTAAAGGGAACAGTCTAATTAGTGTCATTAAGGAAGGAATAATAGGCTCGTACATAGGGAGCTCAATGTCTACACACACACACACACACACACACACACACACACACACACACACACACACACACACACATGCTTACATACCACCCCCCCCAAAAAAAAGAAAAAAAAAAGAAAACATGGAACACAACTAGTCAGCCATCAATGTCCATAAGAAGGAATAGTGTATCAGTTTGTTTGGGAAGTTTTAATGGTGTTGAATCAATATTTTACTGTTGAACACACCACGCGGAACCCAATATGCCTCCTTTTCGCTCTTTATGTGTGATCATGTCTTTTCAAGTTAAAAGAGAGCCGACAAAGTGGACACAGCTGAGTTGCCATGAGCAACAAACCCTCACAGTAACCCGGAGTTACTCAACCGCCAAAAAATGCCTTCAGTGGACTGTTGAACAAAGGAGCCAATCAGTAATTGGTTTGTTGCAAAAAAAACCTCTGACCACCCTCCTTTTTTTCTTTTCCACTTTAACTTGCGCTCACACAGGCAGGCACAGAACAAATCATAACCCCAACCTCGCGCGCACACACACACACACACACACACACACACACACACCCCTGATTTTATGCTAGGGGCTGTATAAAAATGAATAGAGGGTGACAATGTTATGCCGAGTGGAGCCCTGTGCATCCTATTTTCATCATTTACCCTAGGCTAAATGGATTTGGAACACTGTTGGATGGCTCACCTCTCACACTGATTTGCCTACTTAAATGTGAAAAATGGTACATTTCCAAATTCAACCTCATGTTCTTTCCTTTTTTCCCCCCTCTCACTCGCCTCTGCTAAAGTACTCCCTGCTAGTGACTCAAGGACTCTTTTGAAAAAAGGGAAGTGGACCAAAAAAAATTGCAGAGGTATTATCACTACAGTAGTATGCTTTCACACTGATAGAAGTGGCATGCATGTACGCACAGTATTGAACTTGCACGCGGATTGGTGGAAAAATGAACTGCTACTACAAAAAGTAAAGGAATACATTTTCTTCAAGTTTCAAGTCTTTTTTGATTTCATGTAATCGTGTGCATGTTAAAGCGTTGGTTCACCCAAATGACCAAAAACATTTCTTCTCATTTACCCCCTAGCGTTTTAAAGCCACACAGATTGTTTTGGTTTTGAAATATATCTGTAGACATTTTCTTTTACATGTAAACCTAGATTCATCAGCCTGACAAGCCAGACCCACATCAAGATGTTGGGTCTGGGAACTCACCATTGGCAGGGTTCAATCCGAAAGGCGGGATAAACAGTTGTCTTTGAAGTTGCACGCAATAGGATAGAGCTACAAACCAGGCAGAGCAATGCTAGTTGATAGATTAAACTTAGCCGGTCGGCAAAACTCCGAACACATCTTCCTTTTTTAAGAATGACTTCAGTGCCGTTCTTTGTTCCTCCAAGTCTCCCAGAGTCGCGGCCAAAGCCGATTCAAAAGACTGTTCGCCAGCAGCAGTAGCAGCCATCGTCTTTGTTTTCAAGTAGCAGGGAATTCACGCAGAACCGTCGCAACTCTGCCGTCATTATGTTACGCCCGCCCACCGACTCTATACCTGATATGATTGGCCTGACTAGAGTTTGGTTTTTCCAGCTCGCAAGCCAACGGAGAGTTGCTAGACTGACCCTGGCTGCAAATTACATTTGCTGCCGCTAGGGTGCGTCTAGATTTCTAGGCTATAGATTCATACCCTCTGCCCCATGTCATGGAGGTGGATGTAATTTCAGTCTGTGGTGCCCACAGCATTGACTAATAACTACCATATCTCTCTAGCGTCAGTGTCTGGGTCTCCCCCCGTTAATGTCACTTTACTGTGATCAGGTTTCATCGGGACTACTTTCTTCAGAACTCCATATGAAGACTGTTGACAGTGTGTATGTTGATTTTACAGATAGGTGGGAACATTGTTTCTGGAAAGGCAATTTGCTGTTAAATTTTGAAATGCAATTGTATCAATTCAATGCTGTGAGCAGCACAAGCTAAATACCATTCGCCTTCATTGTATTGGAAGGCGTTCGGCCTGAAAACAACCTTGTGTTAAAGCAATGCAAGGGGCTGCAGTTGCTTCAGGTACATGTGAGGCATTAAAAAAAAACAATCCAGGAAGTCCGGTTTGATTAACAGATCTATGAGAAGTACTATCAGATGCCAAAATGATTTTTTTTCAATACTATGAGACACAAGTTTTTAGATCTCTGGAAAGGAATCATGACAGCCATCGTTTTTGTCTTGTTGTTTATTACATAACTGATTATTTAAAAGCAAATGCTCTCGACGCCACATGCGTCTCCTCGCAGTCTTCCAACTGTTGCTAACATTCTCTTTCTCACCAGCTTCTTTCTCTCTCCTCTTGTCCTTTGCCCTCACTCTTTACCCTTTCTCCCATGTCCTTACGCTACCTCTCTCTCTCTCTCTCGCTCTCTCTCTCTCTCTCTCTCTCTCTCTCTCTCTCTCTCTCTCTCTCTCTCCTTCAGCCCCTACTGATGGCAACATGTTTATCCATTATTGATATTCTGACTGGGCTTACTTCCCGCCCCCCTGTCGCCCCACTTTCCTCCAGCCTGCCCTACTTCACCAGAGCCCTCACGAGACAGACTCACACACATACTGTAGATGCATAAGTGTGTGTGTGTGTGTGTGTGTGTGTGTGTGTGTGTGTGTGTGTGTTTTCAAGTCAGTGAGACAGAAAGAGAGAGACTAAGTAAGAGTCCACACACAGCAAGAGGGGAGTTTCTATATTTAGATTTGTATTCATATAAGAGACTGTTCCCAGCATCCAACTGTACATACACAAGGCTCAGCAATACATTACATCCTCTGTTCAGCTCTGTGGCACTGTGTGTAGCGTTTCCACATGTACTGAAGAACTGCAGCTTTTAAAGCAGACTTTGCTGTGTTTTGATTTCCTAACACTACAAATCTCCCCAGCTTATATTTTTTAATGAAATGAAAGTGTTGTTCACAAAATGTCCTTGGTTCGACTTTTTCTTTGTAAAGCTGTTGGAACATCAAGTCTTTCTATTTCTCTAGTTTGCTGTATCCCAGCCAATTAGCATACGCTGCGTTCTTTTTCTATTACAGCTGAATCCCCTCGCGTTTCGAACTGTATGTGGTGCTCAGGGGGGCAAAACACGCATATAAACACGTGTGCACGTGCAAAAGTGCAAGCAGACACTGCACAGGCACATGACTGACTCTTGCGCATGCATGCACGCACGCACGCACGCACGCATGCACGCGCGCACACTCACGCAGTTTGAGAGCTTTGATAAGGCAGACTGTGGAGTGTATTAGTGTGTGATCCTTTTTTGAAGGGAAAACATGAAAACGTCTGTTGTGCTTGGAGCGAAGGTTTGTGTGGTGCCTTCCCTCGACTTGGCTCTACGGAGCCCTCGCAGTGGTAGGCTGTTTTGAAGAAATTATCAAATAAGATT